>NC_092819.1:58010000-58310000 GCF_023375885.2 Dermacentor andersoni | reverse complement strand
AGCATAGATTTTTTTCGTATACGTGCATCCTCAAACTTTTATGAGCCACTGTTTCTAAGCTCCATTACGCAACAAACTTGCGTCGAATTCCAGTATAGTGTTTACATTAAGCCAATAGAGAAAAAAGAAAAGGAAAAGCTGACAGCGTCGTCTTCTTCTTTACATCAAGGACACAATATTGCTAGGTTATTCCAGGTCGCATTAAATCAAGCAGTATTAATATGATTACACATTTTTTTTAACAGCAAACTGCTCCCAACATTACCTTGAGACGACGAGACGCCTTATGCATCCTACAGAACGGAGTTTTAGAAATAGGAGACCCAAAGTTACTGAGCGCGCTATATCGACCGAATGTACAGTCGGTCAAAAAAGTTAACGGGACACAAAGCTTGCCGGGGGAAAAAGAAAAGAAACTGAAGTCCCGCGAAGCATGCAGATTTGGAGTCACATACTCAAATTTCTTAAGTGAACAAGTTTCGTAAGTGAACAAAATGTAGCCGAAGTTGCTTCTGACTGTGATCTCTTAACATCAGTGTATCTACTCATGGCAAACGGTACATTGTAGAATTCCGACATGGTGTCGATAGCAAAATGTGCGGAAATGTGGAATCAAGGATTTATTGTGTTTACAGCAAGTCGACGGTGTTCTATACGTGGTCAAAGCGCAATAAAGTATCTTACAAGTGCGTGTGCGTGTGTGTGTGTATAAAAATTGCGTCACACGGCTATAACAAACGGTATGTGTCAATATTTTCGACTCTACTAAATTACAGAAGTGCCAGTGCACGTCTTGTCAGAGCAGAAATGCGCACTTATCGAGGAGCACGCGTGTCCGTCAAACTTTTGTGGCCGACTGGACAAAAGAACGCCGATTGAGCGTACGCAAAACAACGCAAACTAGTGGCGTTCGGGATCCTCACATGCGGGGTGCCGATGACGCTATATTTGGATACGGCATGTGGCTTGCATGCACGTGTGTGGGCTATATATATATATTTTTTTATGCTTTCCAAGATGATATATACCTGTACGTACGACGGCTTTCGCTCGGGTAGGAAAATTTGACAGCTCTATTATGGATTAGGTGCGTTCTTTCTTTCTTTTTTTATGCTGGTACTACTGCACGCTAGCTATGTCATGGCGCGGAAAAAACAAACATAAAAGACGGGCACGGAAGTAACGGAAATTTCACAGTAAAATACAGACGACACGTGTCATCCAATATATATAAACATTTCCTCTCGGCGCATAACAACCATTCCTCGTGCCTCAACCCGCTTTGCGCGTATGGCACGCTTGCATTACTGTCAGGGCAAATTATGTGCCAGCTAAGTCCAGCTAATGATATGCGTACTGCCGAGTGAAATGCGAGAGATACGCCAGCGACAAACGGAATTCCACAGAAGGAAGGACACGCCCGTGCCTGTGCACGATCAAGGCCTCCGCCATGGCATACATTAAACTCGACAACTCGACATTAAAATGTGCGCGCATGACAGTATATATATATATATATATATATGCAGCAGTGCAAATAAGCGCGCGCGTCCCATGCAAGCCCCCCCAAGCTTACACGATTTCCCTCGTCGTTTTCTCCCTTCACTTGGCGCCATAAATGTCGTGCGCTTTCCGTTCCTTCTTGTTTCTCTTTTTGTTTTCGCCGCGTTTAAACGCATATGCGCGCCGTATCGCGCGCTGAGACGTCAAGGACGTACGCGCGCGCTCTGCCTGTGTGCAGGCAAGCCAAATTTCCTGGAAATTCCGTTTTCCTCCTGCGACGTAGTTCTTGAAAGTTCTCTCTGAGCAGATAAGTTGCGGTTTTGCGGCGAGGTTTCTCAAATGCTTGCTAGAGTAGGAGGTTGTTTGCTTTTATGGAATGATTCCCTACATAGGCTACAGCAAATTATTCCTAGCACACTGCCCTTAAGTAAATATCAACTACAGTATATAGCAAAGGACAAGTTACCCGAGGCTAGATCGACGTAACTGTCTCGTTGCGAGTTTCAAAGGAGCACGGCTTAACCTACAGCAAGTTTTCGACAGAGATTGCGGCGCCGCCCAAACAGCCGAAATACAATAAAGTATATCCGTGACTAACTCTTTTTAGCCAAATGTGTGAAAATGGCGTTTTCAGAGAATACTTTATACGCCAGTCTAAACTGAATTTTGTTGTTCCTTACTGGCCCGTTAGGCAAGAGCCAGCCAAGGTTACGGAGATTCACAAGCTCAAGGCAGCGGGAAGGTTACAAGAACATATACATGGCGCCAACACATCAACTCGGATAACTGATCGATTGGTTGATTAATTCTGTCGACAGTGCCGGAGCAACAAAACACTGGCGCTGTGAGCGGCGCGACATACATAGACTGCGTGGTCTACGATGGAACAAGGCTCTGGATTTCGACCACCCTGGGCTCTTCAAACGTGTACACACAAATGTGGGGTTGCACGAGCGTTCTTGTATTCCGTCCCTATGCGGACGTACGAATGCGGCCGTCCAAAGCAGGAGGAACACTGACGGCGGCGGCGGCGTTGGACACGACAGTGAAATTACTGTGCGCACGCTTCACCAAAGGGCACGCGTGCGCGGCGGTGCTGCCTAGCGCAAGGAGCCGTGAGCGCGAGCCGTATACAATAATAATAATATACGGTTGGTCGGACGTGGGACCACGCGCGCGCGTCCCGAGAGATAGAAACGGTCATCATCACGAATCCGGTCGCGCCGCGGCCACCACTGAAACCTCCCACCGCTCTGCTTCATTTTTTTTTTTCCCTCCCCCTTCCAACTTGGCCATCCAACGTCCATCGAATCACACAGCGGAGGAGCACGGAAACCCATCCTGGAAGCGGTGTCAGGGACGAAACAACGACTCCGGGTGTTCTTCGCCGCCCCCTTCCCCCCCCCCCCCCCCCCATCACCGTCAAAAGCCGCTTCTTCAAATGACCGAGATTACGCAACGATAGAAGGCCTGCGAACCGTAACGGGAATACATACACGACCGAACACTGTGCCTGTGATAGAGCCTACCGAGAACCCCTTGTACAGTGCGGCACACACTGTTTAAAAGATCGTAACGCTCCAATACTCGGCTCTCGGTCTGCCGGTGCAATAGTCGCGAGTGCCGACCGAAGCTTTGTCAACGCACTGTACAGGGCTGTACAGAAAGGAGCCAGGGCCACCAACCACGAGTCGGCTGCTGCAAAGTCAGGCCGATGCCACGCTTACACAGCTGCTACCAAGAAGTGAAAAAGTGGCACGAGCTCGCGTGTTTCCCCTTAACAGTGCACCAAATAATTGTACATCGCCTTAAATCATTTACAAAATGAACTCGAAAGCGATTAAGTAATATGTTAATCACAGACGTGGTCACAGATGCATGCGGAAAAGAAAAAAGTGGTTTAGTCGTGTTCCAGCTACCAGCTTTCCAGAAAACTGTCAATTTAATCGAAATTGTTACGTCGTGACAGAGCGACAAAAAGCAAGCGTGATGTGCTTTTCGAATACTGCGAAATGACATATAAGGTCACAAAACCCTCGTAAGAATCACGCGTGACTACCAATGGTGCTTCAACAGAAATCCCACTGAATACAACAAAAAAGTGAGGTGAACTGCAACTGAACGTCTATAACACATTTGGTTAAGGGAAACATGCTAGCCCATCACACGACTCTGCAGTATTCGTTTCTGCATCTAAACAACCTGAAATCGGTTTTTACCACAACAAACATCAGGAGACGGCTATTTTGTCCACGTACATGCGAATGTTGCTTTCAGAACCTCGATATATAAAATAGAATCGCTTTAGCATACCATTACGTAACAAAAAACCAACTTGGCTAGCGATTGCACACGTTTCTAAGCTGTCTTAGGGTCTCACGTGAATAGTTTGCGGATGTCCATCAAACAAATCTCAAACAATCCTAATCTGCGTAAGTTTCTCAAATATATTTGAAAAAAAAAGGTGTGCATGAAATTCAGTTGCACCTCAACAGAAAGTCTAAAGAAATGAACAGGAAGACAACAGAAATTCTATAACGACTTTTGTAGAGGATATAATCACCATTCATTAGCGGAACTTGGAGATAGCGTAACCAAGCGACTTTGCGTACGGAAATACCGAAACTCGATTGTAGGCCTTCTGCATTCTTTCGTTCGCCCAGCAGAATGCGTCCAATAACTTCAGCTCCCGTATTTCTAAAACTCCCTGTTAACCTTTATAAGTCCCTTACATGCAAGCCCTAAGAAACGCCGCAGAGGAGAGATCCGGGCAAGCTTTAGCCACATCGGGAAGCGGGTAACGACATCGCACACTTTGCGAGCTTCACGCTACCAGGAGAAAGCAGTGAGGCAGGGCGAGCGCAACCCAAAACAACTTAGCCTGACCCAACCTAACCTACGGACAATTCCGACAAGAGCGCCCAAGCTGGACGTCGCCGTAATGCCTTCCGAGAGTGTTGGGAGCCCACACGAGCAACTGCTGAAAAGCACAGCGGAAGCACGTGAGCTGCACACCCACGCGCAACTGTTCGGAGGAGAAGCCTCCACGCGCCCCTATAGTGCGGAAACGTATAGAGCTCTTTGAAGCACTGACATGTCTCCGCCTGCGACTTCCTTCCTACGCGACATCGTTCAGGTTTCGTGGAGTGTCGCAAATGGTCAGTCGCTGTCCGCCGAGAGCTCTTTTGCTAGTCAACTGTCCGGTCGCCGGCACTCTGCGGGTAAGCCGCGCTGCAGTGAATTTCACTGAAGCCGCGCCGTCGCTGTTCTCGCAAAGTGGGGGTGCGAGAGAGATTCTTTGTTTGGGGGAGGTGAGAGGTTGGGTGATGTTCACCGCGGTAACCGTCTCTCGGTGGAGGTCACCTCGACAAGATGGATGGATGGATGGATGTTATGAGCGTCCCCTTTGGAACGGGGTGGTGGCTTGCGCCACCAAGCTCTTTGGTGGCTTGCGCCACTAGCGCCACCAGCGGGCGGGGCAGGCGAAGGGAACCTAGGAGGACCCGCAAGAAGGCGTTAGCTAAGGCGTAGCTGGAAATCCCAAGGGGACGACTTTTTCTAAGAATTTCACGCTCGAAACCCTCCTCCCCCCCCTCCCTCCTAGGGCAGGGGTGCGCCTTCCTTAGCTTCTAACATTGAAGGACCCTGCTTCTAGATGAAAAGCTGGCGTGGACGCCGCTTGCTTACTTGCTTGCATGCTTTCTTTCTTTCTTTTTATCGGCCGTTTGGTGTTCCTTGAACGGAAGGTAAAAGGAAAGGGCACTCAGAACTGGTTGTCCCACCACGGCGTCAGTCGTCCCCGTGAAAGCGCCAAGAAAGCAAGGCAGCGGTCAAGGACCAAGCGCGACGTGGTATGCAGCGCACGGCGTTTGAAAGTAATAGCTGCAATTGTCCTACCCTCGTTGCGTTTTTTTTTTTCTTTTTTTTTTAACTGCGTTTACAATGTCTGCTCTCGGGAAGCGTCGGGCGATGCGAGCAAGGCCGCTGAGAAGAGAGAGAGACGTTCACTGAGTTGGCTCACACAGTTATATCTGCAACTTGTTTTCGCCCAAGAAAAAAAAAGAATAAAGAAAACACATTGACGAAGCGTTTGAACATCCCTTATGCGGGGTTATCTTCACTTGTGAATTGCGAACGTCTCAGCATGTATCACGCTTCTTAGTTACGTTTTTTCTTTTATTTTTCTCAATAAACATTTAGCCGCGAGACCGGCGAAGAATCGTTTCCTCTTCTTATTCTGTGTCCGAGCGATGGTCCTTCACGATTTCCTTGCACGTAACGAGCAGTTACTGTGGATATTAATCCTGGTGAACGTCCACACACCCTCACTCCCGCCTACAGCAAAGCTTTATGAATACGCGTGCACAATATGTTTACAGACGTGCGTAGATGCGAGAGTAAAAGGTCGTAGGCCAGCAAATCACGCGAGATTAGACCACTTGTACTTAACTCTATATCGTCGACGACACGACAGACATTGCAGTGCAGCGTACCGGAGTTTCTTACACAGTGCACTGTCAACCTGCATCGATCAGTGTGCAGTCGCATTTTGAGCAGCGATAGCCCTCCTACACGTGATGCAAAAGAACGGCGGTGGATCATATGTTGTACAATTATAGACATTAACCTCCGTATTCAGAAATGCAACTTAAGTTGAAGCTCATGCTTGACTTGATCTAAGTGACGCCTATCGGGAACGTGCCGAAGGAAACGCAGTGAGCGCCTTTGGGCACGTTAATGCCAGGCGTCATTTAAATCAAGTCAAGCATAAGCTTGAAGTTAAGTTACATTTATGAATACGGCGGTAAGTCCTCGTTATAACCACGTCGTCGAGGTGGAGGCGCGAAGTGTGCTTTGTTACAAGCGGTGTTTCGTTTAAAGAGGAGACGCTCTAAAAGAGGCACAGTATAGGGCGGAACTGGCACTCAAGCGGCGCGGGTGCTCGTAACACGCATACTAGAGAGTTTTTCTTCAGGGGACGCAAGCGGTTTGCGTACGTCTGGGTCTGCGCATGCGCAGTACCGTCGGCCCTAGTTCTTGCGTACGCAAGCCGCTTGCGTCCCCTAAACTAAATCTCTCTACTGAAACGCATCTGCGCTCGACAGTGGGGTCACAACAGTGGAGAAATTCAGCAGCTGTCTCGTCTGTGTTATCACGGGACAGTTGGGTCCAAATAGCTGCCGCCACCTGGCCGCAGCGATCCTCGTAGCGCTTTATTGCGTTTTTCCGGTTGATACGAATAAACGCAAAGGGTCACTGTGGACGCGGCACTGTGCCGATTTCGGGCTTCGTAATATATCGCAGAGTCCGGCGACACTGAATTTCGAATACGATGTAGTCGAAAAGGCGCGCATAACAAAGGGGACTTGTAATGCACGCATGCAATGGAATAAAGCGACATTTCGAATAAAAACGATTTCGTTATAAGGAGTGTTTGCTGTACATCATATACACGACGTGGCGCCGTGGTGCAGGTTGTTTAAACTGAGCCTTGCAGTGTTAACGACGACTGAAGTAGCCATTGGCATCGTCCTACTTTATCGATTCAAACGATAGTACATTTTCTTTTTCTCACTTTATTGGTGAAATTCTCGCCAACCACTTTTGCACGACTACATTTCGGAAACGACGGGCAGTCTGCGAAGCGAAACTTGTGCAGCCATGTGACCTGCCATGTGACCTGCGCGTAGAGAGACTACGCAGACGCAGGCTTAGATGTTTTGGTTAATTTTGGTTGCGTCTGGAGATAGCGCGCCACGGTGTTTTTACAGGTGCAGTAAGCAATTCGTTACGCTGTTTGCCGAAGGTGCTCTTCGGTATATTTTGGTCCGATTTGTGTCAACATTGGCCATACCAAAAAAAAAAAAAAAGAAGAAGAAGAGGCAACAGCAAAAAGAAAACAGCCACACTAAAGCGGATATATATTATCGTCAGTTAAAATAAGAGCTTTGGTTGCCTATAAATAGTTAAAATGCGCCCTTTCGTAAGGGTTACCGTGCTTGGTGTGTATATAGGTATACATGACGATGGGACAGCCTCTACAAGAGATCGTGACAATTTTTAATGTGGAGTTAGTAGCGTCCTAAACAACTTCGGTTGCTATTTGGCAGTTGATCTACCTCGTGACGGAGATCGGGCGCGGCGCCGGAATAGTAAAAAAAAAAAGCAAGAAGATATACGAAGCACTCTCTTCGCGTGGAAACAACGGCGTAAATTCAGGCCTTCATTAGCCGAAACTGCGGGCATGAACCGCTCGGTCACACAGAGCTGCCGAGTTTATATTGGAGGAAACAGTATGCCTATATAGTACGGCGGCCGCGAACTCGTTAGAGAAAACACTGGGGCCCAGCAGCTGTGCGGCGCGGAAAAAGCGGGTCGGAACGGAATAGCGACAAAAAGAAAAAGAAGAAGAAATTGCCGGTTAAAACGAAAAACCGGTATGTATATAAAAAAAAGAAGGGAAGTTTCGAACTCCACACACGCTGGCGTCTGGAGCAGAGCACCTGTGTATATACTACATAGGCAAGCCGGAATCGTAAATCACTTTCTCTTTTCTACTCCTCTCTCGCGCTTCCGCAACTCGTAAACCCAGGGCACGCGGGCGGCTTCCCCACTTCGCCCTGCTATGCGCATGCGCGAGACAATCCCCCCCCCTCTTTTCGTCCCCCTGTTTTCTCCCCCCCCCCCAACCCTCCGGCCTACACAATGGCGCATACCTATAGCGGAGCACGGTGCGATATATATCAACGTCAAGAAGCGGCCCCGTTCTTCTATACATGCCAGTGCATCTGAAGAGGAAGCGTTATTACCCCAGGAGGTTCTTCATATATCTAAATTGAGAATGGAGAGATCGTTTTTGTTCGGCATCGACCCCACCGAATTGGATTATGTTCGCCACAGTTAAAGGAATACAAAGTTGAAATCCATACCTTCTCTAAGAAGTAGATTCTCAATTTAGGCCATTAAATATTTTAGAAAAATTGTTGAATATCGCAAGAATGTTAAAAAAAAAAAAAACTCTAGTATCAAGTTTGCAACTCTTTCGGTCAGCAATAAGAGTGAAGAAAACGACAACACAGTTCTGTAAATACATCAATTAGGACATATAAAGCGGACAAAAATTTATGTATTATGCTCTAATCTGTAATATCACTTATTTACGAATACGACCTTTGCAAAACCCTCGCACAATTTCATGTACGTTGTAACAATATCCCGTATACGTTGTAAACTCTTATATCACATTTGCACGCTTCAGATGCACGCTCTAGCAAATGTATAGTTTACAGAACTCAGTTTGCGGTACCGAGTTATACTTATTTTGCTTTATTGTACCAATACGGTACTTTAGCGGAAAAAAAAATCGGAATCCCTAAATTAAAACTTCGCTTGGGTCGGTGGAATGTAGTTTACCTCTCTCTCTGAAATGCAACAAATTCGAAATCAGTTCAGTGTTTGTCTGATGAGAACATTTCCACGTTTCACATAAATTTGAATATGTAGATCGAAGTTCGCCTCGAACTAAAGCTATAGATAAGAACGTTCGCCTTTAACGGGCAGAGTGCGACATTCTTGGCCTGAAGGACGCGCAAAGCCTGCGCCATTATCAGGGCCCGACCTTATACTGTCACGGCCACAGCGATAGCGAAACTATTTTTCTTCTTTTCTTTCCTGTCTATGTCTTAGTGTTTCAAATGCTACTAACATAGGGCAGCAAAGGTGCCAGAGTGATCATCCAGAGTTCACTTCATGCCTGGTTAAAAAAGTTCAGGAAAAAGATTTGACAACTTCCGCGAGCACGGAAAGAATTGCAGAACACGCGATATATATACGGCAGTCGCCTCCCTGATAGGACTTACCCTTACTCTGTTCTAACGCTTATATTTTGCGATCCTTTACTGCGTCTTGCTTTTAATAATTTTATCACCCAACCATAACTATCTCGACTAACACGTCAGGGATTTCGCTGCATAGGCTATCAGCTCTCATTAAAGCATTTTTTTCCCTCGCCGCCTGCACAGGAAGCCCGGCTATGCATATTTTGTCACCGTCGTTCAAAGCAGGGATCGCTTTTAGATCCGCCCAACAACTTCCTGAATCCGCGGGCTCATACAAGTACACAAAAGAAACAAACGATCTCGCGACCGGGTATGTCATGACGATGGTTGCAGAGCCGACTATATCACGTTCAATGTTATCCGAACGTGCAACAACCCCCTCCCTCCCTCCTCCCTCCCTCCTCCTCCTCCTCCTTTCCCCGCGCCGATCAGTTTCGCCACGGTATACAGAGAGAGAGAGAGGGAGAGAGAGGGGGGGCAACGCGTCGACCGAGGTGCGTGAGCGGTCAGCCAACCGTGCAGGGCTCGACGCCGGGCCATTGTCTTCTCATCCCGGCACGACAATGGGGCTCGTTATGCTCGCTAGCCGGCTATCTCTATATACAACACGCCGAGGCTTCGCTCTGCGACTCGTGGGCGATCGCAGGTGTGTGTTGCGCTGCTGCTGCTGCTGGCGAGAGCAGTGCACTCGCACGGCGCAGCTGGTGGGGTGTGTACATATACCGTATGGCCGCGTGTAATAGCCGCACGTTTATTCCTTATCTTTCATTCTACTCATGTGGGTTGGGTGAAACATTCCGGTGGTCGCGTACGTGTCGAAAAGAAACAGGCGTTCTTTTTCTTTCCCCCGGAGGAAAAAAAAAGGGGGGGGAGGGACCTGTTCTGGAGGGGCATGCATTCTTGAACAGCTTTGACGGGGCTTAACACGGTCTTATCTCGTTTACTGCAGCCCGCAGATGACGGCTGTTGCAACCATTCATTCATTCATTCATTCATTCAAATCGCGCGTGATGGTGATGGTTTATGTATGGTGACACGTGTAGGAAGTACAAACTCCGATTAAGTATAGGCATGAGCTCTGCAATGTCTTGCGGGAACATATAACAGTTATTTGTACCTATATATATATATATATATATATATATATATATTCAGAAGAGAGTGCAACGAAACAACCAAGAAAGGTTACAACCAGAATTAATGATACCGCGCATAACATACCAGCGCACGATATGCATATGTAACTAGAAGCATGCAGAAGCACATTTGCACTGCTGGCAGTTGCATGCACGCGGATGCGGGGCCCCCATTAGACCGGCACATGCGGTATACGCAGTGGGCGCACTGCGCACGCGTAATCGGCAAGCTCCGTCTATGCAGCGCGTGCGTGCATATGCAGATCCATGCGTGCACGTATTCGCGCGGCCAGCTGTGTCAGTGGGAAAGGGCGCAGGGCGCGACCACCGTGCAGACAACACCTCCTGTGCAGAGCGGCAGCGCGCCCGACAAAAAGGCTGCGCGCGCCAAGTTCTATTCTCGGAGCAGCAGCACGTCGCAAAGATGTGCCTCTGCGGGCCGGATGCCTGGTGGAGCGCGCGCGCGATGAGACGAAGCCTGCGGTGTGCGTGGGGCTAATTTTTGCAACGTCGTCTGCAGCGCCGGTTCCGCTCGGACGGACAGGCTTGTTTCGGCTGGCACACGCACGCTAGCGAGCCCGCGCTGCATGCTCCCGATGGTGGACGTACGCAAAGCATGGAGCTCTCTGCCACCGACCAGACAACGTTCGAAAAACTCGCCGATCGTCGTGTTTTGTTCTCGAGTGACTGTAATTGCGGTATCCTTGATGAAACTCCCATCATATACTGTTACGCGAAGAATGAGTATATATATATATATATATATATCGAGGTGCACTGGCACACAGACAAGCATAGAGTTTCTCACTATAACACCTAGAGGGAAATCTGGCGCCACCGTCTATGGTGGCAGACACCGTCATGGGAATGACGGTGTCTGCGAGGCTTGTGTTGGCTGGTGTTGTAAGAGGCTTCGTCTAAAACGTGGATATGGCTGCACAAATAACGCGTTCTTAAAGTAAAATCTTCATAAAATGTTTCCATTCACGCAAATTGCATCTTTACTCACCTACAATGCATGACGAAGGGGAGAAAAGCAAGAACAGACGACAAACTGTTTCAAAGCGAGCACGAATCTTGTCGTCTGTCCTCCAACTTAAGCGGCCCGCTGATACTTTTTACGTGTCATATAATTGCACATGCAATAACAAATTATTATAGTTAAACAAGACATGTTTTTTGTGTAATTATAAAGGTAAAACTGCTTTTTACGAGCAGCTTTAGTAGAAAATGAATCATTGTGACAGATGGAGCGGTGCTTGCCTGGCTCTCCGAGAACGATGCCAATCCGAAGTCACAATATACCGGCATCGATGCATTCCCATTCCCATGCGGCATACCACATGCAGCGCAGCAGCACCAGATTTCCCTCTAGGTAATATAGTGAGAAACTCTATGCAGACAAGATATAGTAGATATAGCTGTCAAGCTGTCAGCCAAAACTTCAGCTTCGTCACTTTTCCGTGCACGGGCGCCTTCTTAAGCACGCTCCATGCAGATATAAACCTCGCGGCTGCTGGAACGCCGCCCCGGCTCTTGTTAGAATGTTAACGAAGTATAACCGGAATTACGAGTTTTTAGAAGAGACACGTGGACGACGTCATCTCGTGATCGCGAAGACAACTATATATAGATTGTCACGAGGGTCGATTTCGCAGTTCACATATCGCTCTATACATAGCTTTCGCCTTCGTAAATCTGCTAAACATACCGGCGCGTATATCGTGAAAGAAGTTTTTCGGACAAGCAGACACGGCGGCGATCTGGAGACCGCATAAGAACTAGAGTTTCGCTATAGAGAACTTTGAAGGAATAGGGAAGTGAAAGGTGGCCAAGAAAAGACAACTCGCCACCTGTGGACGTGCGGCTCGATCCATACGGAGCACCGCACGGGTCACGTGGACGACATATATGTGGCTAAAACTTTCCCCCGACTCCTTCTGCAATAGATGTTGCCGTGTGACCGCGGCCGCCTGTGCTCGATGGAACAGTGTAATATGAACCGCAAAGACCGATCATACACTGGTTTCCATGCAGCTGTGTGTCGGTCGCGCATGTGCCAACCCTATAAATCAAGAGACATCGTGTGCGCGTTCTGAAGTTTCGGAGAAAGGGTCCTAGTATGCACCCATATACCAGAAGAAACGTCTGTATTTCCTGGTATTTGCTCGCCTCCGTCTGCTGTGGGGGTGTAAAACCCACAGTTTGAACGCTCATATGTCTAGACGCGCGCGTTATCAGGCCTCCCCTGACACGAAACGCGCAACTCTCCGTTCTCTCTTATTTGCTTCAGCTCGTAAAAGGAATGACGACGTCTGTGTGCATCCTGGCGTGCACCGCAAAATACACAGCCATTCCAGGGTTGATTCTTCACGTCCTCTTCGTGTCCTCTTTACAACCGGCGTTCGTTTCGTCCCCGTTTAGTGTCTTCCACTACATAGCGCAAGGAAAAAAAAAGAGCACGAACCATGCATGCATTGGCGTCTCCCGATGTAATAAAAGGAATAAATTCCCGGTCACCGACACAGCGAAAACCGCCAACTAAATATCAACGGCAGTCGCGGTATACCTCGGAGCAGCGTAGGAGACGCTCTATATATATAGTCACGGAGCACATCCGCTCACATATTACAATTTCGCAAGCCTATAACAGCTATGTCATACCGAACACAGTACCGGCATCGTACCGCAGGTTTACACCAACTCCCCCCCATCACCCCATTATGACGTATAGACGCTCTCTCACAACGAAGGAAAGCCAGGCGAGCTATACACGGCGCCTAACCTTCAAACAGTGAATCCTTCAAAACACGATGTTTTACCAATCCTTAGGGATGCAAGATGAACTGAACAGAACCGTGACGCCCAGCCATCTAACCTATATACTTATAACCTTTAAAAGCTTGAACCCTTGCCAATTTGTAAGGACTGATGGTTTGGGGGATTCAAAGGTTTGGGAGACACGGTCATTTTCGTTCCTCTCGTGTCCGCGGTGGTCAATTACACGCCTAACTTTTCAAACCACGACTCCCAATAACCCTACCCCCCCCCCCCCCCCCCCACGCCCCGCACACACTTCCAATTCGCCGGCACATATACTATAGCCTCAAGCAAACGCTTCTACTTGCGCTCGATCCTTTCCCACGAATCACACATCTCGGCGAACAGCATCTATAGGGCCTTCAGGAATGTGTCCAGCCCCGGCCGATCCCCCCAAGGAGACACGGGCAACGCGGAAGAGAGGCGATGGCGTCGATACCAAACCGGAAATCACAGTCTCTCCCCCTCCTCCTCCTGCGCCCCTCGCCAACGCGATAAAGGCACGCGCCAACTCGAATCCCGCGACAGGGCTCCGGCAGTGGAGACGCAGGCAAACGTCGCGACGCAACGAATCGCCTTCACGGCGGGAAAAGTAGGAGCTTTTCTAGATCTCGAAATCGAATCGAACATTCGAAAAGTACGCATGAACCTATAGGAATCGAATCGAAAACCGAATACCTTTCCTTTTCCCTTCTGAAAGTAAAAAAGAAGACAAAGACACGCAGAGGTAATGCTATCTGGAAGACCGTTCGACGAAGTGGTTTTCAAAACAAGTAGAGAGTGAAAGTAAAGTTCGTGTTTGGCTTTCAATAGACGCTTATAAATAACGGCGGGCCGTATATGCGCGAGCTTTCCTCCGTCGCGGGATGGCTAAAATAATCGCAGTAATTAACTAGCCCTGTACATTCTCAGTCGCAATCGAACTTTCGAATAAATTCAACGCCAAACATCACGAATCGAATATACTCCGATTCGAAAGTGAAGTGTTTGGTTCGTATATTAGAAATTTCAAATATCCGCACGTCCCCGCAGAAAATCGTCATCGCGAACCGCGGATCACGGTTGTCGCTCGGCGACTACATACATTCGCGCTGCGCGCGAGCAAAAGGTTTCCGCCGCGCGAATACGTTACCATAAACGTCAGTCCTGAAAAGTGCACGCGACTGAGGATGTGCAGACAGCGAGAGAAGCGACAGGACAGCGACCTTTTTAACGAAGCGAAAGAAAAGAAACATACGCGGCAATGCGATTTCCTCTTACCAAAGAAAGTAAGAAAGAAAGGACGACCCGTGGCGCGACAGGATCTCAATGATCCTTCCCGCTTTGAACTAATTTTAACTTCGACAGCAGCATCCGTGGTTTCTCACTGTGGACACCGCGGCATCGTTTGAAGAAAATCTCCGATAAATAGAACGCTGTGAAACCGAAGTAACGGTCTACGAGGGTGGCGATATGGGCTTGTTGGTCGGTCATCATTGAAAGGTATCTGTATCACGCAACAAAACAGACACAAGAAAAAACGAAGACGAAGACAAGCGCTTGTCTTCGTCTTCGTTTGTTCTTCTGTCTTTGTTTTGTTGCGCGATACAGATACCTTTCAATGATAAGGGTCTAGTTTTCTTTATTCCTTTATTATTTATTGATTTATTCCTCACTACCGCTTACTGTCTAATGAAACGCCCACGGTAATTTCCCATTTGTAGTATACCCGTTCCAAACCGTTAGGTCATACACGGGTCGCACACGACACTGACAACAAACTTATACATCTAAACGCAGTTACTATACATGCGCAATCGCGGTGGGACCGCAGAATGCGCCGAGATTGTATTCGCGTCTCTGGCTCTCGCGCGCGCGTTCTCGTATAGTATACGCTCCAGCAACGAACGTCGTCGTTCCTCGAACTCACTCGCCAATCTCAGAAATAGCGCTCCGAGCTCCCCCGAGAAAGACTGCGCGAGGGACTCCGCTGGACCGCAACACTTTAATCAGCGGAACGGAGCCGCTCGACCAACATCAGGAGCAACAACAACAATAACGCGACAGCAATCAACCGAGCGCAGCAGCGGCGGCGATAAAAAAAAATATATCGGCGCGAGCAAAACCACGTTGCGCACGACGCCGGACTGCAGGCCTGCCTGCCCACTCTTTTTATACCCGTATGTAATACGGGCCAGCGATCACTCGAAGGATATACCGTTATATACCGCGCCACCACCGGCCACAGCTCCCGTGCTTGCGGCCACACCGTGGCCTTTCTCGCACAACGGCGAAGAGGGGGGGGCTCGTAGCCACGCTCCACTTGCCGGAAACAATTTGCATGCGCGGCGCACGCCGGAAGTTCACTTCCTTCCTGCACCGCCAGCCGAAGCTCGGCCGAGCCAAGACGAGGCGAGGCACAACGGGGCAGGTGCAACCGGTAGGACAAGCGCGAGGATAGTTCCTGTGTGTGTGAGTGTGTTGCTGTGTTTTCTCTTAAGTTGCGCGCGCGCGACCAGTGACCGCTTATAAGGAAAAAGTCTTCCGGATCGTGGCCTTCTTACGTAACTCTCCCGTACCTGCCGTGCCTCTTCCAAGATGGGGGCAAGTGACCGAGCACGATGATGGGAGACGAGAGAGAGAGAGATAGAGAGAGATGCGCAACTCATGCGGCGAGAGAGGAGGGGCCGGTCATGGCTAAAGATAAAGAAAAACGAAATGAAAAGCGGGCCACGGGACACACTATCTTCGCGGCCATTAAGTCACGTGCACATACACCCCGCAAGGATTCTTACGGTTTTGGCAGGAGGCGCGCCGTATTCGGTGGCCCCCTCATGCATCTTACGACGCCGCCGCCATGCACCGCTCGACGCGAAGTGTATACTTAAGTGTCGAAAACACGCATATGCCTATATACCAGCTATCCACCGGCCCCGAACGGCGGCAAGAGGCACGATGTCGTAGAAGTGACGGCGAGCGAAGAATATATGTATATGTAGGCGCGCGGCTCCCGGCCCGTCGCCACCTGTATACCATGTCTGCATGCGACGAGTGTCGCGAGCTTCTTTTGCGTAACGCGCGCTTTCGTAAAAAGTCACTATAAGACGGGTTGGTCCGCGCGCGCGGTCACAGACCGGCAAATTTGGCCCGACAGTGCAGCAGAGCTCGCCTCTCGAGCGTGAAACAGATTACCCAACCCCATCGCACGATTATAGTCATATACATATAACAGGCTATCCAACAAGTTTTCAGCAAGCTTCTCATCAGGTTACTATCAGGTTCCCAGCAGGCTCACGTTGGGTCTCCATATATCGTCTCCGAACAATTTCCAACATTCGTGCAACATAGTTATGAGTCATGTGACACCGCCTCCAAAGATCGGCTCCACGAACACCGCAACAACGTAAAAAAAAAAAAAAAAGAACCGGTGGGTTCTCGGCGATTCATTGTCGCGATCATGGCTGCAAACCTATCGAGGACGATTGCACGATTGTGTCCCGTGGCAGGACGCAGCTCATCCGTGAAATAACTAAAGGGCAGATGATTGAGAAATTGGGTGATAAGTGTGTTAGTTTCCCTTCGCTGGCTCTCACAGGAAAAGAACTGAGTTTCTTGGAGGCGGCATCACATGACTCATAACTATGTAAGACGAATGCGCAGTTCGTTTCCTTCGTGTAAGAAAATTTCCAACAACCATCTTTCCGACGCGGTTTCCCGTTGACGCTCACGATACGAATTTGCGCGCAGTCCGTCGTGTATACAAGAAACCGCATCCGACAAATTCACTGTAAAATAATTTACACCCTTAAAAGTGAAAAAAGGGTGTAACTGTGTCTAACTCACACCCTTAGAGTAAAGACGGGGAATGCGGGAGATGGAAATTCAAGACGATGAGCAAAACGTGAACAAGGTGAATGCAGGAGGCAACGTTTCGACAAGTGGACTTGTCTTCTTCAAGGCGACATATGCTTTCCTCGCCACATTCGACAAGTGGACTTGTCTTCTTCAAGGCGACATATGCTTTCCTCGGCGAGGAAAGCATATGTCGCCTTGAAGAAGACAAGTCCACTTGTCGAAACGTCGGCTCCTGCATTCACCTTGTTCACGTTTTGCTCACACCCTTAGAGTGTGATTTATATCACTGACACCTTAAGGGTGTGAGTTATAGACACATTTACACCCTTTTTCACGTTTAAGGGTGTAAATTATTTTAGTGTGAAGTTCCCGTGCAGGCTCGGTTCCGACGATCGGAGAAGCCACCATGGAGACGTGCCGCGCGTCGCACCATGCGTCTCCTGGTTTAAACGCTGTCCGAAGCGTCCGCCTCGGCGCATGCGCACAAAGCTACCGTAAAAAAAAAATGACAAAAAACTCGCGGCATAGAAATCATTGCCGGTGATTATCAAAGTCAGCGATAGCTTTCTGGAATTCTGCTAAATTACTATGACATTACGCGGTTGAAGAATGAAATGTCATGGTAAAGTAGCGGAATTCCAGAAAGCCACCGCTGACTTTGATAATCATCGGCAATGATTTTTACCAGAACTTTTTTGTTGCTGTTGGTCCATTCAGTGCGGCTGACGCCATCGATCCTGCAGCCGCGCCTGTCCTCCTCGCGTCGTCACGCTATATGACCGTCCTGTGAACCACTATACAATTTCCCATATTTCCTCCCCGCTTCGCGACACCCTCTTCACATTCCGTCGCCCTCTCCGCGTCTCTCATTACAATGAGAGGCTTGTGTATGGGGCTGGCTTGAAGAACGATCACGTCTTCAATCCATCACAACGAGAGAAAAAAAGGAAGAGGCAAAGAAGCTGACTATGTAGCACACCGTCTTTGCCGATTGTACGGCGTCACTTAAGAGAGTGGTCCGCAAGAGCTTTAGTATTAGTAAATGGTTGTTTCCTTCACATTCAACAAAGAAAACGAAAGTAAGGCATATCACTGCCGACTGCACTGCAACCGTCTGCAGATACGTCAGCTGACACCTGAACGGCGGCTATAGCAGTCGAGGTGGGGTTGAGGGCGAGACGAAAGGGAGAGAGGATAAACTAGGACGAAGGAAACTATTTCCATAATGCCCAGTTGGGTAAAATAATAATAATAATAATAAAGCGACTCTGTCAGCACATAGTTCGCTTGCGCTGTCACTTAGACGCGCTTCGGCAAGAACGGCGTCGGCGTTCCTCAAGCCGCTCTGACGGGAAGGACACATCCATTGGCGTAATCGCGTTCCTGCTGCTCATAGTAGCGCAAGGGTATACGCACACTATACTATCGCGAAGCACAGAGTGCGTGCTAGGCAGGACAGGTTGAGTTATATTAAATATATGGGGAGTTCCTGGCCCGTCGGCCAAAAAACAACCCTCTGACGCGCGCGCACGCTCCGTCGTTGCGACATCCGCATCCCGGATGGCAGCATCCGCGGACGACAGCCCGCTCAGCGCTCCCAGCGCGGGACCCTCCGATAACGACGGCGGGCGGCATCGTGCCCATGCCGCCGTTGGCTCAGTTACATAACGCGGAAGCGGAGGGCGCTGCATCAAAGACGCCGCTCGCGCGCGCGCTCCGCAAGCCAAACTGGTTTCCTTCCGCGCGCCCGGCCGACGCGCCGGCTGCAGAGACTTTCGCCCGCGCGCACAGACCGACGCCGCTGGGCTGCTCCCCTTTCGCCACTAGCACAACACCCCCCAACTCCACCCCATTTTCTGTTGCACGCTTCGAGGACCCCCCTGCAACGAAAAAGAAGGCGGTGCGGCGGACGGAAATGCTCGGCTGCATGAGTCCTATATGGATGAGTGAGTGAGTAAAATCTTATTACACACTGCAGGATGGCTGCTCCCTGGCCTAGGGAGAGGGAATACAGGTAGCGGTAGGTAATATATATATATATATATATATATATATATATATATATATATATATATATATATATATATATATATATATATATATATATATATATATATAGTAGTGGCCTTGCAGATTGGCTTCGTAATCAAAGTGCCACAATGACAATAGGCCATGACAATAAAGTAACGCGCGCCGGACGTCAGTCTGAGCGGCGCCAGCCCAATCCAGGCATCCATGCTGCGGACCGCGATGGGCCCTCTGCGCTTTTATTTTATTCTATTTTTTCTTGCCTCCTCGATGCCGGGGCATTCCCACGGTAAGTGGCGTATAGACTGGGACGCGCTCCCCTGTTCCATGTCTTATATACAATGTGAAGCGGGATGCACGATGCTTATATGCTGCACCTCATCCTGTGGAAGTGCGCACCCTCCTCGGCGCTGTGTCATGGCGTTCCGTATGTTCCCCACACGACGTGGTCCTCCACCGGGCGGCCAGCACATATCCTCCGTGAGGGCTGCACCCATCCTGGCTTTGTGGATGAGGACCCGAGCGCCTCGAGGAAAGGCTCTTGGGGAGAGCTATAGTGGGTGTTGTGTGGCAACCATTCCCGCAGCTCGTTTTTCGCTTCCAATTTACCCCGCTCTTGGATACTTCCGGTCCCATGAGTTTCCGTGCGATATGCACATCGTCCGTTGGAGCAGACGAGCGCGAGCATATATATAGCAGCTCGCTCGGCGCGCGTCGTTGCCTACAATGCCCGCGTCTATACCCGGGACCCAGGCTACGCGCACCTCGGCCCCGTGATACCTATGAAGATCCGACGCGGCATCTTCTATATGGTACCCCCAAATATACCAACCCGCGCGGAGGGAAGGGGGGGGGGGGGGATCGCGAGGGGGTGGGGCGGTCTTGAAAGCGATTTCAAAGCCGCCAGCGAGTCAGTAAACATTGTCATTGTCCGGTCTTTATGCGCGCCGTCATTGCTGGTCTCCCTCGCTCTCTGCAAAGCGAACAGGATGGCGGGAAGTTCCACTGTGTTATATATTGGTGGCTTTTCTTGGTGTCGAAACACCGCTGCCTCACGTGAACGGGCACCGCTGATCGAAAGTCGGCCCGGGACACAGAGTCCCACGCGCGCGAGGCAACGGTGACTATATATAGCGTCCTCTGTATCGTCCGCTCATCCAGTAATGGCCGCCCTGCGAGATGGGCGGTTGTCCTCGAGTTGCAGGCGGATCATCATTTTTCGGCGACCCGCAACTGAACATAGACCCATGCGGTGCGGTTCTTGGTGGCATATATATACGTATAGATGGACACGCACATAATACACACGCAAATCGCAGACCTCTCTGTATACATGTGCGCTGATTATGGTCCAACCTCCTGCTGGGGTGCGTGCTATCCTGTATATACACGCTGTATAATTCTGCTATAGGTTGTCGCACTCGTCCTGTGCTCAACTGCGATTAGCTCGAAACCTAACTATAGCGACGCTTACGTGAACAAGCCGAGCGGCGTATCGCATCACATTTCTGGCGCGTCGCATTTCGTATAGGCGAATCGCGTCGATGCGACGAGAGAGGGATACGATTCGAGACGGATCGAGTATATATCGCATTGACGGAGAGAGGCGGCTGCTGCCGCCGTGTGCTCTCTTCGAAACGTGTATATATACGTGGAACTCAAATCGCCGGAAGCAAGTTGCGGCTTGTTTCGGACGAAGAGGCATGCGTCGCATTTATATGGATGCCGCCCCACATAGTGATTACCACGATGCGCTAAAGAATGCGACACGCTATCGTCGCATTTATGTAAACGCAGCTATTGTAATCACTGTTATTTTTTCTTCTAGGCTTAACAATGGGTCCAGAAGAGAACGTATACGCGAAACGACCGCAGTCAAAGCAGGATTAAAGTATACAAAAGGCCGTTCCCGAAGTGCCTGCGGCGAAACACCGCAAATGAGAGATGGGGAAATAGGAACACTGACGGCCTCTGAGAATTAACAGTATAGAGTGACGCACAGACCTTTCTGCGTGTATACATACCGCATCCACATATGTATACGTGCACAACGTTCTCAAGGTTGCTGGGCGCGCGCGTGTAGAAGCGTGGCTATATATCGCACTCCATGCATGCATGCATGCCCCCCATCGGGTCGAAATTGGTACATACACCTGATTTGCCTGCTCTATGCCGCGAGAATAAATGTATATTCACTCGGGAGCATATAACGCGACGCAAGACGTGGCAGAATAACTTTCGGGAACACCGTGAATACCGCGAAAGGACGCACTGTTCTTGATCTATACGCCAATCAGGCGTCACGGCGTTGCAAGTGAAAAAAGAAAGAAACAACTTCGAAGAAGGCGCATTTGCAGCCTAAAGGCGCAGAAGGTCCAGAATAGAGTTACTGTATATGCTACCTTTGTTTGTATATGCTACCAAAGGTATACAGCAAATGCAGTAACTATTTAGTCCAACGCACCACGAAGTGACCTCAAGTGCTTTTGTCTCTGTCGTTTCGTGCAGGCGCCTATATGGTGCCGGCGACTTTTGCCGAACCCAAATGGAGCGAACTCAAAGGAGCACGACTCTCTGTAGGCCCCCACGTAGACAATCGGTGTCTATATGGTGCAGCGCTGTCAGAAAAGTTGATCACTGTATATCTGCCGGCCGGGGCGCGCTGCAGAAGCGCAGACACACACATAGGTGCGCGCCATCTTACCCATATCGAACACGTCGGCACATGTTTGCAGATATTCACCGCATTCCCTTGCTTAGGCATCTTATATACCTCTTGCGTGCGCGCAGTACCCGTCACTCTCTCCCTCGCTTCACCTAATGCTCAACCATTTGCCTTACAACCCAGTGTGCGCTAGCGTTCGCCAACCTCTTATTTCTCAAGCGCTCCCTCTCCCCGGCCATCTATGTTTCTTCCCCGAATTCACCATGGTCTCAAAGCTCAATTTGTAGCGATATATTAGAACTTACAGGCCTTTCTATCTATCTTTCCCAGGGCTTCAGAAGAACGGAACCAACTTCTCGGACGCGGTTGTTGGGATCGAAGACCTGCAGCGCCCAATTTTGAACAGCCATTGCCGACATAACTCCATGCTACACGCGGCCTATAGCATCTCCTTTTGTTGTGTTTTTCTTTTCTTATATGCCTTTACTTTAGTTACAGAATACCTGCGTCGCCTCGAAGGCATTATCACAGGAGGGACATTTAGAAAAAGATGTATTATACCGTTCACAGAAATAAGTAAAGAATGTATAAATTAAGGTAACATCAAGGTAAGAACGGCAGACGACGGATTTCCTTCTTTTGTTTTTTTTTTTTAGAGTGCAGCGAAATATAATTACGCCGGTCCGGAGCACACAATAAGTGAACATTTCCAAACATACTTATTTACTTTTTACTATTTATTTGCTATTTACTTATTCTCCTTCGCATTACCAGCCGATGGTCTCTGAAGACATACAATGAAAAAGAAGATAAATCCGGACGATCGTCTGTTTAAAATTATTATCGTTGAATTCCCACTTCTTGCTCTATCTATCTCTCTTTCTTTCTCTCTCTCACGCACATACCCACAAGGACACACGCAACAGCAGACACGTCCGCATAACACTCACTCAAGTAAGACATGAGTGCGCTCATGGGTCATGCATGCTGAAGCTGCTGTGCTGGTGCCCAACACAGAACGTCCACGATGCGCACATGCAGAAACGAGGCGAACGAAATACCGTTCCGTCCCGACCACCACCCTCACCCCTTCTCCCCCCCGCACGGTAGACGCCAGGAAAGTGGTCCTCTCCTTATCCGGCTACGCAGCGCTCTGCTGCGGACCGGTCCGCACCTCCACGGCAGCAGCACCAGCAAGCAGCACACCGCCCTGGCTGCTCCATCCTCCGCCGGTTCGGTCGGCCTCCTACCTTCCCTACCACAAGCACCGCGGCCCCGACGTTCAGTCGTTCGACCCGACGACGACGTCAGAGCGAGGACGACCTTGAGGCCTCGACGCGGACACCGGCAGTTTCTTTCTTCTTTTTCGATGCGAAAGCGCCGAGACGAGGGCAACGGCACGCCGAGTGGGCGGCCCACCACTCCGGCTTGACTGCGCCGCAGAGAAGCATTTCGTCTCGCGACGGAACGCCGCGGAATTTAGCAAAGCGCCGTCCCCCGAAACATCATCGTGACTGGCCTGTTCAATTCACTAATTGAAGTCAGAAGGTGGCGAGGGGAAGGGGACGGGCGCTGGAGGTAGCCGTTACGCCTGATTGCGTTACGTAGAGCAGCGCGCCTTACACTAGTGATGGTGGGGTGGAGGGACGGGGGGAGAGGAATGGGGGCGAGGTATCGATTGCCACTGAGTTGAAGTGATTCTGGTCTTGCCTCTAATGCGGTATTCCGACCGGTGCAACTTGACATTGGCGGAGGTTAAACAGCGGCATCATGGCAAGATGCAGGGATGCATCCCGTCTCGTTCCAAACAAATAGAATTCGCGGATAAAGAGATTAGAGAGAAAAAGGCGATATAGACGACGGCGGAAAACAGGGCATACGTGTAGGAGACGTGGATGGATTGATGCAATAGCTTTATAATATGTATGTCGAAAAAGAAAAGAAGAGTGTTTCGAAACTAGCTACAGAGAAGATATTCATCTGCAATCTATACAGCATTTGGCCGCTTCGATCCTATACGTGAAAACAAGGTAACAGTTGAGGGTCCTTCGATCAAATTTCGCGGCGACTGTCACAAGCATCATCATTATCGTTTTCCTCGGAGGTGGGCTAGACATCGACTCGCCAACCACGCATCCCGCCTCCTATCAGTCCGCCACTACATCATGCATACGCCACAGTATATAGTACATAGCCTCCTTCCACCGAAGTGTTGCGCAAGAAACGAGACAAACCACTCGGCCACCAGAAGTGTCTGTCATCCGGGGAAGCTCCTACAAGTCGACTAAGCGAGCTCGGTCTATCATCGCACACGGGACTCAACATAATGCGCAGTGCCCCCCATGTTCACAGAATGTGCGCATACGCGGGAGCACTTACGACAACGAAGAGACGAGATTCTGCGGTACGTATACCCGGCGAGCCAAGAAATATAAAGGAACAATAAATTGCATTCGCGAGCAGTGACGAGACAGCCGCGCCCGCGTCGAAAGTACAGAGCTGCGCGAAGGAGCAGCTGGCGTGTCGTGGAAGTAATCGAAGACAACTGACAACGCGAACGATTGCGCGGTGCCCCGGTAGCGACAGGTACGCGCCTGTGCGCCGCCGCTGTGCTGTAAGAGCCAGCGGCAACAATAAAGAACGCTGACTACTACTGCACAATGCATAAAAGGAGGGGAAAAAAAGTTAAAAACTGTGCGGGGAGAGACCGTGCAAAGACCGCATTCTCCAATGACAGTTTCCTTTCGCTTTCTCCTCTCTCTCTCTCTCTCTCTCTCTATGTCTAGAGGATTCAGCGCAATGCCGCGCGCTAGGCAAGCGCGTTGCATGCCAAAGAGGCTTTGCGCAACCTTGTAGCGCCGAAGGCGCGATTGTGTGTCACTAACAGCACAAGCAGAAAGAAGCGAC
Organism: Dermacentor andersoni; assembly: GCF_023375885.2. Classification (NCBI taxonomy): domain Eukaryota; kingdom Metazoa; phylum Arthropoda; class Arachnida; order Ixodida; family Ixodidae; genus Dermacentor; species Dermacentor andersoni. The sequence continues at coordinate 58,285,269 of NC_092819.1, read as the reverse complement.
AGCGGTCGACGGGCCCCTTTATCCTGAAGGCAGGCAGCGGTGCTTCTGGCCGTTGCCCGAACCTCCTTTTTGTTCCGTCGATCGACGGGGACCGCCCGGCGCGAGGAGCATAGCGGGCGGAGTTGGGAGAAATCAACCGTGAAGTACGTCGCGCACCGTATAGACCAGAACACGCTAGCCTCGCACCAAGGCTAATCGAACGCATACTCTCGCACCCGGATTGCCCGGTCGACCAGCGCCATTTTGTTCTGGGCTGCCAAAGCGTGTTCGCCGGCGACCAGCAGACATGGCTAGCGCTAGCTCTAGGACTCCAAAGTGCGGAAATGTGCCCGTTCACGCGAATCCAAAGTACAAGAAGTCATCTGGGCATCGTTGCGTCGTGTTTGGATGTCAAAATAACCAGCGGAAAAGGAGCAGGTTGCTTAGCGCTGTTTGCGAAGAGCACAATACCCGTAGGGAATCGTGCCGGTGCGGTGTTTTCAGCCTGCACCGATTTCCATCCGCAACGAAGAATGACAAGCTGCGCCACCGGTGGATAGCTGCAGTGAATAGGAAGAACTACCAACCCAGTGAAAATGCACGAGTGAGTATTCGATCTGTGTATATTTTGGTGCCACGTTCAACTTTGCGCCCTACGAACGCAATATGTGTAACACGCAGGTTTGCTCCGAGCACTTTCTGGACAAGCCCACAGAGCAGAATCCCGCGCCGGTGCTTCGCCTTGGCTATAACAAGAAGGCAAGCCTTTTCGTGTTTTCATTCAGGCAGAGCTCCCGACGGTTAAGCGGAACAGTTGAGTTTGCGGTTAGCGATACTTGCAGCTGCTGCACGGCATGACCATTAAGCGTGAACGACAAGTTGTAAACAATAGTATGTTGCCCTGCTGGTGAGCGTTATTGCTAATGAAAGTAAAACGAAGTCTGCTCGTCACGTAGCATGCGTCGACAAAAACGTAAACAACGACTGCTCGTCGCCGAAGGCGTTCTTGCGGCGCGCCTGTCTTTACGAGCTGGTGTTGCAGGTGTCATTCGTAACGAATTCATCTGAGCATCCTGAGCTCTAAACTGCGTGCGGGCTGTTATGCAGGGCAAAGCGCAAAGTTTTTCCGTTCATAAGGCGAGGAAAATAAGGTGCTTAATTCTTGTATTTTGTAACAAAATTTTGCCCCTTCTCACCAGTTTCTTTTACTGTTTTCTAAGGGAGCGCTAACAATCCGATATGGCCACGCACAAGCGAAACAGGTCTGATACCAGGTAGCTGCAGTTGGTGGGGCTAATTTTTTGGAATGCAGGTGCGGTTGTTGTCTTGTACCAAAGGCTTCCCTGATGATGCAGCTTTAAGTAGGGATGGTAATTTTATGTGCCCTGTGATGGTTTGTGCAACTGTGCAAAACCTGCATCCGTCATGCTCGCCCTGTTATATGGGCTTTGACTGCACATGTAGTTGAACATTATAACTACTGTAGTTCCTCATTTTCCAATGAGTGCAGGTTTAGCATCACATGCTGCTTGTTCGAGTACTGTAGGCTTGTGTTCTTATAATGTTGTACTCTTAAGGGGTTGCGCGATACAATTGGCCTGGTGCATTTTCTATTTCATTTTGAGAGGACTTTGTCTTCGCAACAGTGATGGCATGGGAAAGAACTACAGCCCTTCTTACTATAACATATATATTGCTTTCAATGTGCAGGTGGTGAAGGGCAGGCGTCTGCTAATCAGGCAGTCAAACGACCTCGCCAGTTGGTTGCCAAACGCGGCCAACCCAGTAGTGACCATGACAAACAAGACCAAACTGAAAGTGCAGAGGACAATGTTCTGCGTGCTTTAATAAAATGTGGCACCAACACAGTGCTGTAAAATCCTTCACAGGTTACGTGGTTACCCGATGTATTCGCTTCTGCAGTCTGCACATCACTCAGTGTGGTCATTGCGGACTTGCATGAGGTCTTGAAGTTTGATTGAATCGAGACAGCGAAAATGACAGGCTAGAAAAAACGCGAAACACGCCTTCCGCCCAGCTAAAAAGCCCAAGTTTCGCTTTTGCGCCGGGTCGCATCTCCCGGCGTGGCAGCCCAGGCCTGCTACTTCGCGGCGCTTGGGATAGATGGCGCGACCGGCGCTCATCAATATGGCGGCGTGCTTTGAATTCACGGTGTTCTGGTGTATACGCTAAACGCACGCGCGCAGGCAGACGCAAACATCTCGGCTCCAGAAGGCCCCTCGCTTCACTTCGGAGGGCAGCCGACGATCGATGGCGCTGCGGGCGTTCGCCGTCGTCACGTGGCGCTTTTGCTGCATAGCCGCGCCAACCAATGGTTGGTCCATATTACGCGTGATCGAAGACGGCGTCCGCTCCGCGGACGTGTCCGGCGAACTTGGGCGCAGCGCCCCAAAAGCTGCGGATTGTTTTAGTTAATCGGGAGGAAAGAATTGACGTCGCTGTCACCGAGACAGCTGGAGCCAGGTTCATCCATTGTGTGCCGCTAATCCTTCCGTTAAGCTTGCGTCGTGCAAGAGGGGATTAGCGGTAGACAACGGAGGAGCCCAAGAGAGTTGTGCCAACTGCCGCTGCGTTCGTTCAAACCACGATGGCAGTGCTGTGAAGCGCATCGTGATACACAAGGCTTCGACCCGGAATTCGTCAAATCGCACGCTATGATACGAGTTGGTTTATGCGGAAACTCCCGAGTTATGGTTTCGTAAGGCTAGCTCAGTTCCCAACCTCTCGTAGCTAGGTAGTTGCGCCACACAGATCAAAGACGATAGGGTAAGATCTTTATCAACTCTATGGGCGAGCTCTTCATTCTAGTTCCCCGTTCGCGGCAGGCTAACGCGAACCGTACCTTCCGCTTCACAGCACGGAAGTTGGTCAGACGGAGTCTAGCTGTTTGCACGGACCCGTACGCTCTGGCAGATGACAGCGCCAGCCGCGCATTCTTTCTTTGTCTATTTTTTTTCTTCTTTCCATCGGGCTCTTGTTTCGTACACCGCAATCTTTCATTCAGCGCCGTCGACGTTCGCCCTCCTCCCTTGGAGGAGTCCTTCCCCTCACAACAATACAAGACGCGTCTCCTCTTCGCACGCCCCACCGTTCTCGCAACGCGGCTAGCGCGGCACGCAAGACACAGCAGCGCACGCGTGCGCGGCGATAGCGCGAGGTTAACAGATGACTGCACCGGTGAAGATCTCGATGAGTTCCCATTGTTTCTCCAGGGCACTCGTAGATTACGCATCCCGACTAAGTGAACTGGTGCAGAGATAAGTCAAGCTTAATAAACACGAGCAATTCGAATCGGGCGATCACACAGTGACCGCGGTCGCCGTGCAGCCCAGGATCACTGAACGCCTCGCGACCGAACAAGCGAGTGTGTGCGTGAATGAATGAATGAATGAATAAATGAATGAATGATATACCGGTCTATTGCATGAATATGTAAAGCCACCACGAGAAAACAAGGCGAAGAAGAAGGACGGTAGAACCCATGCAGGTGGCTCCCCATGAATGGCCCATCTCTCTCTCTCTCTCTCTCTCTCTCTCTCTCTTCAGTCGAGAAAAAGGCAGTGAGCTGTCGGCCAGCACTAGCAGGTTGTGTCCCACAATATATTAAAGGAGACAAACTACATTATCGTTAATTTCGCGGTAAGAGGTTGATTAATAAAAAAAGAAAAAATACGTCGGTGTGATTTCACAGATTTCAAAGTATGTTGTTTGTCTCAAGCAGTTGTGGGTCAGTAAAGTTATCAAAACTTGCTAAGTTAAGCATTGCGCTTTTCCTTTTCTTCTTTAGAAGACAATAAAGTCTACATTTGCCGATATAAAATTGACAAGACTCGGGCACAGGCCGCCGTCAAGAAAATCCGTGACGTCGCGGCAAGCTAGTGCGAGAACTTCAAGGCGGCGTCGCCACCAGTCCTCCTTCTCGAGTCTTTTCAGGCATACCAAGCCTCTGCGCGAGGTTAGAATGGTTTTGCTTGTTCGTTTTTTTTTTGCTTGTCTGTGTCTTTCTTTTCTTTTCTTTCTTTCTTTGTACACAGGCAAAATTTTCTTTTTCTCGTTGGTGTCTGCTTGAAAACAGCGAAAGTCATGTACAAGGAAGAAAACTAGAAGGCGAGCACTCTGTGTCGGTCTTCTCTACCGCCCATGTCTTCCGCGCTGCTTTCAAGAAGTGAAAAGGACGGGCGGGGTGCAGCGGTCTTTTCTTTTTTTTTCCTCAGTGATTCAGCAGGCTTGGTATATGAGCCCCGCGCGACCCCAACTCCCCGCCCTCTTACCACCAAGGGCGCCAAGGTCGTTGACATTCGGCGAAGGATCACCGACACGGATAAAGAAAGAAAGAAAGAGAGCGAGATATAAATGAAGGAAGGAAGGAAGGAAGGATGCAAGAAAGAAAGAAAGAAAGAAATGAGAGGAGGGCGAGTGAGAAAGACTCCACTTTAATTTTCTCTTTCTCTCTCTCTCTCTCTCTCTCTCTCTCTCTCTCTCTCGTACGTGCGTTATCCGGAAACCATCAATGCGCGCAAGCGGGCACACCGACGGCGCAGATCTTCGACCGATGAGTTACTGTTACGCCCGCCGCTCGTATTTCATGCGGCTCGACGCGAAGAAACGCGACAAATGCGACAGAACGAAGTGAAAGCGCCGAACCTTCCTTTCGTGAGCGATGACACCGCTCAGAAGGATATATGCCTCCGTCAAGCCTCGTGAACGCTGCCGCAGTATATAGAGATGGGTCCCATCTCGTCCCTCTTACATCATCTTCCGGAGGGGGAGGGGGGGGGGGGGGCAGTAAATCACGACGCTCGAGCGTTATCTCGCTATATCGGCCCGATTGCGCAGAACGCGCGATGCATTAAGAGGAATGTAGGGATCGAAGGAGACGGGCGTTCGGTTTTCACGCCCCCCCCCCCCCCCTGCGTCGATATCGCCGCTTCCTTACACTTGCGTTTGAATACCTCGCACCTTTCTTCCTGCTCCAGCCAACCTAAGCACACATCACGCAGTACTCATTAAAACACGCAGAAACGAACGCGTTTTCGATTTTACTAACGCTGCGCGCCACCTGCAGAGGTTACCGGACAGACCACAATGAGAAGACTGCGAAGTGTACTCAGACAGTAAGCACGTTCTACCATCCTGCTTACATATATACCGTGTGTCCCAGCTAACGTTGACCAAGATATTAAACGAAAAGAAAATATTTAGAAAAAATTCGGTGTCAGATACGATTTTTTAAAAAAATATATGGTGTTCAGTCGGCAGAAGTCTGAAGACCGAACACCCTAGGTCTCCTGACTGTATCTCGCACCGTGTGCGTTTAAATATTTTCCTTTTCGTTTTGCAACTTGGCTGATGTTATAGCTGACATACTCAAGAAACACTATACGAGACATTCCTAAAAAAGACCAAAGGCCCCGAAGGTGGACGGAGTGCGTCAGTTTAGGCGGACACGATCAGGACCTAGATGAATTAATGAATGAATGAAAGTGGATATTTCGATATCTCTACATCTACCTATAAGTGCGGTAAACTGCGGTGGTTCGGTAAACAGACACGCAACGGACATCAGAAATTCAAAGCAAATCAACAGCTAGCACTGCACTTCCCAGATTAACGCGCGCTTCGTTAATTACACCATTACTACCGGCCCGCTAATTCCCCGCCAAACACTCTCCCCACTTGCTCCGCCCTCCGGCAACAACCGTCCGTGCAGCTGTGCAAGTACCGGGCAGGTTCTACTTAGTTCCAAATAAGCTCGTGTATTAGAGTTCCTAAAATTTGACTTAACCGCAGAAACTTATCTAGGCGTTGTCGCTCTGCATTTCGAGTCGTTTAAACAGGAGGTCCACCGACACACTAAAAAACCACGTTCGTTCACTATATAGTCATATATACCAAAAGAGACGGCAAACCTTGCAGCACAGCCGCTATCTCCTCGGTGACATGCGGGTCAACAGCTCCGGGATTACAGGGGAGTTCAGCCGTTATCACTTGTCTGATAACGCGTTTCGTTGCGTCCGTTCACGCCGATCTATCGCGCGCGATGCAGCGAAAAAAAAAAACTTGCACGGTTAGTGGCTCTCGAGATTAGAGGCGAACGCAACGATGCGACTACTCCACTCAACATCTCGCGCGCGCAGCGCAAGTCGAAGGCTGTAAGCTCTTCTAGGACGATACACGGTAAAAGGACAAAGATGGAAGAGACGGACGTCTCTTTATGGGTATACGCGCGCCATCGAGGCCGTTGTCGCCGAGCTCCCAGGATAACTATATATAGCCATATCAACTCTCCTCGCGAAACCATGCGAAAAGGTTATCCCGCGTGTTGGTTTTGTAAGACAAGAGGGGACGAGAGAAAAAAGAAAACGCCGTTGTCGGAGAAGCCTGAAGGTTGCAGACAAGATGCTTGTATAGCTTGTATAGCGGTGCAGTTACAGCGCAATGTGCGAGAGATGGCGATATAAACGGTGGCGTCGTTCGCGACTGGTTTCGGTAGTCCCATACGATGGCGTTTACACCGTCGCCACGACAGACATTCGTAACGAAACGGATGCGCAGAAAGAAGAAAGAACGAAAGAAAGAATAAAAACGGGTTCTTTTAGAAATGCGGAACAGCTGAGATGTGTGCACGTGTTTATTATTATTATTATTGTTGTTTATTTGTTTACATTCTACTTTTTGAATGCGAGTGAGCGCGAATAAATAATTCAGCGCGAAAGAAAAATACCGAAACGAAGATAACTGCGACGATTAGCAGAGCAGATTTGTACGTGACGAATGACATGAAATTAATTATTCGTAATGAATTATACGTATTTTTTGTATTTTGTAGCTGATCTTCCGGTAATAAACTAGTTTTGTTTTAACTGACCGATCACTTACTACACGCAGTAACGTTCATCATAATGTAATTTCTCTTTTTCATTGACCAATTACACAACGCAGCTTTAACCATCTGAACTTGGCGGTGTTAAACACCGCGCATTAACCAGATGGTGCATGCCGGCGCCGTTATGATACTGAGAAGAACAGTAGTACACCGAAGCTCCTATGGCCGAATTCTGACAAGAACGGCATTCCTACAGGGGGACGGGGGGTGGGGGGGGGGGGGTGGGGGGGGGCGTCCTCTTCGCGAAGCGGTTCACAGCCGCGCCTTCTCAAGCTACCTGCAGCCAGCGCGAGCATTGTAGCATTGCTCCGCCTAGACCTGGTTGAATAGGAATGACTGTGTTTATCAGGCACAGAGTAATCAACAGGATTCGTCCTGAACCTCGAGATGACTCTGCAATTCCTTGCACTCCTGTGAGAAATTACACGAAAAAGAAGAAAGAGGCACCGATGGGTGCTTTAAAATTCTGCAAGCAGCCCAAGCCGACCGCCAGGGAGAGTGCGCTAAGTGTCGCAAAATTTGGTGCTTCATGCCAAGCCGTTCAACGAGCCAAGGTGTGATTACACGGGAAAGGTAGGGTGTAGTAACTCTAGTAGGGTGCCTCCAAACGCTTCCTTCTCCCGGAGTCGGGGTGAAGAGGCGCCTCTCCCCGTTGGCTCCGAGATCCAGCGGCGTGCCCACCGCTCCCCGATCTCGGAAGCCACGTACTCCCTCTTTCTGTGCTTTTGACTTCTTCCCTCGTATCACTGGCACTTTGAGTAATTCGCTCTCGCTGCGTCCCTTTCCCCTTCGTGTTCTAGAATGAAGGGACGCGCGTACCAGTACGCAAATAATTGCTATCGCATGTAAGATGTTTGGCTTGCAATGTCCCGCAGAACGCACGCCTGCCTGCACAGTGCGACTGCATCCCTTTTTCTCTCTTGAAGAAAAAAGAAAGAAAGAAAAGAAAAAAAAACGCGGGAAGAAATCAGATCGGCAAACGCACACCGAGGGTCTGAGATCCTCGGTGCTGAGCAAACAGATAGCATCGTTAAAACTTCTTTCTGGGCGAGTTGATGCATACTTGACATAAAAATTGTAGCTTGTGTCTCGTCCTCGGTACTTTGTGGTTGCATGTGTTTGCGCTGTTACAATTTTTATGTCAAGATAGCATCGCCAAGGTCGTCACAGCTTGCGTGCGCGCGGCAGGAGGGTCTCTCATAATCGGGAGGGAGAAGAAAAAAAAGAAGAAGAAAACAAAGCCCTTTCGCAGGCACACGCAGTGCTGCAGCGACTACCTATATGCGGTAGTCACTGCTCGATTTACGTATAAAAAGGCGCTGAACTTAAATAACGTATGAGCAAGTCGATCACGCTAATGCGGTGGTAGAACGGCCGCCCTTTACCGCAAGAGGGGGCTCGGTGTAAGCCAGACAAGATCCCAAGAACGAAAAAACGTATACGTGTAAAAAATTGTGGAGTTCAACGTCCCGCATACACAGCACTGTGGTTAATGCAAGAAGCCGCAGTGTAGACCTCCTGGTTAATCTCGACCACTTGAGATTCTCCATAACGTGCGCCTAAATCAATAAGTATACACGAGCGCGATTTCGCAATTCCGTCGCCCCGCCGGAATGCGACCGCCGCCGCGGCCGGGAGTCGAACGCAGGACCTATATAGCGCGCGCGGCAACATACCGGCAAGCCGCGTACCGCGTGGCGAGCAACACAAAACATAAACGTTCTCTCAGCCCCGGTTAATGCGTCACTTCAAATGTCAACGGACGAACGCGCGTTGATACCCGAGACGGGTTTAAACTTGCAAAACAAAGGCCATGCGCCTCTCGTCTCCGCAAAAGCCTGACATCACGTCACGGTCGTTCGCTCTGCCAAAAAATCGAGCGAGTGCTCGTCAATATCCCTCGGGGTTTGCGGGCCGGAAATCCTGGTGGCGCGCGGGCGTCTCTGCGTGCGTGTAACAAAACGGCCGCGCGCCCCCTGTACAGCGGCGCCGCCTGCTCTGCGCGGGTTATGTGGAGCACGCGGACGTGCGACCCGGGATGCCGTTGCGTTCACAGCAGCCCTCGCCCCCCCCCCCCCCACCACTCCCTCCCCCCCCCTACTCCACCCCAACAACGACGCCTGCAGGCGAGCGAGTGTGCCGTCGCCGCGCTGGGGACGATCAGACAGCCGAGCTGGCCCGGCCGTGGCTGTGTCCCGTGGGAGGCCCTCTGTGAATTCGTTCGGGTCTCAATGTATAGCTGACGCGGTCTGCGTATGTACAGTTAAAACTCGATCTGAAAAAACCCGATTTTACGAAGTTCCCGATCTAACGAAGAAATTCCCATTCCCCGGCAGGTATACCCATCTATATAGTATTCAATGTTCTCATCAACCCGAATTAACGAAACTATAACTTGGCCTAACTCGATTTAACGAAGTTTTTTCCTGAAATAAATAAGTAAAGAAAGCGGTGGTTTCTTTCTAATTTTGACACAGCCTGTTTTTTCTTCGAGCGTGCGCTCGAGAGCTAACGCGTTAAAACATCTATAGGCGCCGTAGTCGCGGCCCTATAGCTTTATTTTGACGAGGCCGCACGCCGCACACATGCGCCGAACAGCAGACTCAACACCGCCTCAGTAGGGGCGGCCCGCGGTGGTTGCTTTCGTTATTGCATGGTTTATGCACCAGATGGCTGGGTTAGCGGCAAATACGATGCCACGGTAGCTTTTGCGTGTCTCTACGTTACAACTCTAAAATCTCGAAGGACCGAAAAATTAATTGCTCGATTTTACAAGCTTCCCGATATAACGAAATAATTTGAGCGTGGTCATGGCTTCGTTAAATCGAGTTTCAACTGTATACAGTCGCATGCGCTGGAGCCAAACGCAGGGTGCCCTTCGTGGAATAACGAAGTCGTCAAGCGATTCGCGCCGACTATATCGTACTGCAAAAGTTTCGGCGGCGCTTTGATTAAGTATATCTCGCAATAGCAATTTGTTGTTATCGTTGTTGTTGCGGTAGCCGTCGTTGTTCCAGCGATTAGAGAGTTTTAGATTGGGGAGAAGCAATTGCTTTGGGGCCCCCTAATCTAGAACTCTCTACCGCTGTTGTCGTCCAGCGTTTGAGCTCACCGAGTTCTCCCCTGGCACTTGTCGCTCCGTCGTGTTAATATACAGGGGTTAACATAAAGGACACACGTAATAGGTGAAGGGATTCCTTCGAACATCTGTTAAGAAAGAAAGAAAGATGTGGCGGTGGGGTACTCAGAGTTCAGAGCCCACAATATCGGAACTTGGAGTAATGGCATCAATTAACAAGAATTACAGAAAAACGACAGCGCGCTACAAGTACACTTCAGCGTGTTTCGACTCGTACTCGCGTTCCCCATCCCGCAGCATATCATGCACTGGCCTATAAGAAACGTACGCATTGATTTGGCCGTATACACCCGGTGGACGAGCCTCCGCTGCGAGCAGCTAGCCAACGGGACAACGCTATATATTAAAGAAGCGTTCTGAAGGAAGTCGCGCCCGTCTTAGTTCTTCCCCAACACAAAAGGAACGTTGTAAAGCGAGTATAAGTAAGCATGAAGCGTCATCTGTAAAACATCACATCTGTCTTGTGTGCAGCCATTTCTCCTCGCAGCTCTGTCGCGTCGTCTGCGAGGGCGACGCTTATATATATATATATATATATATATATATATATATACGCAGGAAAGAGACGACGAACGTTTAGGAAGACTTACTTACTAAACGTTTTCGGCTAGCAGACCAGCCTTCGTCAGAGTACAGTGGCTGGACCACCAACTGAAAACGTTCAGTAAATAAGTCTTCCTAAAAGTTCGTCGTCTCTTTCCTGCGTATGTTACGTCGGGTCCTGCGTGCTGAATTTTGAAGAACCCCCCTATATATATATAGGGCACATTCTGTCGCAACACACTACAGGAGAGCAAAACGAATGGAGGGCCCTGAGCTACAGTCAAGCAAATATTTTCTTTCTTTTTTTTCGGTTAAACGGACAAAGTGGGGAGGGGCGACGGGGACGCACTCATAACTATTTGAGAGAGCTTGCCAACATGCACGCTATATATGCAGGGCATGGACGCTTGTTGCGTCGCTATATGCACCGCGACTGAAGCAAGAAATAAAGTACAGCAATAAGCGCGGAAGAATAAACGAAGCGAGAAGGGTCGAGCGCTAATTCAGGAGCACCTAGCTCCAAGGCGCCGTGGGTTTGTATGTCACGCTTCGGGCGCAACGGAAAGAAATGCTTGGCACGCGTAAACAACAACAGCCGGCAGGCAACACCGTTCCGCGCGCTCCCACCGTGACGCAGCTAGAGAGAGAGAGAGAGAGAGAGAGAGAGAGAGAGAGAGAGAGAGAGAGAGACGGTGTATGGACTGGGGCTCACGTTTTTGTTCGATGCACAGAGGGTGTAACTGGTATTGAAAAAGAACATATAAACTGGTAATGAACGGCGGAAGGAGATAATAGTACACTTCGGCGTCAATGCCAAACCTTGCCGTCTTCGTCGCCATATACCCCGATATTCGCTCTCGATCGGATCGAATTTAGATCTCTCGTCGTGGTTGCGCGATATGGAAGGCTGAATGCATCGCCGTCCCACATCTCGCAGCCTTCAGCCGCGTACATTCTCAATTCCCCCAATGTATACGACCTTCCTCTCTTTCCCTACGTCACACACGCGGGCTAATTACGTATAGTAATGTAATGTATACGTTCCAGTCGTCGTCCCAATGACCTCGGCCAGAAGTCTTGTTTCGGCATCTTGGCGCCGCCATGAACGCAAGTTCGCCGCACCCAGGCCACAAAGAAAATATATATACAGGCTGCGTTCCAACTACGCCTCGCGGCGACCATGCACACCAAAGTCGAGAATTGACGTGTATATATAGCAGTGCTATTTCGCGCAGCGAAATTGCGTCACGAACAAATCAGTTCTGCGGAAGCCCGCAAGGTGGAGGAAAGTACATGAAAAGGGGGGGGGGGGGGGGGAATGACATCCACCGAAATTGAGTCACTTTTCAGCCAATCAGTCATGGCGATATGGCGAGACTTGCACAAAGGCGCAGAACCCGGCATCGTCCGGAAGAGTATCCCAAAATATTCTGGGCGCCATATATCCCAGGCTTCTATATACTTGGGCGGTCCACGCAAGAAATATGGTGGTCGAGCAACGAGAAGCTCAGCGACAACTTCGCCTGCCAGACAGGAGAAAAGCGTGTATATATGTACATATATAGTCACCGTTTTCGTGGGCGTTAAATCAACTAAGCCACATCGTGGTTTTCTTATATATGTGAGCACACGCGGAGCGTTAAAGTACAGCGATGACATCTGTTGCAAATGCATTCCCATATACTTGTGCTCGAAGCTGTCATCTCACGGGTCAAGTTATATAACTTGGCTTCAGTGTTGACAACAGTCGGAACGCATGCTCACTGTTTCTAACAGTGCTCGATGAAAGCCGCATATATGCGCGCTGCGGTTCGACTCGCTGGTGCGAGCGCACGGTTCGGTGCGACCGAACCACACCAACGCGCAATTTTTATGTTTATGAGACTCGTTAGAAGCCCTTGCGCGGACGGACGGACGAATACGCACAGCATATTCCCTATATAGTTCATATGTCTACTGTTCGCCGTAAAAATGTGAAACTGTGCACCTCCGAAAACGTGACCGCGTTTAGTGTGCATGGTCGGTATGTGCATTCAATGGTGTGTGTGTGTGTGTGTGTGTGTGTGTGTGTGTGTGTGTGTGTGTGTGTGTGTGTGTGTGTGTGTGTGTGTGTGTGTGTGTGTGTGTGTGTGTGTGTGTGTGTGTGTGTGTGTGTGTTCTTTTTTTCCTTTTTTTTTACCATGCAGGATTCTTATACATAGGCCATAAGCGCAGCCAAGGTGGTGTTCTTGCAGATGAGTTCCTAGGCGAGGTGGACACATACTTTGCCGCTAATAGCGTGAGCTTCAACAAATTGACCAACAAAATTAATTGATTAACTTTATTATTGCCTTAGGGGCGGTTGCTTAAAAGGGCGAACTTGAAGGCAGTCACACTTTAATGCGCCCTCATTTTCTAAATACATGTTGCATTTAGCACAAATCTACTTATCTGCCTGGAACACACGAAGAGGTATACATTACTTACACTGGAAATCATATACGCATAATTTACTAATTAAGAAAAACTCACCATTTAAATTCTAAGCGAATTATTTTAGCGCGCACGTTGCAATACACTAATCGAAGCCAGTGATCTCACAAGGCACATCCACTTGTAAGGAATTTTGGAACTATAGCACCAGTTTCGAGATAAGTGCAGTTAAACTTAACTTGCCGTAATGTGCACTGTTGTTCCACTTACCTTTTAACAAAATAGCGTTTTTATGCATCGAAGCTCAAAACTTACTGGAAGCAAACTTTGCGAGCGCACATCTCGAAACTGGTGTCATCCTAGGAATTCGTTCCAAGTGGATACGAATTTTTAATATTCGGCATAGACACTTCAGACCGCTTAGGTGCGGGAATGCGAAAGCATGATACCGTTTCTAGACCTCGGAACGTCATGAACGCACTCATTGTGTACTTTCATGACGTAGCGGCCGGGACCTCGTCCCCATTTGGTGCACTGTCACGTGACCAGTGACACACGCACTATATATATATATATATATATATATTATATATATATATATATATATATATATATATATATATATAGGCCACACCTTTATAGTCAGCTACAACCGTGGAGTTGGGGAAGCGTGCTCGGCTCGAACCCGGAAGACTGGGCTCGATTCCCGCTCAGACCGGAATTTTACCAAATTTTCTCTTCAAAGCCGCAATGAACTCATTTTGTTTACAGGAACCTCCCTCAAAAATTTGACGTCAATCCGAGCATTCTTTGACGTGTTTTTACTTTTTGCGCCGTCGGCCAAAATTTCTGGTACCATATTTCGGCCACGCAGACGGATTTTCGCGCAACACGCCTTCGCATTAAATGTCGTCCTTTACAATTCATAAACTGCAATATGTTGCACAAAATAATTAGTTTAGAAGTTAAATATCAATTTTTTTTTTATTAGTCAAACATTCCGTATCACTTTTCTTTTGCAAGAAATGTCCGCATGCTTCTGAGAGTAGTCCAGTTCAAGAAGCAGCATTGTGCCGCGCTTCCCACAGGTGATTTTTCTAAATGCTGTTAGCGATAAAATGAAACATCCCGTATATACACGCACAACGTATGGGATATATGGCACATTCATAAGGTATCCCCATCCGGCGCCCGGAGTAAAAGCTGTCGCCGATGTCACCTTGACCTACTTTGCATACACACATCAGCTCGCGCCGGCGGAGCGCGCCAGACGCCTATTCGCGGGGACGCTCAAGGCAAAACGCATGTGCGCCCTCCCCCGCCCTCCTTCTTCAGGGACGCGCACCAAAGCCAACCGGCGCTTGCCATTGCCGTTGCCGCGCCTTGGCGGTAAAATTGGAAGTTAGAACGGGCTCTGGCTCGTCCGCGCTTTACGTTTACGAGCGCCGCGCAGCAAGATCGCGCTCGCCGATCGCCCTGCACGGTCCTCGCTCACGACTTAACGGCCGCCCTTGAGGAGAGACTGCGCGCGCAAACGGCATTGACGCAGCGTCCCTGTCGCGCGCGTCTATACGCTGTATAGACCATCTTCGAAAAAAATGGTTGCATGCGTGTGTGTACATATATATATATATATTCTTAACAAAACGTCGTTTTATCAATTGAAGCTCAAGAGTAACTGGAACGACAACGCATCTCTCTGCAAAGTTCGAGCATTAATGTCTCGAAACTGGTGTCATCCTGAGAAGTCGTTCCAAATGGATCCGCCTTGCGAACTCCACGGCTAGAACTTGTAAATTGCGATATGTTTGTTAATTAGTCGATTATGCATTTAAATTTTTTGTACAAGCAGTGTCGGCCACTTCGAGTCGACCACCTCATGAACAAGCATTGTGCTATCTGCCACAGGCAACGTTTAAGAATTTTTGAAAGTGTTGGCTGAAACACCCTGTATATATAATCAGTTTCGCACTTAGCAGAGATCCCTGTGGAAGCTACCAAGTATATATATTATGCTGCGGTCATAGAACTCTCACTCCGCGCATCTCGCGGTGAAGTTATTTGTGACCTGCGACGCCTATACTGCGGCATAACTACACTTAGTATACGGCAAACTATACAACTTGTGAACGCAGGGTCACGTCAAATCGCGCATTATTTGTGCGCGCTTGTGCTTGCGGTATATGCGGCATGAAGTTATAACGACGTTGAAGGGGCGAGCCAGATTTACTTCGTTATATTCATTACTTCGTTATATCCATTATCACGTTGCTGCAATATAAATCGCTATAGGGAGATTTCAAGGAGAATGTCACTTCGTTATATCAACAGTTACTTCGTTATATCCAACATTTCGTTATATCCCATTTCGTTATACATAAGGAAGTATAACGATGTTGAAGGGGAGCCATATTTCGTTATATTCATTACTTCGTTATATCCATTATTACATTACTGCAATATAAATGTCCAGGAGGAATTCCAGGGGAATGTCACTTCGTTATATCAGTTACTTCGGTATATCCAACATTTCGTTATATCCCATTTCGTTATATATAACAATATTTGACTGCACTTTGTTTTGGTCGCGAGCGCTATCGGCGCGCAGTGGTGGCTGTGCGCCAAGGTGGTGCGCCATCCCGCTCGTTCGGTGCTCTAAATCGATTCAGATCTTCGAAATGTTCAGTGTAATAATTATGTCATAATTTGAGACATAGGAGCACGAGACTTAATATTAAGTATACAGCATCAACATGCATAACACGTGCAAGTATATTTCTTTTATATGTGACGCACTATTCTTTGGTCACGAATGCGATCGGTGAGACGCGTCTCTTTATAGCCTTGGCAACGTTTTCCTGCTGTGTAAGAAACGGAGTGTAGCTTTACCAACAAAGGTGTCTGCACGTGCGTAACCGAAAGGAAGGATTCGTAACTGCTGTCTTCTAGGCGAAGGCAGCGGAGAAGCCAGGAGTGCGCGTTTTGTGCGCTCTTTTCTTTTTTTTTCCTTCGTTGTATATCTGCATGAAATCAGTCAACTAGTGCTTAATACAGCGCCCATGAATTAACACTCGATGATTTGTCTACCTATTACCTATCTATATGTATTGTCTTATTTTTCAATTGTCCTTTTTTTTTTCGAAGTTGATAAGAACGCTTATTCGTGGTGCAGCCTCGCACGGCCAACATTTGGCTTTGGGCCTACACGCTATAACAAATTGACTAAACCGTCGTCTCTCCCTAAATGTTGAAATTATTACTAATATTTATGGCGCGGAACGTTTCTAGCGTGGAATGTTACTCCGCGTAATAACAGTTGTTGTTGTTGTTGTTGTTGTTTTGCGGCGGTAGGCGACTTGTTGGCGGCGCGGCGGTGTCGTCATTGGTCTCACCCCGCCCATGCTATCACCACACTACACACGAGGTGACAACCTAAGAATTCAAACTACAAGCTCCGCCCACAACGCCAGAGAACGTAATTGGCTGGTGCTTCCATACAAATGCTTTTTTTTTTCTTCGAGTCGGAAAGCAGTGCGTTCGGCACAGCATTTTTTAAGCTGTCGCCGACTATTTGCCGTTTAAAAGGCGGCAGGAAGGAACGAGGAAAGAAAAAAGAAAACGTGTGTGTGGAGGGGGGGGGGTGGAGGGGGCGCGGGGGTACGTTCGCGAGCCGTAGACGTGGACACAGCGCAAGCGGAGAGAAAGAAAGAGAGAGAGATATAGAAAGCTATGTTTGTCGACAGTTCTTATCAAGCAGGAAAGAAATAAAGGCGGTCCGACAGGTTTCCCCCGACGGGAAGCTTCGTGCGCAAGGTCAGGCGGCCGACACGCGTAACAGAGAACCTACACTGCATGGGCGCAGTTATGTAGTATGAGCATCCAGAAGAGGAAAACGCGCGACAGCCACAAGATGAGAGTGCGGTTATTTAATCAGGGTGAAATACCTGCAAGCACGTGTGCGTGTGTGTGCTTTCAAACCAAGAAGGGCCAACGTATCATTCTTTGATACACTAAGTCGGATACCTCGAAACGCTGATTTAGGCGCGGGAAATTTCACATAAAGCGCATAGTATGTATGATACACTAGAGCGATTCCTCAGTTGTGGGCAGTTCAGAAAAAGCAATTAGCGTTGTGCGAATGCAATCTAGGTGCATGGCCGGAAATAAAAGTGAACAAGATGTTTTAATTTTCCTCGATGTGGAATGGTGCATGGCATCTGTGTCGTTAAGAACGCTTCAAAACGAGTAACGGCGGGAATTCGGCCCGATTCACTCGTTAGTTGTATCGAGCTGCGATGATTCCTTTCATATTGGCGGTACGTATATTCGCGAGGCAAGTATACATTACTACACACCACAAAAAAAAATAATAATAATGATAATAACATTTGCAGAACAATGATTCGCCTACAAAATCGCATCGCGGCTGCACACTGTGCAGCCGCGATGCGATCGTGGTTCAAACCACGATTTGATCATGAGGTGTACACGGTAAAGTGGCAGACTCCGGATTAATTTTCGACCATCTGAGGTAATTCTTTGACGCGTACCGAAATCTAATTAGACGAGCGTTCCCCCCCCCCCCCCCCCCCCCGCACTTCGCCCACGTGGAAATGCGGTGGCGATCGAACCCACTACCACGAGCTCAGCTGCCGCGACGCCACGTTATTAAAAAAAAACACAAAAAAAACAGTGTATATGTACAACCGAGTCCGCTGTAGGTGTTCAGGCGCTGCGTGGCTGAACAGGAGGAGTAGGAGTAGATTTTAATGAAGAGAAAGGAGGAGAGGTCGGCCTGGAGAGCGTGTCTCTAGCCTGCTACTCCTCACTGGGGAATGCGGAAGTGGGAAATACAGGGAAAGGTAGGTGGCGGGTGATTATGATATGGTACAATGAGATACTATATATACACGTTGTCCAATATGCGGATGCGCACTGTAGACACAATACACGCAAGAGTAATCTTGTCGATACAAAAAGTAATCTTGCCACAAAAAGTTATTGCGCAAACACACTTCGCACTGACTACACGTCTCACAGCTTCTAGAGGCGATCGTCTAAACCAGTCTCACTTAAAAAGTTCAAAAGTGCTTTTATGGCACTTTCTTTTTTTTTTTTTAGGCACAGTCAACACTCCTCCAAGCGCCCAAAAGCTTTTCTTCTGAAAAGGGGCGGGAGTCCAAGCTGTCAACAGTAGATTTGAGTTTTCTTCGTTCGGCCGCATATTGAGGGCACACGCAAAGTACGTGAGCTATTGTCTCGAGAGTGTGACAGACGCTACATTCAGGGTCCCGTGCTTGTCCAATCTTGTGAAGGTATCGGTGGGTGTATGCCACACCCAGCCGTAATCGATGAATGAGTGTTTCCTGGCTTCTCCGCAACCGAAGTGGAAGCCGGAATTGTAATTCAGCGTCAAGTCTATATAGGCGCTCTTGTCGATGTTCGGGGTTGTCCCAATGTCGCGCCGTAGAAGTTTTAATGGTGGTATGGAGCAAGGTGTTAATGTCATACCGGGAAAAATGAATTTTTATAATGGTTCCGTCAGTGTGCGCCTTCTTTGCTTCCGCGTCAGCCTGTTCGTTTCCAGCTATACCACAATGGCCAGGAATTCCGTGCAGCACGACGGTGTGCCCGGAATGAGACGCCTAAGCAAGCAGAGACATGATGTCATAGACCAGAGGACTATATGCGGTTCTGTCATTCATATAATTGCTGATGAGTTGCAGTGCTGGTTTTGAATCACAGAACACTGTCCACTTCTCGAGACTCTGTTGCAGTATGCAGCGAACTGCTTCTCGAACTCTGGTCAACTCAGCTGCTGTAGACGACGTCCTGTGTCCTATCTTGAACCGTTGTGCGATCCCCATTCCTGGCACCGTGTATAGCCGCCGCGGAAGAGGTCTGTGTCACGGAACCATCTTAAAAACATGTTCGTAATGTCCATACATGTAAGCGATGTATGATAGCGCGAAATGCTTGAGACAAGCAAGCGGCATTTTCGACTTCTTCGCTATTCCAGGGATTGAGAGTCTCACCGTTGGCTTTGCCATCGTCCAGAGTGGAACTTTGGGTATGTCATACGGTTCGAAGTCCGACGGCAATAAGTCTTGCTGCGGCAACACGGCTTCTGAGTAAGCGGACACAGGCCGTACGCTTGTGATGTTCGCGAGTGGATGATTCCTGTGTCTAGTCAGTAGCCTGAACAGGAGACTGTATAACACAGATGAACACGAGAAACGTGCACAGAATAGGCACGTCACGATAATACAGACTGTAAAATATACCCCTAAAACGAGAAAAAGAAGGTTGTAAATAGGTCTATAACTCACACCCTTACAAGGGCCGGAGTTAGAGACGAATATACATACACTCTTTTTTTTTCTGGTTTTGAGCCTGTAAATTATTTTACAGTGTAGTACAAGGCCAGTAGTAGGAATTATGCATACACCGGACTCTCGACTGAACAGGCGACTGTATCGCATACAGATGAACAAGCCAAACGACGGTGTAAAAGCCAAAAGACAACGGTACAAAGCCAGTTCGAGGAGATATGCGTAAACCAGACCCTTTCTTTTTTTTTTTTTTTTTCGCATATAACGGCAGTTGCAGGATTATCGCACCGTGAATAGTGGGGAAGTGGGGGGGAGGGGGGGGGCTGAGATATAATAAATTATTATAACTGCTACCGTTGTCGCGGTAAGCATTACAATTGTACACGTTTCACGCATTTTGAAATAAAAGCTACGTCGTGCTGTTACTTTCCATAACGGTATGAAAAACGTGCTTCACTAGACGCTTTTTTTTTTCTTTCGTTTTTCGAGAAGTTATAAAGGGCTGCTGTAACTATAGAGCAGCCCTTAGTTGGCAAGTATACGTCGCTGCAGTCGTCCTGTCAAAGCGCGCTTAACCGGATTTTCCCTGACGCCGGCGATACCGATACGCTGTAGCAAGGATTTTGCACCCTTTGCCTGCAAATCTTGCCCCCGAAAAATGGTCCTCTATAAAGTATCTTGCGGGCCTTTTTCTTTAACGCTGCGTTACCGGTACTTTCAAGTAACGAACGGCACCAGCCGTGGTTGCTCAGTGGCTATGGTGTTGGGCTGCTGAGCACGAGGTCGCGCGATCGAATCCCGGCCACGGCGGCCGCATTTCGATGGGGGCGAAAACACCCGCGTACTTAGATTTACCCGCCGTGGTTGCTCAGTGGCTATGGTGTTAGGCTGCTGAGCACGAGGTCGCGGGATCGAATCCCGGCCACGGCGGCCGCATTTCGATGGGGGCGAAATGCGAAAACACCCGTGTACTTAGATTTAGGTGCACGTTAAAGAACCCCAGGTGGTCGAAATTTCGGGGAGTCCTCCAATACGGCGTGCCTCATAATGAGAAAGTGGTTTTGGCACGTAAAACCCCCTAATAAAGTAACGAACGGCATGCATAAGCGTATCAACGCGACATGGTATTCTGCGCAGAATTAAAAAGGGAAAATGCAGGAAGATGAGGATTATTGTACGGCGACAAGATACGCTTCAAAAGGTGTACGCATTCTTGGTGCGTGCATAAAGGTTGATGTTGTGTACTCAATTCTCACCGATGTTATAATAGAGGTGACGAAAGTTAACAAAAAGAAAGAACCAGACCAGTATGGCTTTCACTATTTATATAAAGTGCTGGTACGGCTGCTACATTTAAATGCGACAGCGCGGACCTTTGTGAAGGTTACACAGTGATAAGAGAGTAGCCAATGAGCACAAACTGACTTTTTTTGAGCCATCATTTATGAACTCGCTTTGGGCGAGACGGGTCGCATTCGAAATATATTGGAGCAGCGCCATGGCACGAGGTCAGAGAATAACGGCGCTATACCTGTTCTTGGCCTCAGAGATCGGACAGCGCTCGTCGCGCGATCTCGGAGTCCGCATGCTGTTGCGCGTGTTTTCTGTCCTCGCCCTCCCCACATCGCGCACTGCTTAAATACACCTTCGTTATGCACGCTAGCCTTGTGCTTGTGCCGCGAATATCCAAGCCCCTGCCACAAGCTGCAGCTGACACGGCCAAGCCCAGCTTCATCGCGAGACGTAAGACGCACAGCCATCGCTTCGCAGTGTTCCAAGATTTGCTGACGCTTTCACATGCATTCCAATAAAAAGAAGTCGATCGTTCTCCTGCTTTGCGAAAGAAATAAAGAAAGCAAAGAAAAGAAAGAACGAGAGAGGGGGGGGGGGGTGGAAGACGCACCGCATCGATTATTAGAATATTACGGGTTCAGACAGATTGAAAAGTGCGCGACGAGAAAAGGAGGAGCGCCATAGATGATTGTGAACCCACGTATACTTCGCGTATTTATATCTCTTTTTCGAAACAACGATGGCTAACGTTTCTTATAAGCAACCCAGAAATCGTTCAAAAGAAAAGCAAAATAAGCGTACATCTATGGACGACGGTAAAGAATTAATAAGTCGAGGGCGGCTCTTGTTTCCAATTGTCCGCCGTATACACGGGAGGAAAACGAAATTGCCCGCAACGTCCTCGACCCTGATCGAGGCCCCGGGCGATCCATCCATATGCGATTGCCCGTTGGCGCGGACTCGTCCAGAGCGCCACGCCACGCACGCATGAAAAAAATCCCCACTGTCACGCACAAAGCGTGCCAGGCCCTTTCTTACTTTTTACTTCTTCCTTTCTATCCTTCCGTCTTTCTTTTTGTTTTTTTCTGCCGCCGCTACAGCGTTTCTCATCACGTCCTTCGACGTATACCGTCGCGTCTTTCCTTTCCCATCATGGCGGACGTCACCGAGCGCGCAAGCTTTTCATTCTCACGTTGTTTTGTTGTACTTCGCTTTCTTTCTTTCTTTCTTTCTTTCTTTCTTTCTTTCTTTCTTTCTTTCTTTCTTTCAGCTACTTCATGAGCGTGTACGCGGGTCGAAGACAGCAGACGTCGTAGTGCGACGGGAAGCAATGGAAGTACACACACTGCAGGCGAGCGATTGCACAACGCAGGGAGTGTGGGTGCATGGGGGGGGGGGGGGGGGGTCAGAGTCAGAAGAATGGGTGGGAGATGTACGTGGCGTGATTGTTTCTGTTTCCTTTAAGGTCGACGCCGGCCCTCTGTCTTCTCTCGAAGACAGAGGGGCTTCCACGTTAATTTGTTTTTCCCCACGCGGTCGCTTGGGCCGCGTGCAGACGTGGTGCGCGCGCACTTGTTTACACGAGGGCACTCGGTCGATGGGTACCGTTATCTCGAAGAAGAAGGACAAGAAAGAGAAAAAGAAAACTCTCTCTCTCAGAGCTGGGAGCCCTATAGCCTTATACTCCGTTGATTAGAACGCTATACTTATACTATACACAGGCTGCAGAACATCACATCTCAAAGACGTTGGTGCGGGAGTGCCCTCGTCATCGACAGGGCTTTACGTGGTCATGCAGGCGAAGTATAAATGGGCGTCTCTAAAAGAGCGGAGTGCACGCATAAGCGTAATTTGCGCGGCTACGACGAAAAAAAGAAACAGAAACAAAGCGATCTTGCAGAGAAATTTGGGTTACAAGACGAACAGTAAGTCCAAGTTATTACTTCAAGGTTGCTGGAATAACAAAAAAATAATAACGCGGGTCACAGTACACTCCTTATTGCAGTCGATGTACAGTGTGCAGCGAAAGCTACCCTGCATGCACGAGATTCGGCGGCGTGTCTCAATGGAACGGAAAGGGCTTGACCAGTGGGCGCCGCTAATCCTTCCGCCATTCCTCTCTGAATACAGCGGGTGTCGGTCACGGGAGGATTAGCGGCGAACAGTGGGAGAGCCCGTCATTCGCTGGCTCCCGCTTCTTGTGGCTTATGCGATGATGCGCTTACGCTTTGCCGCACTTGGAGTAAGCCGGTGTACATCATGCATCGTACTCCACTATTTTGAAAGGACGCAGCTTCGGTGCTTCAGAACTGGCTGATTCATTCATTCATTCATTCATTCATTCATTCATTCATTCATTCATTCATTCATTCATTCATTCATTCATTCATTAGGTTTGTAGTTATTTGATTTGCTTATTTAGTCATTCTAACTCGCAAAGCAGCAATGTAGCTTGGAGGTACACCGTCTTGGTGAGTTCCGCATTAATCTTGACCACGCGGGGTTCTTAACGCGCACCTAAATCAAACTACACCAGCGCTTTCTCTTTTTTTTTTCTTTTTTCCCCATTTCGTCCTTCGAGTGATAAGTCATAAGTATTATTTAACATACTTGTAAGCAGTGGTTCCAAAGGCATTCGTATGAAGCGAGAAAACGTGTAATACGGACCAACTCGAACGTTGCGTCTGTTTGACGCCAATACACGAACAGCGTGAATCACGCCGTAGAGTTGCTAAGGTTCCGGATTAAGAGCTCAATATCAGCCATTAATTAGGCACGATAAAGTTCTCTTACAAGCATACGCAGTACCGCTTGCGTCATTTTAAAACTTCTTATTAGTGCATTTACCAAGCAGAAACGTAACAGGACGTGTCCGATCCGACCGATGTCATGTACGCGACCTCAACGTTCGGCTGAACACGCGCTAATGCGTGCGTGCGTCTGTCTGTATGTGTGTGTGCGTGTGTGTATGTGTATGTGTCGAGCCCACTTCTTCAGTTAAACCACATGAATTTTCCTAAAGCTAAACTTTTTTTTCTTTTTTTTTAATGCTAGGTGTTAAAGTGCGAGCCTCTTCCGGCTTAGCATATGACAACTAAAGAGACATCTTCGTGGACGGCGTCGGAGGCGAATACACGCGAAAGGTCTGTCCTGTAGTTGTGGTCAAAAGAAAAGTTAAGGAAGCTTTAGCTCGGCTGCTCCTATCTAAATGCATGTAAAAGGAGAATTCGTTTTTCTCTGCAACCACTGCACCAAATTTGGCGAGGTTTGTTGCATTTGAAAAAAAAATTTAAGATCTAGTGACTGTTGCTTCCGAATTTTTCATTTTGGTTGTCAATTTTTTATTAAGAATTGGCAAAAATTGATAATTTTCAGAAAACGACACTGTCAAGTTTACAACTCTAACTCAGCAGGGAGAAATGATATCCCAATTCTGTGAATTGCGTGTGATAGTACACATAAAGCGCACAAAATTGATTTGTTACACATGAATCTAAAAAAGATTCAGTAATATGGAAATGCAGCTTTTGCAAACGAACTCACGTAAGATATAAATTGACTTATCGAATTTGTCCGCTTTGAATGATCTAACGGATGCCATTTATAGAACGGCGATACCTGGTATTGATGCAGAGCTATTAATTTATAAATTTCGTGCGTCTATATTTTCGAACTTGCGAATTTTAAAAAATTCTTAAGAATATTCAGTCCCTGAATGGAAATTCTCCTTCCAACAGTCACTAGAGTTTCACTTTCTCTCTCAAATGCAACAAATTTCATTAAAATCGGTCCAGGGGTTGTCTCAGAAAATCGTTTTGGCGTTTTACATGTATTTGCATAGGCCGCATAGGAGTTGGGCCCGAGCTAAAGCTTCCTCTTAAGCGGACAGCTGTTATGGCGGCAAAGCTTTTCCTCGTTTACATAAAAGCAGCTGCGCACGGATGACGAGTAAGAGCGAAGTTCTCTCTGTTTTTTCCTCCCCGTCTTTCATTCGTGTGTCAAAAAAGGCACACAGGCACACGAAAACCGACCACAGGTGTTGCCGTGAGCAGTCGACAACGGCGCATTTCGTAACCGTTGAAGCGCAACGCCAATCAGCCGTTCTAAGTTTGTTTCGGCAGCAAACAATTCGCGGCATTTTTAACTGTCACTAAAATCACGCTGCAGACTAGCCCCCAGCAAAGATCAAGCTTCGGTCATGTTGCAATTATATATGCGCACACAATAGAAGTAATTATCATACAATACGAGTGCGTTTTGCCGACTCGAATCGCTCGAAAACACGTCCTCTCACATTTGCACCAAGGTGTCAACGCAGCGGACGCCCTCGCATTAACCTTTACATAACCGCGTCGCCCCACACGCATAACCAACGGCGTCGAGCGAAGCCGAAGCGAACACGGCGAGGTACGGCGACCTCGCCGTCCTGACACGGGCTTTCCAACAACGCTCGGAAGCTGCATCCGCGCACAACGGCACGCCTAGCTCATTGCTGCATCTCGCACGTCTGTTTCGTTTCCTTTTTATTACGCGGAACAACTAGCGCAATGCTAACTCAACGTTCCAATGTCGATCACGGTGTTGAACAACCGCTCTACAAGCACGCCGCAACCGGACGAAGTGTTCCACCATCGCGTCAAGCCATTGGAATGAATGAACGCGTTCCACCGATTCCGCAGTCTACGCATCCATACTTTCACCGCTTTCGGTTCGCCCCACAACGCTTTATTTTTCTGGTTCCACCCCTCGTGTAAACGCTGCGTTGCCGCCCGGCTTTTAATCGGCCGCGATGAAATGAATGAGCGTCGCACACCTGCGCGATAAACAAGCGAGACGCCGCATCCGATCGTTTTCTTCTTTTCTTTTTTTTCTTCGTTCGAAGGAAAACAAACGGCGATTCCTCCGCCGTACTCACTGCTATGGCGGCTGACGTCGGCGACGCTGATGCCGTTCTCGTAGAGCATAAGCCTTTTCTTGGTGCCGCTCAACGCGAACGTAGAAACCAGGAGCGGGTCCCCGACGGGACCGCCCGGAGCCTTCGCCATGGCACTGTTTGGCGCCTCGCGTCGGCCCGCCGACGCGAAAGCAAGCAGCCGGTGACGGCACGGCGAGCGGCGGCGGCGGAAACCCGTCCCTCGGATTTTGCTACGCGTGATCGTTTAAGGGGAAACTGTTTTCTTGCTCGGTTGTTTCGTTCCCGCCCCTTCTCTCCTCTCGCCATCGCAGCTACATTAGGGTGGCTAGAAGGGGAGGTGTGAATACCGGCGGCACAAACGTGACCCCACAGCGCACCGATGCCGCGGGGCGGCGCTGTTGACCAAGGCGGGGTAAGCACGCAGCCGAAATGAGCGCCTCGCCAGCCTCGCGTCGGCTGCATCTCAACCACCGAAGTGAAAGTGAGCCCGTTTCGGGTATCCCGCGCTTTCTGCGAGCGTCAAAGAATGAATCTTTATCATGAAAACAATGTTATGTCAGCCCAAATCATTACTCCTGTGAAATTTTACGGGCCCAGTTCGCACTGTATCGAGATTCAAACGCGTTTTGTCTGTGCGCATTTCGTGAGCTGACTTTGGGTGTTAGGAGCTAGTGGGGGCTTCGAAATAATTTCGACCACTTCGGTTTCTTTAACGCGCACTGACATCATACGGCACACGGGCGCCTTACATATCGCCTCCCTGAAAATGCGACCGTCGTCCTCGAGATCAGCAGTCAATCACCCTATGCGTGCCGTAAGACCTGTAAACTGCAGACATTACCTGATAAAGTCTGGACGTATTTACAAACCACTTTTTGTCTGCGCTTGCAGACCTGTAGCATGTCATTTTGACGCTCATATAAGGAATTTACTATGATTGCAGACAGTGAAGCAACAGATCTGGTCATGAAATCGTTTATTTACAAGTGAGCAAAAAAAAATTTACAACACACAAGGTTTCAGTGTTTTCCGTTTCCTCTCACTGGTCTGCTGATTGACACCTTTAAGCAAAAAGTGAATCATTGTGAGGCAATAAAAACGTATAGCTGAGGCTGTCAGGGTAGAAGAATGGTCTAGGCAACCAATCTTTGACATTTAACCAATTGACTGCAAAATCTCGGCCGCAGCTTCGGCATGCTAGCGTGTTACACAGAATTAAAAATTATGGGGTTATACGTACCAAAACCACTTTCTGATTATGAGGCATGCCGTAGTGGAGGGCTCCGGAAATTTTGACCACCTGGGATTCTTTAACGTGCACCTAGATCTAAGTACACGGGTGTTTTCACATTTCGCCCCCATCGAAATGCGGCCGCCGTGACCGGGATTCGATCCCACGACCTCGTGCTCAGCAGCCCAACACCATAGCCACTGAGCAACCACGGCGGGTTTTACACTGAATAAACGAGCGAGCTTGTTTTCAAGGGCAGTGTCCAGCTTATAGAACGATTCTGAGGGATATAAAAGGCCCTCAAGGTCCCACTCTTTGGATGCCTCTGGTGGAAGCTCTCTGGGGATATTGCCTTTATGGTGCTTCGCAGTCTTCACAATGTGTGGGCAAAACACGCCTTCTCGCCACATAACCTGCAATGTAATAAACTAGCCGTGCGTCGCTGCGGTGCTCAATATAACTTTGGTGGTCCACAGCATCTCGCCCTCGAATGACGGAATGTCGGGAGGAACACTCCAAAACAGGCGACGAGACCAACTGGCAGCGGAGGGCGCAGGCCAGCGCGGGAGTACCACGCCGTAATACCACGCCGCGAGCAGCAGCGCCACGTTCCCCCTGGTGGCATCGGTGCGCAAGGGGGTCACGCGCGCCCGAAGGAAAGCGCCGCCGGTATTCACACCTCCCCTTCTAGCCACCCTAGCTACATCGCAGCAGCGAAACCTTGCGTTTCCGAACTCGTGGACGAATGAAAGGCGTTGCCGCTTTATGCTAGAGGTAAAGCAAACAACCTGACCTTCGCTTCCAGGTAACTGAGCGCGCCCTCTTTGAAGAATATGACATTGGTGGTATGGTGGCGCCATCTGCTAACAATTTGTACAAACACACTTCCCATCCGCGTTTTGTTTGTGTTACTTTGCCATAGTGCCTTTTTTATTCGCTTCTTCCTTTCTATTTGTCTCTCGTAGAGCACCGTCTATAGCCGTGGTAGTTTACAGGAATTGAGTTTACGTATTTTTAGTGTCACTTGCTACAAATTCTGTGTAATCAGCTTATCCAGTGGGTTTCCTTCGATTGCTTCAGAACGTGGTAAAAATTAAAGAGCGTCGCCTGCTCGACGGATTTCTTCATCCGGTGTCAGGCGGACGCGCATCTTTTCTCTGTATTGGGACACGCCTTCTGACACATGACTATAGTTGGCCTTGGCGAAGTCAAAGCAGTAGAACAGGGCACTTAGAGTCTAAACAACTTTTTGTTTTAACCCTTGCCTTCGTTGTGCCAATTCTTTGTACCTTGTCTTGTTTGCCTGCCCCCTCCCTCCCCTCTGCTTTTCTTTCCTAAATTTTATTTCTCTTTCTCTTTTTACTATCCCCGTTATTCTTGGACAATCTCCCATAGTACCGGGTGTCAGTCATGGCAAGGACGAAGACGACGTCAACAGCAACAATTTAAATATTTTTTTTACCAATGACTGGTCTAGCACCTCCAGCAAACTGTTCTTTTTTGTAAGGAAGATGAGACCATAATAGAACCTTTTTATCTTCTGCTTTTTTTGCAGACGATATATTATTTTAAGGAAAAGAACACTATAAACACCGTTTCGTCTTCTCGCATTGGATAGGATTATTAGTAGTACTGACCTGCGACCTTCTGTGCCCAAGAGTCGACGCGCCCAAGCCTTGACTCTAGTTAAAAGCTAGTCAAATCTACTACCTCAAACTGATCCAGTATGTAGAGAACGAACAGCTTTATTGCGTGCAAGTTTCTTGGGGTCTCCGTATCCTTTTCGCACCTACGTACGTTAGAAGGATTCCAAAAATTCGAGCTGTACGTGTACGGCAACACATCATATGTCAGGTACCTGCTTTGCTAAATAAAATTGACTGCATGCTTTTTTTTTTAGAATAGAAAGAGCAACTTCAAAAAAAAAAAAGCGTTTAAGATGGTTTTGTTTGAAAATAACATTGAATTTTTTTTTTGTAAATTCTAATGCCTCTACATTTCGTCTTGACAATGTTTAGCACGAAAGTGCTACCTGACACCATAATTATCTGTATTTCCATTTTTATTTTGTGTCCTTGTTGAATATTCTGTATGCTTTCGCAATTATGTACGATATTAGCAGCTATTGCAAACGCACAAGCAGGTTCCTTCAGTACTTTTCGTGAAAAGTATTGAAGGACCCTGATACAACTAAACATTGTATTGTATAAAAGTATTATTGTCAAAGTGCAGATAACTGTACACAATGTCGCCAAGTGCTTGCATATAATCAGTATCACGTTTTTTAAATACGTGCGAATTTACCAAAAATACTCAGAACACTTTGTAAATACCTTGTTATTACGCTATTTCTTCTTGTATTGAAATGTGCTAGCAGATGTGATTCTGTAACAAAAGTCTCCATGCCGCACTCTGAGTTGGTTTTTTCAGGCTACCAAGCCTTGCGCTTTTGCTTCAGTTCCTCTTCCTGTACAGAAAGAAATTAAGTAAATAAATATATAGAAATGAATTAGTGGACACGGAGGCTGCTGTGCGCTGCCATACGGGATTTTCTTCCAAGGTCAATGCAGATTGGAACTCTAAAATTTTCACCTAAACAGTGCTTTCCTTCTGTTTCCACCGAATTCAGTTTGCTTCATGTTTCTTTTACCTTCCTCATTTCTCATTTCATTTTGATGTGTGCCCGCTTCTTGACCGATCCTCCCCGAGTGGGTATTTGCCACAAGCTACAAGGCTGCAACTTGGTGGTGCACGTATTTGATGACGTCACTGTCATAAATCGTCTGCACGACTTTCTGTCAGTCCAGCAGCACCGTAACAAGTAAATAAGGTGATAGCGTATTTATTATGAGTGAATGTGGGCAAGAGAAGGGTGGTGATGTTGATGATGATGATTATGATGATGATGATGATGTTTAATGACGCAAGGGTCAATGATGGCCAAAGTGGGCCACGAGAGAATGACATACTAAACGAACGAACGAACGAACGAGTTAATTAATTAATTAATGAACGAACGAACGAATGAATGAATGAATGAATGAATGAATGAATGAATGAATGAATGAATGAATGAATGAATGAAAACATAATGTCCCAGTCCGGTACGCTCGAATCAGCGAATCGAACCTACGCAAGAACTCTTGTAGTCATACTTATGATTCTTTTCTCTCTCTCTCTCTCTCTCTCTCTCTCTCTCTCTCTCTCTCTCTCTCTCTCTCTCTATGCTTGCGAGGGCACACAGGAATGGGGCAACAACCACAGCTTCTGATTACTTTTCTTGCAATATCGATACACCTTATTTTGCATCGTAGCTAACAACGGATGCCGATTAACGTCCCGTAGGTCCTGTACAACGCTATCGCAATGAAGAAAAAAAAAAGAACTTGCGTGTCCGTGTGTGGTTCGCTGTTCGAGCAAATACGGTAAGCACAGAGAGAAAGCCTCACGCGAGCGCCGAGGCATTTTGCAGCGTGAGGGAAAGGCGCAGTTCACGTCATACATATCTTAATCGCGGTGTCGCGCACACCTTGCTTCAATCGGCTGCACTGTAGATCCCCCCCCAGAAAAAAAAGGTTCCCTGTACGCTCACTGAAAGGTTATCGCAGTGCATGAAGCTCTCCGAATCTTTGGAAGGTTCCGTACAGTGCCGCAATGTTCGGTTCCTCCTTAATTAAATTCTGGTGTTTTACGTGTCAAAATACCGATCTGATTATTATGAGGCGCACGTCGCAGTCGGCAACTCCGGATTAATATCGAACGCCTGGGGTTCCATAACGTGTACCTGCGTTTAAGTACACGCTTGTTTTTTCGCGTGCTCCATATCGCAATGCGGCCGGCGCACTTGGGATCGAACCCGCTACCAGGAACTCTGCAGCGCAACGATAACCACTAAGCTATACCGTGGCAGGTGGCGCTTCTTCGATGTTGTGTTGTTTGCGAACGTAAGTTCGGCTTATGGGGTTCGATATATGTATATATATATATATATATATATATATATATATATATAGATTCCGTATTTATCCATCTTGCACTGATCTAAGCGTTGTTTATTCTGCATCGGTGCAATAGATGACTAGGTAGAAAATAATTCTGGTCTGAGCACGTTGGCTTGGAGGCGTTCGCGCTGTACACGAAAAACACGTTTCAAGTATACCTGCTTCTGCATGCCCCTATTACTCAATTTCGCTTTATTTCCTCTCACATATGAAAAAAAAAAAAAACATAAAGCAGAGGGAGGATATAAAAGTTTAAACGCTGTGCAG
Organism: Dermacentor andersoni; assembly: GCF_023375885.2. Lineage (NCBI taxonomy): Eukaryota > Metazoa > Arthropoda > Arachnida > Ixodida > Ixodidae > Dermacentor > Dermacentor andersoni. The sequence continues at coordinate 58,254,250 of NC_092819.1, read as the reverse complement.
CTTCACGAGGATTTCGGGCCCGCACAGCAGTCGAAGGCGTAGCACCTAGCGTCTGCCCGCGAGAGTTGGCGAAAGTACATGTATAAGAATAACGGTTTCGCGACAAAGCATAAAGCATATCACATGTACCACACTTGTAGGACAACACTTAATGTTCACGTAGAAAATTCGATGATGATTTAGTAAATATTGCGCGATATCTGTTGCACACAACGTAACCGGAGTCATATGAGATACATCAACACTCAGGAAATTATCACTCAGAGCAGTTACAATCATTTAAAAAAAGAATACTCGGTAAGAATATCGTCAAGTATATGTATGTCAACGCGTTTACTATAACTCGATAATCATACATTCTTTCTCGTACGTCTGTACTGGGCAAATAACTGACGTTAGCGCTAGCGGGCACCTCTGCCTAGCAGACGACGATCTCGTTCCGCTAACTCGCTAACCCTCACGCCGAAGCGTGCCGCAACACTGCAGTTGCAGAGGCAGATTACCGCTATTGCAGAACAGGCAGCGGCCCCCCCCCTCCTCCCCATCCCCCACTCCATCCTGCTTCTCCGTACACGCAATCCCAACTTTGACGCAACGTCTTCCAGTAAATGGTTGTTAGAAGAGGCAAACGACCGGAGGACAAGAGAAAAAGCCCGGTGTCGATCGATATAGGAGCGCCCCCTGCAGGGATGCGGCTTCGTCTGCTCGGTTAAATAGGCGACGCCACTGGCCGCGTTCAACCTGACAACGCGCGCCTCGATCCTGGCGATGACGCAAGCCGGTCTGCGACCTTCTTCGGCCCATCCGCGGCCTCTCCGCGTCTGGACGTCGACAGCAACAGCTGCATCAGACGCTTCCGAACGGCCTCCGTACTGTCGACGCCATCGTGATTGCCGCGCACAAGCTGCGACGTGATTCTCGACATTCATGCACTCTAACAAAACTTTATGATCATCATTTAAACAATTTTTTTTTTTCCGTCCACGAAGGCATCACAGAAAGGAGCGGCTCGCAGCAACAAACAAGTGCAACGGTGAAAAGTTTGACAGAGTGTTGTAGAAAGAGCATGCCTTGAAGGCTTGCACTTCTCCGGAACGGGTGACGATGGAAGCAGGCAGGCGGTTTCAATCCAGACTCGTTCGTGGAATAAAGAAATCCCGGTATTAAATTACTTAGATTGCGTGGGTTTTGCGCGCCGGTATGGCGATTTGATTGCGAGGCACGCTGTATATAGTGGGGAAACTCCCGATAATTTTTGACCACCAAGTTCTTTAATGCTATAATCTACCTGACTAAGCGCACGAACATGCGTGCATTTGAAATGGCGGCCGCCACGGCAGGGATCGAACCCAAGACCTCGAACCCAGCAGCGAAATTGCATAGCCGCTAAGCTACTGCGGCGAGTAAAGGAGTTTTGCTAACTTTGTTCGGCAAGACGGAACACCAACTTTTGGGCTTTAACCAAAACGGGATTATGCTGTGAGCTGTTTATTTAGAGCAAAATTAAAAATGAAGATGAGAGAGAGAGAGAGAGAGAGAGAGAGAGAGAGAGAGAGAGAGAGAGACCCTACCCGGGTACACGCTTCTCGATTCACCAGCTGGGCACGGCTTAATCAATATGGCGTTCGGCGGCTGGCTGGTATTGTATTTCCTCTTATGACCTGCCTTAAGAGGGACGCTAACGAGCGATATATTAAGTTTCGCTGTATTAGTAAATTACGGCGATTTACGGATTGTGCTGTTTTATGTGTGTGTACTGTGCGCGTGCGTGTGTTGTGTGTACGTGAGTACGTGCGTGCCTGCATATATTTGCATGTATAAACTGCGTGTATTTGCATAAAGGCCGTTTATTTACTTCGACATCCAATCTTCGCGTTACTGCACGTTGAATTCCTGTCAAAGGCGCTTCTGGTGACTTGCGTGCGTCCATTAGCAGAACCAGTGAAATGTGCCGGGACATTAATGTGCCACCGTTTGTGCGGGTTTTATTATTTCCTTTTTTTTTCATTTTTACGCACGTGAACGTGAAATGCAATGGAATCATTCCATATTGTGTTATTATTCTTTAACAACAGCACAATTTAGAGTCTCCGGGGACGCCGCTGGGACAAAATAGCTGCCGACATTTCCGACTATACGTTCAACTAGATAAAATGAAATCTGTATGGCTGAGAATAATTTCGGCCGGTAATATGCAAGACCGATAAACCCAGTTGGTTTGTGAATTCGAAGTCCTGTAGTACAGCGTGAATCATTGATTACGCGCAGCTTTGCGACGCAACACCCATTCACTTTGAATTCTCGGTTTATCTGACTCGACAAAAGTAAAAGCTTACCGGCCGAAGAAGAAATGCACCCCCCCCCCCCCATCTATTAGAAAATAGCTTGCATTCTGCCTGGTTTCTGAAAAAAAAAAAAGAACTATTGTCACACAGACACAGAGCAAGTACTGACGCTAAGGACGATGCCCATGCACTACAGCTGCCGGTCGCCAGGGTGAGGACGATGAAGTGACCAATATCATCATCATCATCATCATCATCATCATCATCATCATCATCACCACCACCACCACCACCACCACCACCACCACCACCATCATCGTCGTCATCATCATCATCATCACCATCATCATCATCATCATCAATCAATCAAGTAACGGAAGTGAGTGAAAACTTTATTCTAAATGTCCTTCGATTTGGTCGGGGTGGGTCCATAAGCACCCCAGCCTAGGTGACGGCCTCGAGTCCTTGGACACGGGCGCCTTCCTCGGCGTGCCGGACGGCCCACAGTTGATCAGCGAGGTCTTGGCTGAGCAGGGCCGCCTCCCAACGCGCCCCTCGGTACGAGACTGCCATGTCTACCTCGTTCGTCGGGGACTCCTGCTGCTCCCTACCGGTGCACGCCCACAGCATGTGCTGCAGCGTTGCTCTGGCTCCGTCGTCGGGCGAATAAATGTCGGGGCAGCAGACGTGAAGGATCGCCGGGTTCGGATATGTGTGAGCCGCAATTGCCTCCAGGCAACCGCCTGTTTCTTGTTTAGTATGCATGTCAGAAACGGAAACAGAATAATAATTTATGTTCACTACTAATTAAATGCGGATAGTACATATCAATAAGTTAACCAGAAGCAAGAAGTTCATATTATGTTTCAACAGAGAGTCATGGCCGATCCCCCTTTCGTGGGCACGTGCCAGAATTTTGAAGGAAGAAGTAGAAGAGGAAGAAGAAGAAATCTTCTCCGAGATCACTACTTAATCTCATGTATTAACAGCTTATTTTTCATCTTGGGTTATTCATCTATTTTCCTTGTTTGGTGTGTTACTTGTTTATTAACTAATTTATTTTATTTTTCAATCATATTACCACCCGATCCATGGCCTATCCCCCATGGTGTGGTCTGTGCCATTATTTGAGGCTTCACCACCACCACCACCACCACCGCCATCATCATCATCATCATTAATAAAGAAAGACCATTGTTCGGCAAAGCTTGTTTATTAGCTCTGTGACAATATGAGCATCAATCATCGCTGCGCAGACACATGGAACAAGTATAGTAAAGGACTAGGTAACTTTGTATAATTATAACGTCCCGACTCCCTGGTAAAATTGACGGCGTATCCATCCATTGGAGATCATTCGCGAGTTTAATGTGATTAAGTAATCCATCCTATAATGGGTGTGTGGTTAGGATATGTTTTACGACGGGCGTGTGATTGGTGATTGTATGTTTTATACGATGATTGTCGTGAAAAACTAAGTTGGGGGTTAAGGAGGTTTATTAAAGACCGGCACATATTCAGTGGCACATACCCGGTGAGCCCGTTGGTTTGTTGGTCAGAGTGTTGGTTTTGTACTGGGTTTCCACAGCACAAAAGACAGCCCGACGCTGTACGCACTTGATCATGGACTACCGAGTAACCTGTGTGTCGAGGTCCAGGAAGTTGGCGCCTACATACATACATACATACATACATACATACATACATACATACATACATACATACATACATACATACATACATACATACATACATACATACATACATACATACATACATACATACATACAGCGAACTGGGTGAACTTCCCAAACAATGCTAATCGGATTGAGATTCTGATGTCACACACACACATGCTGAAGAAGGGACATCACTTTTAAAGCCTCCTTAATGGAACGCTACTACAAGTATTATTGCTCTACTGGCTTGATCAACGTGAACGGGGTGCAGATGTGCATCAGGCGTACGTGACCTTTATAAAATACGAAGCGTTGTTTGCGTAATACCGGATGCTTTGCGGTAGGTTTTTGCGCAATGTCGTTTCGGGCCTCGAAAAAGAAAGAAAAAGGAAGAAAGAAAAAAGGAATGAAAAGGAAAAGCGTCCGATCGTGGAATCGAAGCATTCTGTTCTACAAATACGTAACTATGCATTAAGTGAGGTAGCCAATACCTGCACTAATTTATGTATCTCTGTGTGCAACAAAACAACAACGACAAGAAAAAGAAGAAGTTAAAATGTGTTAATAAAGACAAATACATAATAAAGTATGCCACGACGGAGAGTTAAAATTAGCACGTAATTTCTGTCTACGCCGTGACAGAAATGCGGGAAAGACTTCGCAGTCTCTAACCGTTGAGTGCAGGAGCTCTGTACGTACTAAACATGGACGGCAGTGCTAAACACACTGCTCAGCCCAAAGAACCTCGTGTCTGATTTCATTTCTTCGCTCGTTGTGTAGACAAGGATTGGCCCGTATATCCCTATCCTCGTTCCCACGACGGCCCGCGCGGTAACTTCTGGAACGAAGGAACAATCTCAATGAGAAGTCTCCTAGGAGTGACTGGAATTGAGCAAGTTTCTCCGCCAGTGGTGAAGCTTATATAACCGGCTGTCTGTCTCGCTGTATACTTTGTTGTTGGGTTTCGCTAGCAGAGGTCCGCGATACCTTCCTGAGCTAGTAAGCCACGGCCAACGTGCACTTTTACGTGGCACGACTCGCAGTCCACGAGTGTAAGCCAAAGAAACAGCAGCAGCAGCAGCAGCAGCAGGAGGTGTAGCACGTCTCGCAGGTCGTTCCAGACCGGCGCCTTTTCTTTGTTTACTCAGTCGCTGGGCGCGGGACTCAATGGACGGCCTTTTGCGAGCGAAAGAGGATCCCTCCCCTCTCCCCCCAAGGGCCCTCTGCAAGCAGCTGCCCTCTAGCGGATGGTGAATACGCGGGCGCACGGGCTTCCGCTCCCCACTTCCGTCCTCACTCGAACGAGTGTACCGTCATTACTCGATCATAACGGCCCTGCTAATTTTGCGCGCTCGCCGGGCAAGCCAACGACGCATGGCCGTGAATGGCACTGGCTACCGATTCCACGTACACCCTTAGGCAAAGTTACGCCCTTTGGGGTGTATCTCTGCCACACAACGATAATCGTCATCTGCCTTGCTTGCGTTTCCTTTCTTGAAAACGCCGCACCCGCTACATTCCTGTCGGGAATGCTATGCCATGCTGATAACGCGCATGCCGTTCGTTAGTGGAAAGTACCAGGCTCGCAGCGTTAAAGAAAGGAAGTGCGGACAAGACAGATGGCGATTATTGTTGTGTGGCAAAAGGGTGTAATTTTGCTTAAGAGTGTAGTGGCTTTAACTAATTGCAGCGCTAGATCTAGAACCCCCCCAAATACTGCAGTACTATAGGTAACAACACTGGGTAACGCACTGAGGTACGTTGTATACAGGGTGATCATTATAAAGTTTTATTTTAAAGATAGCTTGTTGTAGGTAACATAATTCTTGTCCTTGATCTGGATTGTTCAGAGAGGCGGGCATTACTTTCACGAGAAATCGAAACAAATATTCAACTAACCAACAGAAATTCATTAATTACATCTGAGTTAGTTACTTTACGGCAAATGTTGCAATTTACGAATTGTAGACGGTGAGTTTGCAAGGCGGAACCACTTTGAATGAATTTGCAGAATAACGTCAGTTTGGAGATATGCGCCACCAGACTTCCCAAAAATTGCACTGTTCTTCCACTTACTTTCGTAACAAAACGCGCTTTTATGCACTGAAGCACAAAAGTAAGCGGAACGCCTATGTATTTCGTTCGACACCTTGGCCAACAAAATCTCCAAACTGGTGCCATCCTGGAAATTAATTACAGGTATAGCTTGTAAGCTCACCGGCTATAATTCGTAAGATGCAGTGCGTGCCGTAAAGTAATTAGAAGTTATTTTGACAATTTTTGTCAATTAGTTGAACATGTGTTTCGATTTCTCGTGGTAGTAATGTCTGCCTCTTTGAATAGTTCAGCTCAAGGACCAAAATTATGCTATCTGTCACAGGCGATTTCTTGAAGTTACATAAAACTTAAAAAATGATCTCCCCGTATAGGTAACTCGTGGAGTAGGCAGAAAATTTTTACCGGGACCACCCACTTGAACGGGGACAAGGAAGGGTAGGGAGCGCGCGGAAGGGCTGGGCAGGCCGCATACTAACACGAAAATATCGGGCGGGGGAAGGGGGGGGGGCACGTTTTCGGACACGCCTCCTGGCTACGCCACTGTAGGCTAGAGCAGTGCACGGGCGCTGTGCCGTGTACTGCACCGCCCTGGCCCGGCACTGGCCCTGCACCTGTAGGTGTTTACCTGCCCGAGACAGGCTGGCCGAGTGGCTCAAAGCAAGACCTGGGCCCGGCCCGAGCCCGAAAAATATCCGCGGGCGCCTAAACACTTACGAGTTGGGAATGCTAAAACATTATAATGCCCAGTTGAACGCCGCTGAGCGGTCCTTCGAGCTATGAGCTCCTCGCGGGCAAGCGAGCGCGTTAAGACGCTTGGCGCGCTTTGATTTGGCCTCGCCGAGGCGCAATTAGAACTCGGGCGAGAGCTTGCGCGGACAAGGAACGCGCGGATAACGCAGACTTCCGTGGCCTAGGGTGACGTGGCGTCGCGGCAGTGCCCTCTCCCCTCACGCAATTACTGCGGCAGCAGGTGTTCCCTTTCGCCCGCTCTGTTCTGTCGATGCCCGAGCCAGGAAGCGCGAGCCAACGTCACGAAGGCGCGAGGCGCGCTTGTGACGTGGCGTCGCAGCAAATGCGAAGTAGCGCTGCTGCAGACGCCGCTGGCTTTTTTCGCTCAATGGGCCATTTGACGCTTCCACATAAAAAAAAAAGGTACCTACTGGAGCCGATAGCCCTCGCGGTAGCCACCACGGACGCCGAGGTGATAATAAGCGACTCGCAGGCAGCGATAGGCAACTACGCTAGCGGCCGGTTCTCCCGGAAAGCGGCCCGCATTCTCCAAATTCACGAGGGCAATATTTGCCGCAAGAACAACAGTTTCCTCGTATCCATGGGCCCCCGCCCACACGGACCCTCCGCTCCCGGGAAACGAGATAGCCCACGCCGCGGCTCGAGGACTTACATGCCGAGCCGCGGCGCCCGCCGGCAATCTCGACGTCTCGCCCACCGCGAGAGCGATGCGGGAGTGGACGTGAGGGGATCGCATGGCCACCTTGAGAGACATCACGCAACGCTACAGATTGAACAGATGTAAATACCTACCACCGCACGCCAAACTAAACAAGAAACACGTGGTTGCATGGAGGCAATCGCAGGCACGCACATATCCGAACCCGGCGATCCTTCACCTCTGCTACCCCGATATTTTTTTCGTCCGACGACGGAGCCAGAAGAACGCTGCAGCACATGCTGTGGGCGTGCACCGGTAGGGAACAGCATGAGTCCCCGACGAACGGGGTAGATGCATTGCAGTCTCGAACCGAGGAGAGCGTTGGGAGGCGGCCCTTCTCAGCCACGACCTCGCTGATCAACTGTGGGCCATCCGGCACGCCGAGGGAGCCGCCCGGGTCCAAGGACTCGAGGCCGTCACCTAGGCTGGGGTTCTTATGGCCCCACACCGCCCAAATCTCCGGACATTTACAATAAAGTTTTTCACTCACTCACTCGAGCCGGCCCAGCCCGACCGCAAATCCGGCCCTACCGAGGCCCGACCGTGCCGACGGGAGCAAGGCGTTTAAAATAGCGGTAATGATGTCATGTTGGTGCATGCTTTACTAACGACTATACTTCAACCTTCAGTAATTTATTTTGTATACAAGGGCACCAGGGGGAAGGAAGGTGACCAGACATGCAGGATACGAGAAACGTCTATTCAGCTTTTCTGCCTATTTTCTTTTCGGCTATTTTTCTGCATGTATACGATGGTGGGAATGGTCAAGAGCGTTTTGGAGTAGAGGTTGTAGCAGGCAAAATTATCTGTGTAACACTTGTCGTAACTTTAGAAGCAGTTGCCATTGCAAGAGAAACACAGGATGAAAGCCAAATTGGTCCGGTTAGAACGGGCGAGGCGGGGCAGTCAGAACGGGCTAAGGTTGTGGAGCCGAGGTGACGTGACACCGCTCAGCCCGGCGGCCATGTTGCTCCTTTCAAAACGTTGGAGTGAGGAAGTGCGGCAGCAGCAGCGAGCGAATTGACTTTCGTGCAGCGTCTTGCATCCAACGCGAACTAAGCCACGAAAACACAGCACGCGGCGGACTCTGACCCCGTCGCAGATGGCTTTCAAGGGGCCCTGAACCACCCCTTTGGATTGGTGAAGTAACATAGTCCGCGGTAGCATACGCTGTTGTGAACATCTCAGCCAAGTTCTGCTGTCGTACGCGGTTCGTGGAGGTCGCAAGCGAAGCGCTAAGTCACCTTTTTCTCATACGCTCTCGTTTCAAAAGCCCCACGGTCCTCGCTCTTTTCTGTGTGCTTTATTTCGTCATAAAGCACACTCCAATACACGGCTGCTATTGGTCGCTGCGCTCGGCTACACCGCGGCCACCGCGAGGTGCCGCCACGAGTCCAGTGGCTAAGCGCACTGCGGCTCTACGAGGACAACCGAGTTTGGCTTACGTTTAGCGCGGCATAGGCACCAAATCGGAAATTTGAACTGCGCGCCACGGTGACGTCTCCGCCGTAGCATTCGCAGTGCAATGCATTGGCGGAGGAAGGGGAGCACAGCTGAGGCCGTGTTTGAATGCCGATAACTCCGCTTCTGCTGAACGCATTGAAGTACTTTTTGCGGCAAAGTGGTTCTGAAATAGCCTATCTTCACTTCAAATGTATTTCTCCACTTCGATAAAACGTGGTTCAGGGCCCCTTTCAATATACAGCGGCCCAGGCGGGCGCGCGCGACCGCCCAGGCCGCCTAGATTAGAACGCGCTTCCCCCCCCCCCCTCCCTACACTCCTCCCGGAGCCTTGCTCGCGACGGAAGATGGCGCGCTTCCTCCCTATTTTCCTCCGTTGCATGCGTGAGATTGAGCCGCGATCGCCGGCTCACCCTCACAAGCGTTCCTCGCACATACAGCATACGACGCGCGGCGACGATATTATCGCCCGTGGACTTTATACGGAACCTCACGGCGACGGTGACGGCATAAATGCGCCAAGAGTGTCCATATAATTGCTATCACAATAAAAGTTTGTTGAAATAAAGCACAAGTTTTATTGAAGCTACAGAAGGACGGATCTGAGACAAACCCACGTGTCATCCATCAGTCACCACAAGTATCGTCGCGTTGCTGCTGCGTTCGGTCGTGGCCGTGCACTCGTACGCCACGAGTGAAGCGTCGTACCTGTGCTGGACGCAAGCGCAAACCCCAGATTATAGTTTGGCATATTACGTGCCCACAACTACTTGCTGAATGCCTGATTGATTCGGGCTCTATTCCACGTCATCAAAGCGAAAACTAAGAGTGATACTGTTTAAAAACTTATGCAGATCTGCCTGCACAGGCAGTTCGTGCTCTTTGGCGGACAAAATTTTCGTGACAAATTAGTGCCACCAAACACATAATTAACAAACATTTTTTAAATAATATCTTGCTATCGCGATTAGGATACATGTGTTGATGTTTGAAGCTTTTAAGTAAATTGTATTCGCAGACGCTTTCACTTGGCTTAATTTTCCTGGAGCGCTTCTTGCCCGAGATATCAAATCATCAAATTCTATGCTAATTTCGCCGTTAAGTGGCATGGATCTCGACACAGCGTCGAGCCGCCATTGTGACGTAGCTAATTGCTTCGTGCGGCAGCATATATGCTTTGCAAGCTGGGCGAAGCTGATAACAGCTACGCTCTTATCAAAAGCAAGCAACGAAAACAAGCAGCTGGCTCTATAGATTCCCTTCACCTCAACGTGACGTTCTCTCACGGCTGGACGTTGTGTCCAGATCCGCGCCCTGAACGCGAAATTATCTGAGTGCAAAATTTGACGATTACTATCTCGGAACAGAAGCACTCCGGGAGAGTTGCACAGAATGAAGTCGTCTTCAAATGCGATTGCCCAGACGTTTTAAGCATAAACACACACCCTAATCCTGATAGCAAAACATTTATTTAAGATATTTTTTTTTCGTAAATTATGCGTTTGGTGACTCAATTGTTCCGGAAAATCGTGTTCGCCAAAGCACACGAACTGCCTGTGCATGCAGACTTTGCGTACTAGCATCGCGTGTTTATTAAAATTACTTTTAGTTAAACTTTCAAAACCCTTATATATCATCATATTTTGCCGAGATATTGGTCCATTAGTGAACATTTCAATATATACCGATCATAGCACTCTCGAAGGGAACATGGATTACGGCGACTATTTCATTCGAAGTCTCGAGCATCTTCCTACCGCTGGCTTCGCTACGTATCACATGCGCGCAGTGTTGAACTTTCTAAAGGTCGAAATAGCGACTGCAAAATAGCGATCTTCCCTTCTTTTCTTTCTTTCTTTCTTCCTTTCTCTCTTTCTTTCTTTCTATCTTTCTTTCTTTCTTTTTTTCTTCTGACGCAGAAATATTTTGTGTGCGTACCGCCCCCCCGCCCCCCGCTATTTCCGCCTCGCCTGTAACTGTATACTGACGTCAATGCTGACTCTTAAAAAATTTCGGCAGAATCCGCCTCACGATTACAGTCGAAGTTAGTGCGATTAGCACTCAAGCAATCTAGAGACACACTGTATTGCTGAAGACATCTTTATTTGCAATCTGTAGTGGTCCTTCTGAGATTTCCGTCGGTTTGGCTATATGCGGGACAACACTGACTCCGGGATCAGCCCACTTTGCTGACACCCGTTCACCAGGGTCTGTCATCACCATAACGGTATGACGACAATGGGATGACGATGAATGTGTGACGACCATGGAGTCACCACTATACGGCATGGAGAGAGTCGTACGACGTTGATGGAACGATCCCGACGGAATCAGGGCCACAAGCACATACCAATATATCTAGTGACCCAAGCAACAACTTGGGTTGCTGGGACGGCGTAAGGGGTTATATAGAAAGACTCAAAATGCTTGAAGTAGGCTAATAAGGACATATAATCGCGTTAATACACGCGGAACGCAGGAATGTTATTAAACTTAAGAAAGCGCTCAGACGCCAGCTGATTTGGCATGAATACATTATACATCGCAGTTTGTTGTTCGAATACGCGCTGTTTTGAAGCATACCTATGTACTCATTACACAATATTTATTCCGGTGCATGACAGAAACGCAATTTACGTTTAGGCCCCGAAAGTTCTAAAAAAATGTAGAAAATCTCATAAATTCACATGACTGAAACACGGAATTAACTATCCTGTAATTCTGCGCAAGAATATACGCAGTTATTATCTGTAAGAATTGCGGCACAACTCATCCCACGATGACTGTCGACCTTAATGCGTGAGCATTAAATCCGTACAGCGGCACATCGTACTGCTATCGTCGAAACCAGTTATGTATGAGGTGTGTATACTGCAGCGGGACTTTCGCGCTCGCCTAAGAACACTCGGCGCCATCTAGCGTCGCCGCTGCGAAGCTGGCGCATGGCCTCCGAAACGCATGGCGCGGCACCGGTACGTGCGAACTTTGAGAATAGCGTCTTACGGCAACCGGGGGCTCCTCTCGCTCGCTTCTTTCAGGACACGCTGCGCCGTCTAGCGGTACTGCCGAGAAGTGCGCGCATGGCCTCCGAGACGAGGAGCGTGGCATACCGGTGCCTGCGAACGCTGAGAAACTTGCTCTCGCTTGCCGCACACTCGGTGGCACCTACTCACTGACCCAAAGTTGGCGAGAGGTTCATTAAAGAGTGGCACGCACCCGGTGCATTTGTAGCGCAGCCAGCTAATGCGTCTGGCTGCTGTCCTTGAGCAACCCTTGTCATGTGGATTCGATTCCGCTCAGCATCGGATGCACTTAACGGACATTTTTCGTCATTGTGGAGCAGCACATTCCCAGTGGCACATACATGTAGTCACTCAAGTTGGAGTGAAAGACGTTCATTGAAGGGCGACACACACCTGTTGGCGCATACCTGGTGACCCAAGTTGCATGGTAGCAAAAAAGTTTGTCAAACTGTTTCTTCAAACAGCGGTACCTATGTACCCAGTCTCGCATCTCGCAGTGACCTATGTCGAGGTTGTTGGAATCGCACCGCTGGCGCGAGTTGTTGGAACCTCAGTGCTGACGCCCGTTATTGCAAATGGGTCGCAAGCCCCAAGGGTAGCGTTGGCCTGGCGGCCTGGGGCACTGGAAGCATCCGAAGGTCCCGGCAAAGCATGAGTCGACTGGTAACAGAACAACTGGTTTATTCTAACATCGCAAAAGAGCGCGCGGTCAGGTCGACCGAAGTGGAGAGACGGGAGAGCACGTAACTCAACGGATGAAATCGGAGCCTCTCTCTTGACGTCCGGGGGCAGCTGCTCTTATAGTCTCGGAGTTGAGGGCGAGAAGGAACGTCTCGGGATGAGACCACGTGACTCTGGGCCCGGACCGACTGAGAGACATGTTGAGACGAGTGTAGTGACGCATCGCCAACCCGGCGACGGACAGACCTCCTCGCTTCTCACTTGGGGAGCTCCTCTCAACGGCTGCCGCGCTTTGACAAGCGTGGGCACACACACACACACACACACACACGAAGACACGTGGCACTGAAACACGCCTGGACGCGCTTGGCGGGGCGACTGCGGGAGCTCCGAACGGGCCAAAATGTCCGCCACTTTGAACGAAGCTCCGGCGTCCGTTGCATCCGCGCCGGCTATACCGCGCGTTGTAGGCGAAACGTAACAGACCGCCCCGCCGGGGGAAGGAGATCCCGATGGTCAGGGGACTGCATCCGCTGTCCGGAGGGATGTCGCTCGATGATGCTCATAACCGAAGTCGGTCGTCCTTCGGCGTTTCTTGAGCGCAGCGCACAGAGAAGGCCTCGTTCTCTCGTTCAGGTTCACACAGGACACTGCAAAGTGACTTCGGGAGAGTTGACATTTTTGTTCTCGTTTCCGGCAAGCGTTAGAACTACGCCGAAAGTCAACCGCTCAGTCAGCAAGCACGGCACAACCCTCACTAAGCCCTGCCAGGCTCTTCCCCTTTTATACTGCTGCCTAGTTCCTTACAGTAGTTTAGCAGCACTCAGAACGCGTCCACAAATCGGAAAATTGCACTAGAAAGCACATCATCACTTTGAAACACTACACAAAAGCAATATGTTAAAAATCCTGCCTCAGGAAGAAAAACATCAGTAACAAACAGTTTTGAGGCTGATTCCTACGTTAGGGGCTTCGACTTAAGCCATCGGCGTTACCGTTGAGACTCCCCTTTTTGTAACGCACCTCAAAGGAATATTGTTGCAAAGCGAGGCTCCAGCGCAGGAGGCGGCCATTTTTGGGAGATATGGTCTGCAGCCATTGGAGAGGGCAGTGATCCGTCTCAATGATAAACCTCGAGCCGGCTAGGTAGCATGACAATTTCTGAACGGCCCACACGATACACGCACACTCTTTCTCGGTGGCGCTGTACGCCTGCTCACGACTGGTCAGCTTACGACTAGCATACAGGACGGGGTGTTCTACTTCTCCATTTTCCCGTTGGCACAGTACAACGCCCATGCCTCGCTCACTAGCATCACACTGAACAACGAACCCTTTTGTGTAGTCGGGCGATCGTAGCACAGGCTGGCTTGTTAGGGCGCTCTTTAGGGCGCTAAAAGCTCTTTCCTTTGTCTCATCCCAGACGACTGTTTGCGGCTCTGTCTTTCTTAGAGCATCCGTCAAGGGAGCCGCGATATCAGAGTACCTGGGGATGTACCTCTGATAGTAGCCGGCGACACCTAAGAACGACCGAATATCGGTCTTCGTGCGCGGTTGCGGGAAGTCTCGCACAGCGGCCACCTTTATTTCAGAGGGGCGGCGACGACCCCGACCAATCACGTGTCCGAGGTAGACAACCTCGGCCCGTGCTAACTGGCACTTGGGAGCCTTGACTGTCAAGCCCGCATCGCGCAGGCGGGTTAGCACTGCCCGCAAGTGGGCCATATGCTCAGGCCAGGATGCGGAGAATATCGCTACGTCGTCTAGATACGGTAAAGCGAATTCTTGCTGTCCCCGCAACACTTTATCCATGAGGCTTGAAAAGCAGTATGGCGCGTTCTTCAAACCAAAACTCAAAACTTTAGGACGGAATGTCCCCATTGGTGAAATGAACGCCGCATACCTACTAGCCTCTTCTGTAAGTGGAACCTGCCAATAACCCCTGACAAGATCTAGGGTGGAAATAAACTGAGCGCTACTCACTCTCTCAAGGCGCTCCTCGATGTTAGGGATCGGATAAATTTGATCCTTAGTGATGGAATTAAGCCTGTACGCAAACTCTGTATATGACTCACTTCTGCCTTTCTCGTTTTCCCGAAACTTCCGACGGAAAGCCTCCGCTGACAGCCTGTACTTTTTTAGCAGACTCGATTTCACTTTGTCGAAATCCTCTGCCTCCTCTCTATTCAAGCGAGCGACTACGTCGGCCGCCTCGCCGGGTAACAAAGTGAGCAAGCGCTGTGGCCACGTTTCCCGAGAGAACCCCTGCTTCTCGCACGTTCGCTCAAAGTTAACCAGGAACAAACCAATGTCCTCTCCAAGCTTAAACGGCCGCATCAGGTCAGTCATTTTGAACAATACTCGTTCTCCTGCACCGTGTGCCTGACTTCCATTACGAGCGCGTTCCATCTCAATCTCGAGACGCTTCATTTCCAAAGCGTGTTGACGGTCGCGCTCTTCTTTTTTCTCTTGTTGCTCCCGTTCTATCTGTTCTTTACGTTCACGCTCTTCTTTTTCTTTCTGTTCTGTTCGTTCACGCTCCTGTCTTTTTGCCGTCTCCCTCTCCTCAATGGTCTCAAGGCATTCCGACAGCTCGTCATCCTCAGCTTCTAACTCAAGAATAGCCCTTAGCAGTTCTGGTTTTCTGAGTTTGTCTGAGACATCCAGACCCAACTCTCTCGCAAGCTCCAGCAATTTCGGTTTGCGCAACGACTTCCAATCCATGGCTACTCTGAATGCTGCTTTCTCTACTGCCTACTATTGTCTTGCCGCAAACTAACCCGGCAGCAACGACAACCACAATTACCAGCTCTGTTTCTGACACTAACAAAAGCCTGGCAAAACTCAGAAGAAGAAAGTCCCGCACTCACCAAACCTCGCAGCCAAGAATTCAGCGCAGTCGTTCCGCTGCAGGCAACCAGTCATCACACAGGGCTCGTTGCACTGCTCCCGGATGGTCGTTGTGCTGCTCAGCATACAGTCAACCGCATCTCTTCGCTGCTGGCCTCCGTTGTCGCGATCCCACCGCTGCCACCAGCTGTTGGAATCGCACCGCTGGCGCGAGTTGTTGGAACCTCAGTGCTGACGCCCGTTATTGCAAATGGGTCGCAAGCCCCAAGGGTAGCGTTGGCCTGGCGGCCTGGGGCACTGGAAGCATCCGAAGGTCCCGGCAAAGCATGAGTCGACTGGTAACAGAACAACTGGTTTATTCTAACATCGCAAAAGAGCGCGCGGTCAGGTCGACCGAAGTGGAGAGACGGGAGAGCACGTAACTCAACGGATGAAATCGGAGCCTCTCTCTTGACGTCCGGGGGCAGCTGCTCTTATAGTCTCGGAGTTGAGGGCGAGAAGGAACGTCTCGGGATGAGACCACGTGACTCTGGGCCCGGACCGACTGAGAGACATGTTGAGACGAGTGTAGTGACGCATCGCCAACCCGGCGACGGACAGACCTCCTCGCTTCTCACTTGGGGAGCTCCTCTCAACGGCTGCCGCGCTTTGACAAGCGTGGGCACACACACACACACACACACACACGAAGACACGTGGCACTGAAACACGCCTGGACGCGCTTGGCGGGGAGACTGCGGGAGCTCCGAACGGGCCAAAATGTCCGCCACTTTGAACGAAGCTCCGGCGTCCGTTGCATCCGCGCCGGCTATACCGCGCGTTGTAGGCGAAACGTAACAAGGTGAAAGAGGTTCGTTGAAGAGCGGCGCATATGTACACATTGGCACATACCCCGTGACCCAAGTTGGTCCGATGGTTGGTCTCGAACCCTGTTACACAGCAGCCCGATGCGCTGAGCATCCGAGACCACGGACTAACCAGTACCACAGGTAGGCGGGAAGACGGTTAGATTCAAACGCACCTAAATAAAGAAAGAAAGACAGACAGACAGACAGACAGACAGACAGACAGACAGACAGACAGACAGACAGACAGACAGACAGACAGACAGACAGACAGACAGACAGACAGACAGACTAGAAGCAAGCGAGCGAGCGAACAAGCAAATAAGCCAACACTCCTAACGAACAAAACGAACGTTCCTCCGTGACTGCCATCTCACAATTTGTACACCTACACGCGTTGCTCACCGCCAGCCCATCTGCGTGGCGAGGCAAGTGTAACGTCAAAAAAAAGCAGGTGGCGACCCACGAAGAACGTCACTCCCGTGATCAGCCTCAGGTTTTTCCCGCCTCGCTACACCGATAGCATAATGGCAGTACGAGCGCAAGCGCTCAAAGGCCCCGGTTTCCTGTCGCTCTGCATACAGAATAGTGCGTATCTATCAACCCCGCAGTGTGCAGTAATAGTGCGACAGCGTTGCAGGAACACTTCCGCGAATAGTGTATCCGCTTCGACATGCGAGCGAGAACTCAAAGGGCCGATAACTGCTATGATGAATGACTTACGTGCAGTTATCAAGGTTATCAGAGCTTGCCTACGGTTCGTTTCAAGTGCAGTTCAATCCTCATTTATATAGAGAAGAAGTTAGCAAATAGAGAGCTGACGCCGCTGTAATGCGTGATGTAACAGTGAGTCATATAGTGAGTGTTTCAAGATGGCATCGCCACCATTATTTATGCTTCTGCGTCTTTTCTGGATTTCAAGGCATGCGCTCACAATGACATTGACCTCTACGATGTTCCAAAATTATAACCTACCGAATATTGTTGATGTGCCTTATCGTAGTTATATTACTGGTACTCAGTAGTACTCAGTGCATTATAGAATATGGACGAACGAGAACTAGACCGATATTTCGCTATACTCAATAACACATGTACCAGCAAAGCGAGCTTCTACAAACGTTACTATAAATGAAACTCTAGTTTCAAGCATGGCTGTTCAGCTGCAGCATGGAAACGATCGGTACTTCATGAATTTGCTTAAGCATCGTCCTTCTGGCTTCAGATAGCTTTGCCACTTTACAAATCGTTAATTCTCCCGACATAACGTATATAAATGCAACAGCTCGCAATGATTTTTTATGGGGTTTTACGAGCCAAAGCCACTTTCTGATTTTGGGGCACGCCGTAGTGGAGGACTCCGGAAATTTCGACCACCTGGAGTTCTTTAACGTACACCTAAATCTAAGTACACGGGTGTTTTTCGCAATTCGCCCGTACCCAAATGCGGCCGCCGTAGCCGGGATCCGATCACGCGATCTCGTGCTCAGCAGCCCAACACCATATAGCCGCTGAGCAACCACCGCGGGTGGCTCACAGTGATTATGCACACGCGAAGGGACTAATTGTCATCATGCGCTCTGTCAAATTAGTAACTCTTCTTTATTTAAACAACGTCAGCATGGCGACCGCACCGACCGCGCCCGATCGCCTGCAGCACTACAACTCTCCGTCTCTTGTCCCGCCAGAAACCGCACACCGCGGCTGAATTTCACTTCCGTGTCAGTCTCTCCCACGTAACAAAGGACGTGATAAAGAAACGACAAATCATGAAAGTGCTTAACTCAAGAGATTATGTAGAATTCGCAGGACTGTCAAAGCCGACGAACACGAAGAAAGTCAGCGATATTCAAAATTATTTACGTCGGGAAAGTTGAAGCAGAAAAAAAAAAAGAAAAAGTGGCCGCAACATGAAATCAATGAGAAGAAAATTTGGCATAAGACAGAGCAAGATGCGTGCAGGGAACGATAAGCAGGGCAATGTTATCATTAGTTTCGACAATGTAGTAAAAGCAGCAGAATAATTATGTACTGATCTGTGTATACAGTACCCACAGGAGCCACGCAACCTTCATTGTTAGATTAGGATACACAGGCTCCTTCTCTAACTAGTGACAAAGCTGGAAGGGCCCTGCAAGACATGTCCCTGAGAAAAAAGCGGCAGGAGAAGGTGGAATAACAGGCGATTTAATCAAAGATGGAGGAGATATCATGCTTTAAAAGTTTGCCGCCATTATACGCAACGCCTCACAACCTCAAGTCCACTATAGAGCAGTTAAATATTTGTATAGGAGAGAGGAGTAGTATAATGCCAACATTATGCTAATCCATAAGAAGGGAGACGTTAAAGAACTGAATAACTGTAGGCCCATTAGCTTCCTTTCAGTATTGGACAAAATACTGACCAATATAATTTCGAAAAGAATCAGGGCAACACTTGACTTCAATAAACCGACAGAACAGGCTGGCTTCAGGAAACGATATTCTACAATGGATCACGTCCATGCCATCAATCAGGTAATTGAGAAATCCGTGGAGTGCAATTAACTCCTCTATATAGATCTCATAGATTATGAAAATGTATTTGATTCAGTAGAGATACCAGCAGTCATCCAGGCATTGCGTAATCAATGAGTACAGGAGGTATACGCGTGAGTATCGTGGGAAATATCTACGAAAATTTCACAGCTACCTTGATTCTTCAGAAGAAATATAGGCAATTACCTATCAAGGAAGGGGTCAGGCATGGAGGCACAATCTCTCCAATGCTGCTCACTAAATCCTTAAAAGTATTCAAGATATTAGACTGGAAAGGATCAGGAATGTGGATCAACGGTTCCAGATGGCATTGTCCTGTTCAGCAACACTGTGGATGAATTGTAACAAATGATGCAGGACTTTAACCGAGAAAGTGTAAGAGTGGCGTTGAAGATTAACATGCGGAACACAGAAATAATAACAGCCTGGTAAGGAAACAAGAGTTTATGATCGCCAGTCAGCCTCTAGAGTCTGTGCAGGAGTGCGTTTATCTAGGTAAATTACTCAAAGGGAACCTTAATCATGAGAAGGAAATTTACAGAAGGATAAAAACGGGTTGGACTTCATACGGCAGGCATTATCAGTTCCTGACTTGAAGCTTACCACTGCCGTTGAAAAGAGTACAATCATTGTATTCTACTGGTGATAATGATTTGTGGCAGTAACTTGGTTCGGTGACGCTTCGATGTCTGCCTGTAGATCGCCTCGGTGCTTCTTTAGCTCATTCGGGCGTCGTCTGCAGGTCGCTGTGCCACAATTCACGAGCCGCGTGATCGGCGACCCTAAGGCTTTTACTAGGATACTCGGGCACCAGTCATGGCCCTTTCCCCGACTTGCATTACCAAGACGAGTTCATCTGCATGGAATTTTCTGTTCTTGGACAGCGGTTCGCTTTTTGTCAGCTGTCTTATATACCTGTCGGTACGAGGAAATCGATGAGTGTCGGTAGCTCACGGCCAGACTTATAGCTCTGGCTGGTGTAACTGTAGCTGTTTGATGGACTGCAGTATGCTGCCGAAGCACGATGACTAGACAAATTCATGTACAGCATACCTTGTGCTCAGCAGCGCCACGCCATGGTCCCTGAGGCAGCGGCGGGTGTTATAAGTGCAACAATTCGCAATGACCGGGCGCACGATCCCGGAGACTTATTGCCGTGTTTAGAAAAAAAAAAGAAACTATGATTTATGGGAAGTTCAGAAATATAGAGCGTCATAAAGAACTCCACAAGAGTGTCTGAAGCCCCAAACACGATGATTTCACAAATTCATGAACTACTTACATTTACCGTGGTAGCTAGGAAAGGTTATTTACGGTGCGTGCGTTCCAGAAGGGCCTGCTCTGCGAACGCTCCGCCCATCCAGGTGCCGCCAGCAACAGAGACCCCCGCGTCTGCGCTGTACATCATCTTGCTTATTTTTTTTCCTTTAGCTATGTGCAGAGACAAACGCTCGCTACTGCGCTAGCTCGTGTCGACGACAGACAATCGTCAGAACAAATAATTTTAAGACAACGACCTCACCAGTCGTCGCAGCGGAGGGCTACTAGCACTGACAACTGCCATCCTGTGCTGTGAACAGCAGTGATTGTGCGCATGTGCTCTCTCTCTCTCTCTCTCTCTCTCTAATTGCTTATCCTTCTACGCTCCTCTCCTCCACCCCCAGTGAAGGGCAGCAAACTGCACTTTTATTCTCGTTAACCTCCATACTTCTCATTTCTTTCATTTCTCTATCACATAAATAACAACGTATATATACATATATATATATATATATATATATATATATATATATATATATAGTGAAGGGCAGCAAACTGCACTTTTATTCCGTTAACCTCCAACGTATATATATATATATATATATATATATATATATATATATATATATATATATATATATATATATATATATATATATATATATATATATATATATATATACGTTGTTATTTATGTGATAGAGAAATGAAAGAAATGAGAAGTATGGAGGTTAACGAGAATAAAAGTGCAGTTTGCTGCCCTTCACTGGGGGTGGAGGGCAGCATATATATATATATATATATATATATATATATATATATATATATATATATATATATATATATATATATATATATATATATATATATATATAGCGAATATTAGAGGCATTTTACGACGACATATCGGCTGGCCACTTAGGCAGGCTTCCGCAAGGCTTACGACCGCATCAAGACCCGCTGCTTGTGGCCTAGCCTATCCACAACGGTGACCAAATACATTGCCTCTTATGCGTCATGTCAGCACCGCAAACGCTCGACATCTCCTCCTGCCGGTTTACTACAACCTCTCCCTTGTCCGGGGGCAGCTTTTGAACCTGTTGGCATTGATTTACGAGTATATGGTCCCTTGCCTTTGACACCCTCCGGTCACCGTTGGATTGCCACTTCGGTCGACCATTCAACAAGATGTGCCGAGACTGCCCCTCTGCGATCCGGTACCGCCTCTGAGGTCGCTGACTTTTTCTTGCGCTCCATCGTCTTGCGCCACGGGGCTCAGTGACCGCTTCTCAGTGACCGTGGCAAGGCATTTATTTCCCAAGTTCTCGAGGAAGTTCTTCGGGCGTCTGATACCGTCCACAATGATGGCACAAAGATGATGATGGCTATGTAAAAATGAAAACTACGAAGTACGTTAATAGTGTTTACAACACACACACACACACACACACACACACACACACACACACACACACACACACACACACACACACACACACACACACATATATATATATATATATATATATATATATAGTTCTGGAGACATAGCCCCACCCTTCTGGAACATATCGTGAGGAACCTTTCCCGTGGCACCTGAATGCCAGTGCAGCAATTTTTTTTTTATTAGGGAAGTCTACGTCAGCAACGTGGCCTTCGAGATCTCAACACCGGTGGGATCTCGAAGGCCACGCCAGCAAGAACGTGCTCTGTCGCCGTTCGTATAGTGTCCTACACTACACCGTTTTATTTTTGTGTTCCCTCTGTTAACGGTACGGGTGGGCTCACTTGCGCGGTGGTATATATATATATATATATATATATATATATATATATATATATATATATATATATATATATATATATATATGCGGGATTGGACGGGGGGAGGGGGGGGGGGGGGCGAGGGGGGCATACCAGCTCATTCCGCTCACGTTCGGCTCTCGGTCGCGCGGTCTGCAAGGTTCCGCCGTCGCTGTACCAGAATGGCAGGAAATGTATGTGTTGCGACTTCTTAGTCGGCTCGCGTACGAGTCGGCGCTCTCGGCGCCCATACTTATCTTCGAGCTGGAAGTGCGAGTACACCAACGGCATCGTTAAATTCGGGACAACAAAAACACAATCGGTATGGACGGCCTCGAGCGCCGTCGGTGGGCGTGCCACGAGTGCGAGGTGTCGATAACAAACACGCGAATTCCTCACTATAATAATAAAAAGAAAAAAACAGCGCTCTCGGCAATCATATTAGTACACAAGAATTATTATACTCTTGGCGGCAGGGGACGGACGAGTGAACAGCCGTAGCTGTTATTATTCCTTTTATTTATTTATTGATACTGTCAGCCCATGACGGGCTATTACAGGAGTGGATTTAACACACATAATCCATAATCGAATACTGCACCATGTTTTACTGAACAGCTTGACTGGCGCTAGCTGGACCACCCTGTCAAAAATGTTGCTGGACCTCCCTGATCACACTTTCAATGATGTTTAAAGGCTGCCTGTGGCAGGTAGCACAATTCTAGTTCATGAGCTGGTCTACTCGAAAAGGCGGACATTACTTGCAAAAATAAATGAAATGCATAATAGATTAACAAAAACACACTAATTAATTTCTTAACTAATTACCCTATAGTCTATATTGCAATTAACACATTCGAGCCGTGGAGTTCGCAAGGCGATGGATCCACCTCGAACGGATTCTCGGGATGACACCAGTTTCGAGATATTAATTCCCGAACTTCGCGGAGAAATGCATCGGTGTTCCAGTCACTTTGTTAACAAAACGTCGTTTTACGCATTGAAGCACAAAAGTAGCTGCAATAATTGGAATATGGTATAATGGACCATTACGGCAACTGCATGACCAGAGAGAATATGGCTCATTTTTTTTTTTTTGCTAAAGGAAATTGAAGGCGGAGCCTCCGGCTTTTATTGAAACGGAAAGATATCTAGGACGGTGGAAGTGATCCGGAATGATCCTTTGAAGCGAAACTGTTCCGCGGCCGCAACGAAGTACGCCCGGTCAGTCGAACGAACTAAACCGTGACGGACGACGCCGTGGTGGCCGAGGCCCCGGCGTCTCGCTGCGCTGGCCACTGGCGGAGCTTTCGCGCTAATCCCCGGCGGGGATTGTTTGCTGCCCAGAGCGAGAGAAAGCGAAGCTCCCCGTCTTTTGTCAGACCACTACCGCCAAGCTTTTAGAACGAATCGCGTCTCTTTGGTTCTTTCGGCCAATTTAGTTGTTGATTGGATGTCGGAGGTTTTCGGTGGTCCATGGCCGGACTCGGCAAGGAAAACGTTCGTTCGTTCGTTCGTTCGTTCGTTCGTTCGTTCGTTCGTTCGTTCGTTCGTTCGTTCGTTCGTTCGTTCGTTCGTTCGTTCGTTCGTTCGTTTGCTCTCTCGCTTTCTCATTTCTCATCACTCGCTTTCTCTTTCGTTAGCTCGTTCGTTCGTTCGGGCTGTTCGCTCATATTTACGGTCATCCTTGATTGTTTCTGCACATTATTTTAAAGGCGAAGGTGTTCCTTGCGAACCTCAGCGAGTTTCGTGACCGTGGGTGCTGCGACCTGGCTGTGTTCTCTTGCCGAATAGGCCAGCCAATCACAGCTGAGTACGCAGGCCGCGCGCGCCACTGGGTTCCTTGCACCACCACCAGATGGCGCACGCCTCGCATTGAGCGCCCACAGGAAGACTACAAGTGAGAGAGAGAGAATAAACGTTTACTACAAATGAAGCTGTGCAGGGTGATATGTGCTGGACAAGTTTTGAAGTGAGGGAAGCTCAGAGTAAAATTGATTTTGAAGAACCGCTGAAGAATATGAAAAAAGAAAATTAAATGGGTTGCGAAAGCGTTCAGGTATTTGTACAGGAAGAAGCATTGACTCACAGCGAAGAAAAACGACTAGGAAGCTTACCAGCAAGTATGCGAACGGTATGGAAAGCAACATGGCAAGAGAGAACGTCAAACACAAAGTCAGAGAGGCCGAGACAATCTCCTGGTTGGCGGCCGTGGTAAACAAACCCACTATGGAGTAACCACCGAAGAGGTAAAAAACGAAATCACGAAAGAAGCAGTTTATGATAACTCAAATGGAAGCTCTTTACTTTTCGAAGCGAGATCAGGATGCCTTAGAATGCTATAGTTATAAAGCGAGATGCACCAAGGTTCGGGGATAGCAGGGGGAAGTAAACAAGCCCGCAATACAGATCACTAAGAGGCGACAGGAGGTTCAGTGGCAGGAATTAAGTAGGGAGACCGCAAACAACGGAGCCGAACAAAAAACAAAGTTCCCAATACTGATTCAGAAAGTTTGATGCGTATAATTGTTTGTATGTGGGTTTGTTTCTTTCTTTAATGGTAGGACATTAGACAAAATAAGAACAAGAGCTTGGTGGCGCAACCCCTGATCCCGTTTCAAAGGGGACGCTTATAACGTCAATCCATTCATCCATCCATCCGCGACAGCGTCGCCGCCGGCCGTGCTATGAAAAAAAAAAAGAGAACCAGAAAGCTCGCCTTCGCGCATCCGCGGCAGCAGCGGCGGCATTGCATTAGCCTCTCTGCAATGCCCGAATAAAGCCTTCCGTGCGACTTTGAGCGGACATTCAATAAACGCAAACTCGTGTTTCGACTATTTATGCTCTCAAAGCTTCGCTGTATATAAATTCCAACTGGTTGGATCTGCTGCATTTTTGGGGGGGCGGCCTTTGTCACGTGGGAAATTTCGGGATGGTAACAGTTCAACAATCTCGCGATGCGCGGTCTGCGGTATACTGTGGTAGAAAACACTTGATCTCTGTTGAAGCAGCCGCTTTTGGAATTGTATAAGTCAAAACCGCACGCACTGCTATTTACTATGACGTACAGTTTTCGTATTGAAGAATCCCGCTCATGGAACTTTTCTCTTTCTTTCAGCTTTTTCGGCTTTTCGGAATCATCGGCTTTATTCGCAGCCCTGGCGTTTTCTTTTCCATCAGTGCACTTTGTGAGTGAGAGCTCGAAAAGAAAGAAGCAAGTTGCGGTAGGAACCACCGATAATGATTGCCGAGGTTAGCTGTAGCTTCCCTGAAAGCCGCTGGCATTCCCTCGAGCGGCACTTTATATAAACCACTTGAAGGACGGAGCAATGGGACAAGTGCGCCACACATCTGTGAAGAGAGTGGCGTGACACACAATGACAGCACCACGTCATCGCGCCACGTGACCCACGTGACCGCGGATTCCACTGTTCCCGGTATCGGCTCAGTTTTCTTTACTCCAACGGACTAATGAAGTCCCGCCTGAGTGGGAGGATATTGTGGGTTATCAACCTTAAGAAAGAGAGCACAATGAACATTCGCATCAAGTCTGCAGAATCCGTGGAAGAAGATAAATTCGACTCCCTCAGGTTTGGGATTGCTAAGCGAGCTTTCATTCGCAAACCAAAAGAGTTTTTATCTGTAAGTGAAATATAGATGGCATTATAAGGTACTTCTAGATCAAATTGGAACTGAACGACTGAACATTCTGTACAATACAATTAGACTGAATAGCTCAGTGTGCTGTATGACATCACCTAGATCTTTCACTAAAGTTTTAATTCCTCACGGTATCCCTTAATATTGTGTTATAAGCTGTTGGTATGAAATGTACTTGCGAGTTGTTATTTAGTTTATTAAGTGAAGAAAAAATGAAAAGCTAAGACTGTTTAGAACCGACTATCCCTTAATCCTGAACATTACTGTGGAAAAAAGCAATAAAAAGAGAAAAGGGGCTATTATTATTATTATTATTATTATTATTATTATTATTATTATTATTATTATTATTATTATTATTATTATTATTATTATTATTATTATTATTATTATTATTGGTTTTCTGTTTGAAGATTATCGCAAGAATTCAATTCTGCGACACAGTTCCGCAAATTGTACTCAACCATCTTGTCTTCCTGAACTCGAATACGAGTCGACCGTCTGGAATGGCATTACTAGATCCAACAGTGACCTTATAGCTCGGGTCGAGAAAAAAAGTTTCTAAGCATGTATCATCATCGCTTTGCTAACACATACACTGGACCCTGTTCTACCACTTTGGATGATTGGTTATTACTTCGCTGCGGACGTAATCGCGCTGACGTGTTTTCTTTTCAAACTCCTTCGCCGTATCCTCACCTACCCCGAATTCTTAAGTTGTATCATGTTTCGTATACCGCGCTAGATCACCAGGGAACCACAGAACATATAATTTTCCATGTCCCTGCCCGTCAACACCAACACTTAACCGTCCACAGAATACAGAAGCTTTATAACGCTTATTTTCATCATCTCTATACTTTTCATAACTCGCCGTCATTCTTATTGTCAGGGCTTTACGTTGTTGTTTCATAGTTTTACACATTGTTCAACTGCCTTTCTTCTTTTCTTCTTCTTTTGAGTTTACCTTGTACTTTGTTTTGTGTACACTCTTCTTTTCATAACTGTTTCGCATACACTCCTTTTACACACTTTGTTTGATGATTGTTCTTTTTATTCGTTGTGTGTGTTTGTATGTGTTCCACTTATCATTCGCTGCAGCTTTATTTCTTCTGGTTTTTATGTACGCGTGCATCAGCACCCATACCTCATAGAGTTGTTGCTGGGTGCCGATACCAGCTACGCATAATATGCTATAGGAACTCATACGCTCAAGTCCTGAATTGCGCAAGTAAAGAAGTAAAGCGATCGGGACTTTGTGGCTCGGACAGCGTCGCCATTCTTTCCCAAACACCGGTTGCAAAAGTTATGCTTGAAATCCAATTGTGTCACCAAAGACAAAAAATAAAATAATAATAACAAATGAAAAGGCAACGGGATTTATATATTGACTTTAGAAGTGGGAGATCCCCAGCGTCGCGACGTGTCTATAGAAACCTTTCAAAAGATAGACACCGAAGATTGGTGCGGACTTATACGACCTTTACTATAATTAGGCCATCGCAGCCTCACGTCGCTCTTCCGATCTCGCGTAATGCTCACCTGAAATAACGAGATCTCACGTGCACTCTCGCAAGCAACGGGTTCATCTGTCTAGCCTGTCTGATGCCTCCATAACACAACGCTGTCAGTCTGCAAGACATTTTCATTTTATGACAGGTAGATTGCGGAGTAGACGCTGGCAAATGTATATTTTGGCAATCGTTTCTAAGCCATTGAGCGGGCTGACCTGGATGCTTTCTTGGCGCTTCGTGGCCCAAATCTCCGAGCTGCAAGATAGTTAGGAAGGGTGAGGAAGATTGCTCCTTCCCATCTCGTGAGTTTCGGCGCTCCTCCAACAAGTGCCATCAAAACGACGCCCACCGAGGGCTATATATATATATATATATATATATATATATATATATATATATATATATATATATATATATATATATATATATATATACATATATATATATATATAGCTGGTCCGTTCTCGATACACCTTGGGCGAACACTGTGTAGGTATCCGTTTGCTACGATCGAGATGCACCAGACAAACCTTCAGTCACCGTACTTATATACCTCTCCTTCTTTCTGCGATGCCGTGCTGATCACAGCGCGGCATCACAAGGGCACGCGCGCGTTGCGTCTATAGTGCGATCGATGACGACGGGAGCACACGCTCTATCACACTCAATCCTCGCTGATCCGATGCACGCACTATCTCGGAGGCGCGCCTATAACAACTACGGACGGCATCATCCACTCGCGCTTATCCGTCCCGCGGATTGCGTGCATATTATTCGAGTGTGTGCTGAACACTCCCCGTATACGTCGACCCATCATTGCACTTCTCTGGGTCTGGCGGTCCACTGCCGCCCTCATACATGTGGGTCAGACTGCCGAAGAGAAAACTCTGCCGTGTATAGAGGCGCTAGCCCCTTAAACGCGGCCCGTGGTCCACCATGCGTGCCTGCGTTCTGCGCCCCCCCCCCCCCTCCCCGGGCAACAAGGGATAAACCTACGGACCCTTCCAAGAGTGGCCGGAGAACAAAGGAATGGCCACCACCGATGCGCCACACGTCCCACGCCTTCCTCCTCCTCCCGCCGCTCCTGGTGCCCTTTCCCGCGCCCCGCTACATACCTTTACGCCGCACACTTCTTCTTACTAATAAAACGGACCGCGAGCTTCAGTGTGTATGCGGGCGTGTCCGCGGAGCGGCGCTGCGTGTCCCCCCTTCCTCCTCCCCTAATTGTTATATGCCCTCGCACGTTTCCGTCGTCCGCAAGCGCGAAGTGGACGGTTTAATTGCCTCATCAACTCTCCGCTCATTCCTGCAAGGCTACTCCCCCCCCCCCCCCTCCCTTACACTTCCCCCACTTTCTCCCCTCCGATTCCGCAGCCTTATCACCTGCAGGCACGACCACGGCCACGCGTGTATGTGTGCATGCTGCTTCTGCTGCCACGGCTTGCTTCTGCTGCTGCATAGGAGCGGGCGAACATTCGTCGAATGCAAGCGCCCGGAGCATGGGCGACAGTGAAGGACGTTTACCTGTGTACGGTGAACGGACGGCGACGAGGTCGCCGTTGGGCCGGCGTGCATATAAGAGAGGCCGCCGCGTTCTCGATCTGTCACTTTCGCCGATGTCACTTTCAGCGCGGGCGCTGAAATGACTGCGGGTCGTGACACACAGACGCGGATGCAACGCAGCGGACGATCCATTGTTCCGCTTTTCTGGAACAATGGATCAGTGGCCGACTACTTTTTTATGCGTATAACCGTGTAACCGCAACAATTAAGCGACCGCTTTTGTTGTCCCACGTTCCTGCACCCGGTGCGGTGCCTCAGCATGGTCGTGGCGTTCCTCTGACGAGCGCGAGGACGCGGGTTCGTCTCCCGGTTACGGGAACCGAACCCGGGTTCGGTTACAACTGCACGAACGCTCGTGCAGTTGTAGGCTTAAATGCGCGCGTCACCCCTGTGGTGTTCAAAATGAATCCGCAGTCCTCCACTACCGGACGTCTCACACAACCGACTGCGCAGTTTAGGAATGTTAAACCCGCGGAGAAAATAAAATAAACTAGGAGGGAGCGCGACGTGACAATGTTGAAGGTTATGTACCGTATAAACCGGAATACAAGTCGGTCCGGAATATATCACGTATATTCAAGGGCATCACAGTGTATTCAAGCTCTCACAATGTGCTTAAAGTCCGTTTTATAAAACGCGAGTTTAGCGCTTTTTCTTTTTAGAAGAAATACCTCGACCTATATACCGGTTTACACGGCAGTCATTAAAAAAAAATTAAGAAGGATGGTGGTCTGTCGCTCCGCAAGGCTGCGCTGGGTTCGTCATCTGCTTCGTAGCAGCGCCGCTCGTGCGGCGACGAGCGAGCCAGCGTCGCCGTTGCCACGGCAACTAACTTTAATGTTTTCGTTTTAACTACAGTTTCCAGGTGTCTAGGCCGATAACTATGAATACGTGAAATGCGAAGAGCATGAGATCCAGCGGCACGGGCTGGAGAAAAGCGGCGGCTATTCGGGCACCAAGCATAGGCCGAGATCACGTATACGGCGTGCTCTTCCCAGGGTTCGACGTCGCGATGTGCGCACTGCCTACGATTTCCCAAATGAAAGCAGGTAGAGCACGACGTAAGGGGAGGTTCCCTTGCGAAGGCTGGATGCGCCTGACGTCCGATACTCCCTCCTAGCCTTTTTTTCTTTCCTCCGCGGTTCATCCCCCCAAATCACCATCATCATCATCATCATCGTCGTCGTCGTCGTCATCATCATCATCATCATCATCAAATAGCAGGTGATTTTCTTTTCTGCAATGCACTTCGTCCCCTTTACCTATTTTTGTTCCTTCCGAACCTTGGCTCTGCAGTGAAATTTCCTCTTCCGACATTTCTCTTTCCACCACGCTACAACGTCTATTCCGCATTGACCGGGACTTCAGTTGATCCAAAGAAAAAAGGTAAGTGGCGTACTGATTGTTGTTTACAGTTCGCTGACATGTGTTCGGCGCAACGACATTGAAAGTGTGCAGGAATCGATTTGTATAGAAGTTAGCCTATAGCGCGCTGTGAAAAAATTGTTCATTGGATCTTCCTATGTACCGCCTAATATTTCCCCTGTCTTGTTTGATGAGGTCATCTCTTCTATTGAAAGTGCGATATCTTTCCATAGCAAACACACAGTAATCCTTCTTGGTGGTTTTAATACACCTGGAATTGATTGGAACGCGTTTGAATATTCACATTACAATCATTACATAGCGAACAAATGCAGCCTGCTGTTGGACTGTCTGTCGTCCTGTTTCCTTCAGCAGCATAACTTGATCGCCAGTTCCTGTGGCAACGCCTTACACTTTTCCCTCTCGAATTCTGAAGCTATAAATGTATTTCGTTCGGACATTTCCCTTGTGCGTTCCGATAAGCTACACCCACCACTAAAGATAACTGCCTCTGTGCCAACCCTGAGGCAGAACTCCTCCAGTAACACAAATGAATCTTCTCGCTTTGCTTTCAAGCGTTTTCAAGCGTGGCGATTATGTTGGTTTATATTGTGGGAAGGCTGATTCGGTCGTCCGGGTTGTAAAGGGGGTTTATTCGGCTCGTAGAACATGCAGCGACAAACTCGGCACCAGCAGGTAGGGCGCAGCCAGCGAACGAACTGGGTGTGAGCCACGCGATGGCAACGGGGCGTTTCAGCCTGCCGATCTTCTTCGTCACAGGGTCACCAATTTGTGGGAGGCGGCGCGAAGAGGTAGCCGCCGTATAGCCACGGTTTATTTAGGTCGGCCAGCCACGGGTGCAGCGGGATCTCGGGTGTGGCCGACACCGCGGTCGCTCAGGTCGAGTCACGTGTTCTCTTATCGCGCTCTCTTACCTGCACTTATTTCTCTCTTATCGTTCTCTTATCGTTCTCTTACCTGCACGCGAGCCCATCTTCTTCTTCGCCTGTTTTGGAGGCGATAGTCGCGCCGCTACAATATGATTTCTTGTCAACCACCGATTGGGCACCGGTGAAAACAAAACCAATGTTGTTGGCGACCAAGTCGATCAGTTTACGCAAGTTGTTTTGAGCAGTATATATGGATGCGCAAATACATTCTTCAGTACAGACAGATCTAAATGCTCTAAATATCTCCACTGGTTCTCATGCGAACTTATATAACTGTCCCAAAGTATAAAGATCGCGTGCCCTGAAAATCCAGAAATGCTGTGCCTAATTAGTGGAGAGAATTACGCTTTTTTCGGACTCTCTGCAAACGCCTCAATATGCGGGATCCCGACTATTGTATTGCATTCTTTGAAAAGAGCGCCTGCAACCGGCCGGCGCAATATAGGCAGTAAATCCGCAACTAAGCGCTCTTGTAAAGGTGGGGAGTTTTTTCGCCTGCTTGACTCTATACAGGAGCATAGAAATCCGGGCAGTCACAGATTATCTTGCTGCCCATTTTCTCATCATTATATAAAGCTGCAGGTCTCAACGCTGGAGTCAGTCAGCAGCACACCACTATTCCTAGATCTATAGTGCTGTGTTGTTCGATGAAAAGTTCATTCACGAATGCCTTAAGCGCTCGAAGTCATCCCTATCATGCGGCCCCGATGGCATCCCCTCCGCAATTTTAAAGGCTTATGGCAATCTGCTGCAGCATTGACATCTGTATTTAATAACTCTGAATGCTTCCACTTTACCTCATATGTGGAAAACTGCTGGTGTTTTTCCTGTATTTAAGTCTGCTTGTAAAGCTGTTGTCTCGAATTATCGCCCGGTGTCTCTTCTCTGTGCCACGTCCCAGGTTCTTGCGTTTTCCCTTCACAGCATGTGTCGCGTTTTACTGTGAAGAACTCATTCGTTCCGTATCAGCACGGATTTCTCACCGGCCGTTCCACTATCACAAATCTAGCAAGTTTCATGACACCTGCAGATCTCCCCGTGCCAGTACTTCGAAGGAGTCAAGTTGACACCATTTACTTCGACCTCAGCAAATTTGCTTTTGAGGTAGTCAGCTACTCACTGCTTCTGGTCAAGATTACGCAGTTTCGTGTTTACTCGTCAAATGCCAATCTCCTGCGCAGTTTTCTTCTTGATAGATCATGTCATGTTAACGACCATGGCCAAACGTCTTCTTACATGGACACAAGAGGCGTCGTCACTCAATGATCAGAATTAGGACCAATTCTTTTTTATTTATTAATGACGTTCTTTCCGCTATCCGGAATGCTTCGTTCCTTCTATATGCTGATGATACCAAGATTTTAAACGAAATTCACACTTTTGATGACTGTCGATCGCATCTTGCAGTCTGACCTGTTTTATTTTTCTTGGTACAGAGATCATAGTCTCGTCTTGAAGACCAAACCGATGACTTTCGCACGCAAAACAGCAACCAGTTGCTTTTCTTATTCTGTGGATTTTGTGCCATTGTGTAAGGCCTGTGCGATCAATGATCTCGGTGTACCTTTTATTACAACCTTGCACTTTTCTGCTCTCACTAAACGCGTTGAAATGCGGTGTATGCGCTCTGTGGACTATCATTCCTAGATCCAACAGTGAAATTATAGATCCGGTCCAAAAAAAGTTTCTAAGCATATATCATCACCGCTTAGCTAACACAGACACTGCACCTTGTTCTAACACTGTTGTATTATTGTCATTGCCGTTACTTCGCTGTCGACGTAATCGCGCTAACCTTCTGCTTCTTTTCAAACTCCTTCACGGTACCCTCACCTGTCCCGAACTTCTCTGTTGTATCACTTTTCGTATTCTGCGCAAGATCACCAGAGAACACAGATATTTCCGTGCTCCTGCCTGTCGTCATCAACGCTCAACCGTCCACAGAATACTGAGTCTTCATAACACCTATTTTCATGATCTCGATCTTTTTGAGAACTCACTGTCATTGTTCCTTTCCTAGTTTTGCGTTGTTGTGCTATATATAGTTTCACACATTGTTCAACTGCCTTTCTCCTCCATTTTCTTTTGTATTCACCTTGCGCCCGATTGTATATACGTTCTTTTCAAAATTGTTAATTTTATTGATTTTCTTCACTTATATTCTCCTGCAGTTTCTTGTTGTTGTTGTTGTTGTTTATGCGTGCGCCAGCACTCAGACCTTATGGTTATCCCTGGGCACGGTAAATAAATGATTGATTGTCTTGTTGATATTTATTTATTTATTTATATTGGTCCCACACTTACGTATAGCTTAACTTCCAAGTGTTCTCTACACATTCGAAAAACAATAGACTGCGGCGCGTTGTCGGGCCTTCATAAGCAACGCGTAGTCGTAGGCAGATGCGCGCACCAGCACACGCTAAAGCAGATGGCGCGCAAAGGCTCATTATGCGAAACACAACGGCGGTTATCGATGCAGTGGATCGGCCTGCTCCGAAGCAGTTCTTCCCGTAAGATCAGTAACGAGAAACGGTGCACCAACGATCGTGTTGTTGGTGGTGGTGATGGCGGCGGCGGCGCAAATAAATGAATAAACCCTTATTTCCTTGAGAAATTGAAGACAGCGGGGGCCACAGATATGCGTTCATTACTTACTTTACTTGATAGCATAATTTGATCGATAATGGAAGATGAATACGTGGGTTCGACGGGTTGTTGCAGCTGGCCCGCTGTCACGGTACAATCTGATCGTTTAGATGATTGCTTCTAAACCAAGATGCAGGCGCAGGCACGCACACACGCACAGATATATATATATATATAGAGAGAGAGAGAGAGAGTTTAACGTAGTTGAAGGTTTTACTATCGCTACCTTCAATACTTGCTGCTTCAGATGGAGCGCGGAGGCAAAGCTCCTTCTGATGGCTTTCACTGCAGTGCCGGTTTGTACACTGTCGAAGAAGGTTCGCAGTCCGTACTACATGAAGACAAAACCTAAATCATACCTCAGCTGTCATTTCTGGGGCGATAGCGAACTCTCAGTGCAATTCGTCGGGCCAGTTCCAGCTCGTAATTTGGCCACATTCAAGAACGCATACGCGCTCCGCCACTAGAGGGCGCCCCCTTTGCAGCGACGGACTGTGCGACGCCCGAAGGCTTCTTTATGGCCATCGTGACGTGCGCGTCTCGCTGCCTGCGCGCATCGTGCGGCTCGAACACCTTCACGCCAAGCTGGTGAACATAACAGACAAGTACGCTAACCTCTCGGTTATAGCGACCCGCCGTAACCAAACAGCAGCAGCAGCAGCAGCAGCAGCAATGTGTCGCAGCGTGTCGGCCCGAACCACGTGACCTGAAAGCGCGACGCGTCGTCGCTGCGCGCCAAACGCGGTTCTCCCCCGAATACAATGGCAGAGTCCTCCGCCCCCCCCCCCCCCCCCCCCAGCAGCGAGCGACGTACGCTAAGTGCGGTTTGCACAGCTGGACGCCATGCGGCTTATACCGTGATCCCGGCGCATCGCTTTCAGAGCCCGCTAAACAAGTCGTTTTGAAGCGCAGGCTGCGCTCAAGCTGCGTTTGTTTACAGTCTTGTTTACTGAGAGCGTTAGTGTCTGTACGGTCCATTTACCCTCGGCGTAGTCGCGTTGCCTGGGTGTCGTAACACGTCAATCCCCTTTCTTTGCATAACCAATCGTTTAATTATTTTGAGCTCGAAATCTGGTGTGCACGTCGCTCTTAGGCATTTTAGGCACGTTTAGCTAAGAGGTGTAGGCTATGAGCAAAGCGGCTATCACTGGGCCCGATGAAAGTAAATTTTGAAGGCTCAAAAGATAAATACTTGAGCGATAACTTAGCAGGGGCCTGAGCTACTACACTATAATCCGATTTATACCCTTAAGGGTGCAAATCGGTCTGCAACTCCGACCCTTATGGTACGTTCACACTGAGGAATCCGGCGTCTACAGCGAATGGAATTCTCCTGCCGCCGAAAATCGCGTAGTTCACACTGCTTGCGGACCGCGCCGCCGGAAAGACATACAGCGCCATCTGCCCCATAAAGTGCTAACCTCCAATCAAGCGCGGGATATCCCGGATGTTCGCGCGGCCCGAACATGCGCAGTTGTCTCCGCTCGCGTCGAGTTCGTGTGTTTATGTTGCGCGTCTCCACCATTGTTTGGAAAGACAATGATGAACCCCGAGCAAGAAGAGGCAGTACTGCTAGGCCTGTTGGCAAGCACCTTTCTGGCGATGCATGACGCGCAGAAGCATTCGCCGAAGAGACGGCGGCAGCGGCGTTGGTGGGTTCGCCCAGCTCTGCAAGAGCGCGACTCGGCCGCCATCTTTGGAAGTTCTGTTTCGCGCTCCCCGATTGGTCAGCGCCGCGCGGCGGCGAGGCAATCCGGCGGCAGCTGCCGCAAAAATCGGTACGGGAGCGATCGGCGCGGAAGGGGCTATTCCGGCGGATCTCGCCGCCGCCGAACTGGGTGCCGCCGAACTGGGCGCCGCTCCAGACGCCGAATGTCTCAGTGTGAACGGGGCATTACACCCGCAAGGTTGTGACGGAGTGAATTACAGATTCAGCAGACACCCTTAAGGGTGTAAATCGGTTTACAGTCTACGGAGGTTGCATATGACAGCAAATCGGTGAGCGAAGGAGTCGGTTTGCTAAATGAGAATCTTAACGCTATACGTTATGCCTACTAGAATTACCGCCTCTATGTGCCACCTCTACTTCCTCTCTACGTTCTGTATTTTCATCGTACTGTGAAAGTCTGTGTCCTCAAATATGTTGTTAGTGCCACCTATTTGGCACTTATCGGAACTGATCAAATACAGGAACTACTGAGTCTCTGTCCAGAGACTGTCGACATAGCGTTGCAGTATCAGTCTGTTTTCGCCACCAATAATAAACCAAACATATTACAGGTCTGACCGTCGACTTTCATTGTGTAATCTCGAGTTATCCTAGATGGCTTGGTGAACATGACCTTGTCGAATGTGCAGAGCCACAGCGACACCATTACAGCACCGACCTGATTTTTTTAAATATATGTCGCATGCGTCACTTTTGACGTTGCTAGTCCATTTCATTTTCCGGCGGTTTCTACATGAGAGTTAATTCTACATAAGAGTCAGACTAGGGCATATTCCCTGGTATAGGAGCAAGAACAGCAGAGATTTCATATTTTGAGAAAAATGGGGGCCATTTTTGGGTGACGCACACCGAAAGTTAGAACTGGGTAAATTACTCATGTGCCTTGAAAATAATTACTAAACACTCGCTCTTTCCCAGTTTTTATGCGTTATACAAGGTATTTGGTTGCTTCTTCCGGTTTCTTCGGTAAACTATATGCGAGGTTTACCTCGCATATAGTTTACCGTCTGGGTGTCTGAGAGATATATATGCGAGGTATACCTCGCATATATATATATATATATAACACTGTCGTCGTTGCTTTGCTTCGGTCGTCCCGCACGCAACTGTTCGATTTACACAAACGCGTAGGGCCATCTGGTAATATGTGTAACCCTGCCGTGTAGCCAGCTACCTGCAAAATACTTCGCATAGCATAGATTCCCACTGTGCATGGAGATACGTGAAACTTTTGTTTGTGTTTAGGTATCTGTGTTTCCTTCGAATTGCATTTGTATTTCTATTTCTAACGCACGGTATACATTCCTCTGTTTGCCCTTTGTAGTTCTAGGGCGACAACTACCTCTGCTTCCTCTCTGTGGAAGTCCTGCCTCCATCCCTTCGGTATAAGGTGCGGTGCGTTACGCACTGTAAAGAGCGTAGGTGTCGATTTATGAAAGTAGCAGTGGCACCTCCGCACTGTCTGACAGCTGCTGTGCTCAAAATCGAAGTTTGTTGTCCGCAGCAACACGGAACACAAAAAGCAGGGTCGCAAGCAGCACCAACCACCAGCGTTATGCGGCGAGCAGTCGTAAACCAGGTGTTTCTGCGAAGACATAAAGCAATTTTTAAAGACCTCCTGTGGCGGATAGCATAATTCTATTTCTTGAGCTGGTCTATACTCAGAGAGGCGGACATTACTATAGGATCATAAACCGAAATGCACAGTTTACTAATTAACCAAAAATCACTAACTAATTTTTTAATAGTTACCCTACGTCACATACTGCAATTTACAAACTGTAGCCGGGGAGTTTGCAAGGTGGATTCCTTCGGAACCACACATCAGGCGTCACAGAATCTGTGAAAGCGCCACGTATGTTCATGCGTGTCAATGTCCCACTGAGACATAGTTCGCACAGTGCGCACAGTGCTACACAGTCAGAACACGTCACACAGTCCTGTATGTTTTACGTTCCGGCGCGATAAAAAGCGTTGCTGCGTCATACGAGAGTTCTTTACCCTGCATATGCTACAACTGCTAAGCGTTTTATCAGAGGGCCGTGTACGAGTTTCCCCTGCCGCTTCGTGCTAATTCTAAATTGATGCCAACTTCCCTTTTCCTGCATCCTTTGCCGCATGTGTAAATCATACATCTTAACAGTTATCCGTCATTCGAAATTGTCGATCGGGTGTCGCAGCGGATACAATTTTCGCGGAAATGTTCCTGCAACACTGTAGTACCTTTAATGCACGCTGCGGGGTGATAAATACCCGCTATAGTCCACGCAGAGCGACAGGAAACCTGAACCTTCTCACGCTTGCGCTTGTACTGCCATTACAGCGGCGGCGCAGCGAGGCGGGAAAAACCTGTGGTTGATCATGGGAGCGACGTTCTTCGAGGGTAGCTGCCTATACTTTTTTTGACGTAGCACTTGCCTCCCCACGCAGATGGCTGGCCTGGCGGCGAGAAATGCGTGCAGGTGTACAGAAGTTCGATTTGTTTGTTAAGCGTGTCGGCTTATTCGCTCGATCGCTCATTTCTAGTCCGCCCGTCTGTCTGTCTCAAAGCACGTTTACTGCCGCCGCCTTTTCATGCGCTAGCATTCTTACCCCCGAATGCAGAGATCTAACTTGGCTCGAACTTGACTTCTGGCAGTCTCAAGACAGCTTCGCCGCGCGTCGTAAATCGTGCTTGATCTTGCGGACGACTTGCGAACGACTTGGCTGCGTCGAAGTCCCCTCAAGTTTCAAGTCTGCTCCCGGGCTAGCTTGAAACTGACTTCGTGTGTTATTCCAACATGGCAGCCTCCCGAACGGACGTCGCGCGTAGGTTAGCTGCTTTCGAGTTTGCTTGCCACGCCATGGATACAGCATTTTCAGAGGCGCAGCCCTTGCCGAAAATTCCGCGACCCACCCTACGTGACCGAGGGAATCCGATGGAGCTGTACGGCGACGAACAATTCCTCGGTCGCTACAGATTCACGAAGAACGCCGTGCGACTTCTCGCTATGTTGCCTATCCGGGTAAGCGGGGACAACAGAAGACCGCCTGTGTGCCTCCCATGCTGCAGTTGCTGATGGCTGTGATGTTTTACGGCGCTGGCACGTTTCAAACAGTCACCGGAGGTCCGGTCCGCATTCCTCAGTCAACAGTGTGCCGCGCAGTTGGATAGTGACTCTGCTCATCGCGAAGCACCCGCGCCCGATGCTGGTGCGCTTCCCGCAGTCGCGGAAAGATTGATTGCGAGCGTATTTTCTCATCTCCTGTGACTGCACATGCCATCACCAGTTATTAGCGGTCACGACCATATTTACGCTCAGCATGCCGAACTGTCACGCACTCATCCACCGAATACGAAACATGCGCATTAACATAATAAAAAGTAGCCCAAATAAGTCAGTCATGCAGTACATGTGCGCTTACCAGTTTTGTGGCGCTTTCCCTTTTCGTTCACAGCTTCCTCTTTCCGCTTTTGCTTCAGGTTCGTACAGCATTCTTTCCGTTGCAGGTGATCGCGCCGCGTAATCCCGTGGTTGGCATTATAACGTTTTGCTATTTCTTTCCATGTCTGATTCTTCTTGGTCAACGACGCGACATCAGTTTTCTTGCATTCCACAATATGCTTGTAGTCGTTCACGAGTGTCGTCAGCAGGCTCTTTTCGTCTTCTGTAAAACGGGGTGCCGTCTTGCGTTGCGGTGCATTCTCTTGGTAGCAGACCGTACGTGAGTGCGACATTTCAGTGTCAAAGCCTGTTGACAGAACAGCAATTTCGTACCAAATGCGGCGCGCGGCCGTCGCGCGAGCCCCAAAACTTGCTTTCCTAACAGACGACACTTTCCTAGCAGACGACACGCACTGCCAATTTGCAATGTTTACGACTGTGCCACACTCTCCCTCTCGTTGTTCTCGGCAAACCCTCCATGCGAAGTAGACAAATCGTTTGCACGTGTCATTTTATTTATTTATTTTGTTTTTTATCGGGTGTTGTCACCCATATGGGTCCGGGCAGGGGGACTCTACGGCGCTCGGTACTCTTCGTTCGCAGCACATGTTGCAGTTTTTCTCTTGCTTGTGCCTCCGGCCTAGTGCGTTCTAATAGGTTGGTCTTTTCTTCAAAGGGTCACGTAGCCCGAGCAGAACAAGGGCCGTCGCCTTCCTCTGGAATGCCTATAGGCGAAAAGGGACGCGCGAGCTCCCTCAGAAACCGACCGTGTGCCTCGTCTCGGCCTCTTGTATCCGGTTGCCGGCCCAGACGGCGCATGAACGTCTTGCAGCAATCGAGAACAAAAGCCGTTTAAAGACCACCATACGATCCAACCATTTCGTTCGCTTCTCTACGGCCAGTTATACAAAGACGCAGCAATACCTCAGAGTTAAAGATAAGCTAAAACCAAAATAAGTGTGACGATAAAATTGATTTGCACTCAAATACACTGTCGCCTAAAAGTGTAGCGGCGACTTGAAAAAATGGTGAAACCTGCAACTCAAAAAGCGCGCCAAAACACTGAAATTTGAAGACCACCTAACCCCGCCGGGAACGCGCGCTTTCCGCAAGCAACACTGCCCATCGCAGCGGCGGACGTAGCCAGATGGAATAAGTTTACGCAAACTATACTTCAGCACTTATGCCCTGGTGGAAATTTGGTAAGATACATACTTTTTTGCTGTAAAACATGCCTTACGCTAATAAATGTATTGTTAACCTCGAACACAGACGAGCAACCTGCTTTTGCGTTGAAGCACAGTCTTGACTTCACGAAGCAAGTCAGCTTGAGCGTCTATGGAACGCGAAAGCCGACTTGGGCGTTTTGAAGTCCGCCTCTTGCTTCGGGCCGACTTCATCAAGTCAAGCCCAAGCCCGATCCAAGTTAGATCTCTGCATTCGGGGGTTAGAGTACTTCACGCACATACCGATTTTCCGAGGGCTGGCTGGCTGGTTGGCTGGCTATTTTTGTATCTAGCCGTTTTCCCACCTACTTGGGTCACTTTGTATAGTCAGTGGTGGAATGGGTAGCGCATCAAACTGCTGTAACAAGGTTCGAAACTAACCGTCCGGCCAACTTGGGTCACTGAGAGAGAGAGAGAGAGAGAGAGAGAGAGAGAGGGGTCTAAGGAAAGACAGGGAGGTTAACCAGAGACTCTCTGATTGGCTACCCTGTACTGGGGAAGGGGCAAAGCGATGCGATAGGTGAAAGAAAATGATAAAAAAGTGAAAAAATAACAATAACGAAACACACCCACACACGTACACTGAGTAGGTGGCAATGTGTACACACGTGCCGTTCTTCAACGAACCTTTTTCACCCCGACGTGGATCACTGTAGACGCGGGACTGGGTAGGTAACGCTGTTCGAAGAAACTCTTTGACGGCGACGTGGAGTACTGGGTATGTGCCATTCGGTCTCTGGTAGGCTCCAATAAACCTCTTTAATGCCAGCTTGGGTTACTGTGCATGCGCCAGTAGGTGTGCGCCGCTATTCAATAAAAGTCGTCATGCTAACTTAGGTAATTAGGTATGTGCATGCCACTGTGAATGTGCCACTCTATATACAATGACGATAACGATCCCTAAATTTATCCGATGCTGAGCGGAATGGGACACGCGTCACAAGGGATCATCATGCACAGCAACCCGACGAATTAGCAGGTTGTGCCACCCACAAATGCAGTGGGCACGTGCCGCTTTTGAATGAATGCCTTTCGAATCAACGCTTCAACCAGCTTCGCCATGAATCCGCTAGGTATGGGCCGCTTTTCAATGATTCTCTCGATCGCCAACTTGGGTTACTGAGTATGTACCAATAAGTGTGCGGCAAGCGATAGAACAATTCGCAGCGCTCGCAAGCACAGGCACGCCACGCTTCTCGTCTCGGAGGCGAAGCGCGGACTTCGCGGCGGCGGCGCTAGGGGGCGCCGAGTGTTATTAGGGAACTACGAAAGAGAATTCCCACTGCAGTAGACGCCTTATACGTACCTCGTTTCGACTGGAGCAATGCGTCGCGTCGCTATATTGATTCAGTGCTAACGCATAACCCTCGACAGTCATCGTGAGATAGGTTCTGCCGTAATTTTTGCCAGTACGTTTCACGTTAAAAGATGATGCGACGCAGGTTGTCATGACGTCCGTCTGTGTGTGTGTCTGTCTGTCTGTCTGTCTCAAAGCACATTTATTGTCACTTTT
The DNA here is from genome assembly GCF_023375885.2 of Dermacentor andersoni. Classification (NCBI taxonomy): domain Eukaryota; kingdom Metazoa; phylum Arthropoda; class Arachnida; order Ixodida; family Ixodidae; genus Dermacentor; species Dermacentor andersoni. Next base: position 58,212,726 of record NC_092819.1, on the reverse strand, counting down.
TTCTATGCGTTTCATCTGTTAGAAAATGATACAAAACAGCACGTCATGGCGGGCCGTAACGTCTAATGTAAAGAAAGTGCAGATTAGAAAATGAAAACGAGCTAGTTGGGTAATTGTTATCCTAGATGAATATGAGAGGAACAGAACTTCTGTAGGTCACGTAGGCATTATTTCCGCAAGTTCGTTACAGCATAAATAATTGTACCAGGTCTCTGTATGTTCGTGTGCGTCTGGGACTGTATGGGAACGTCATTTACTGTTTTCTGGAAACACTTCTCTAGATTTTGCTCTAGATGCGGTTATGTCTCCTTTTCCCACAATGCCTTTTTTTTATTATTGTTACTATTACGCGAAAAAGAGTAACCGTCGCCGTTGCAGGGCGACTACATCATTTTCCTTTAATCTTCATTTCAGCAAAAACAGAAAAAAAGAAATTAGAAGGGCCATCTGGAATCTGAGAAGATATAGACGATGGAGAGATGAGCGGATTAGTATACATACAGGATGAACGCCTGCTGAGACGTGTGACGGGGGTAGTAATTGGAACGCGCTGACAGAAGGCCTTTGTCCAGCAGGGGTAATCATTAGGACGGTAATGGAGTTGACCTTTCGGGAGTGACACGAACATTCGAGCACCTAATTACAGCGCAGCGAGGTAATCTATCCGGTTTCTGCGTTGGTCCCTTTTTTGATTACGTACTGCGTCGCAAAAGCGGTGTCCAATGAGCATGGATAAAGAAACAAAGCACGTGATACAGATACACTACAGTTAATGACACTGTAAGAATGAAGTGGCAAATGCACGGTTGTCCAATTGAAAGAAAATCTGCATGGATGCGCCAGCCAATTGAGTTCACTCGTTTCCGTGGCGTCACAGTGAAGGCGTCCATCGATAACTGCGTTTCGGAGCGCGGAAGGACAGAGTTTAGGTGCAGTTAGGTCTTACGGGCGGAGCTTGTTCCTATAGGTTGTCGGCAACTATAGAGAGGAGTATTAAAGTGCATCAGTCTGGTGTATGCACAGCTTTCCATGTGTTCACTCTGCCCAGGATTATTATTTTGGCAGTGAACAACTACCCTCTTTTTGAGGGCAGTTACATTAATCTGGGCCGGTATATAACGTAAAACTATATCATTCTGTTTTTGTTCCAAATCAGCCATTGGCTATCCGTGATAGGTCAGAATGGTTCGAGTCCAGCCCACATGGGCGGAGCCCGGAACAACTTGACCTATCACGAAGGGCTAATGGCCGATTTTGAATAAAGAAAGACAGATTGGAATAGTTTTCCGTTATACCGGCCCTGTAATCGGTAGGGGCACTACATTGAATCCTAACGGAAGGAAATGCTCGACCCAGCAAGTTTGACGGCTAGATGGCGAGTTTTGAGAACTTTCACTTCACCAAAAGGGACAGCATATGTGTAAGTAATTTGCGATTCGTGCATGACGTCCCAGTGACGTTTCGACGCTAAGTTCAAGAAAGGTACGGTTTCACCTTCACTTTCTCCCGTAACAATCAGCATCTTCCAGCTAATTGAACGATAATATGGAGTTTAGAAAGAATATTTATCAGTCCAAACTAGTTTAACATTGCTCTTTAACGTTCTTTTAGTGCAACAGTCACTGATAACCATTCGGTTCGATCAAAATGTGCTTGTCAACGAAAGAAGACTCGTTGCGTAAAGCTAGAACATGCAGCAAAGAAACCTGCTCCTGAGGAAGCTATTCCTTATAGAGAGAAAGCAAGGAAAGGCAGGGATTTCAACAAGACGAGCGTCCGGTTTACTACTTTGTTCTGTGCGGGTAAGGAGGAAGACAGTCAGCTCGGGAGCTCCTGTCTAAATACAATGGAGCTGACAAATCGCATTGCTCGGTAACCACTGCGCCGATCTCGACGAGGTTCGCACTGAAATATACTGTTATACCCCTGTCAAGCGGGCAAGTTAAGTGCACTTAATGGGAGTGCACTTCGGTACCTTGAGTCACACTTTAGGCAACGCGCTTCTTAACGGGAAAACAGAGTGCACTCGCAGTAAAAACAAAATGGTGACAGACTAAGAGCGCGTTTTTAAAGATGTAAATTAACAAGAGAAAGCTGCTAAAAAGCGATTGTTTTAAGAAGAATTATATATAAAAACAAACTTCATCTATTTGTCTCAACAAAAAACGAAGAAGTTTTTATTATAAGTGTGTTGCAAGTCAATGCTGGCCAAGACGAATGCCTAGCCAATCCAAAACAACATGGCGGTGTGCGGCAGTTGATCCTGCTCATAATCGTGCTAAAACAGCATATGAGCGAGTATATATGAGCAAAGACGGCAAGTTCGATATTTAGCTACACTGCAAAATGCCACGCACACGGTTCAAAGCACGACCGGCGTGGTCAGCACGCTTTCACACCAAAATAAACACGAACTGAATGAGCATGGCGGCACCGCAATGCCGCATCATTCTGGCGCCGTTAGTTGCGTACATGATAAATTCGTTTCTTTGTTCTGCTGTTTCGCTTCTCGCTAAACACAAATTATATTGTTAAAAGCTGCTCAATAACTGAAATGAACATTTGTGTCCTTTTTCTATGCATTACATTTTGCGTCGTTGAAAGCGTTGGTGGCGAGGCTAGGCACTCCTTCAAACCGTTGGCGGCGAGGCTACGCACTCGGCCAGCAAAGTGCGTTCCGTGAACGTACTCCGACTTGAGTGCACTCATATGAGAGTACACTCCGCTGCGACGTTAAGATTTGGGAAAGTGCACTTAAAAACCGAGTGCACTCGCCGTAAGTGCACTTAACTTGCCCGCTTGACAGGGGTATTACTTTGCGAGTCGAACTTTCTAAAAGCACTCGCAAATGTTGCAACAATTTCGCGAGAGCTGTGAAACTCGTGCGTCGACATTTGACCGCGACTGAGATACCTGAAAGGTATACGGACACACTGGCGGGGGAAACTGCGCGGCGGCGTTTTCAGCACAGATGCTCGATGAGAGAGGGACGCATGCTATTGTAGTTCCTCGCGGCGTTTGTCCACGCGAACGATTCGGCCACTCATGAATTAAGTGGTATTCCCGATGGGCGCCGAGCGACAAGCCGCAAAGCTCCGACGAGGCCCATTCGCCGCGCGGCACGGGAAATATACTGGAGAGTTTTAGGCTAGGGCACGCAAGCGGCTTGCGTACGCAAGAACTAGGGGAGACAGTACTGCGCATGCGCAGACTCGCACGTGGGTGAGTGTCTGCGCAGGCGCAGTATACCGTGGCCCCTAGTTCTCGCATCCCCCAACCTAAAGCTCTCTATTGCCGCGATAGGTTGGCACACTCACCTATGAGTGTGCATACGCTAACTCATGCTGATTCTATACTAATTGCACAAGTGTTCGATGAAGCGTTCTGTCAATGACGAGTGTTGTGAGTGAACGCGAGTGTATACGAATGAGGGTGAGTGTCGCCGGTGAGTTTTATACAGTGGATTTGAGTATCGACGGTAGAGCCGCGGTTAACAAGTAGCGTACGAACGAAAACCTGACGACGGTGATTTTAAGCGGACGTTAGTATTAACGCGAGTGACTATATAGTCGGCGAGTGTGAAAGCACGTGAGTATGTGTGTGTGAGTGCAGTGCCGGAGAGCGGGAGTCGACGAGAAAGTGAGCTTGTCTGTGCACCGGTAAGTGCGAAAGGACGGTGGTTCGAATGTGAGCGAGGTGCTGCGTACTCCAGGGTAGCGTATCGTACTGCTGCCGAGTAGTAGCGGCGCCTGCCTATCGAAGCTCGACCGACGTTACTTATTGGCTAGCGTGGCGTCGTCGGCGGGCTGCAGGCATCCGGTAGACCATGGCGACCAAGCAAGGGCGAGACGATTTCTGGAGTACGCAACAAACTGGTGGCAGCGGTGGGATGGTCGGTTGAAATTCCTTTCAACACGTGGTGCCAGACGCCAACCCTAACAGAGGGTTATATATTGAGCATGTTGCGGCGAGTGTATATCAACGTCTTAGCAACGTCTCAGCAACGTCTTAGCAGATGCACTTTGCAAAAACTCTGACATCTGCATTTGTGTGTGCGCGCGTGCGTGCGTGCGTGTGTGTGTGTGTGTGTGTGTGTGTGTGTGTGTGTGTGTGTGTGTGTGTGTGTGTGTGTGTGTGTGTGTGTGTTCTTCAACTACAACTGACCTTTGGCAATTTTTCTAAATACTAAAAGCCGCCGCTAACTCAAAATACATCTGGTAGAATTCATCTTTCTCTCTTTGGTATCGGTCCAGCGGTTGCCTATAACAATGGCATTTCTGCGTTTCACATGCCCTTGAATCGCGAAATTGCCGTTGGCCCCGAAGTAAAGCTTTCTCTTAATGCAACTGACCTTTAGGCAGCATCGTAGTGGTATATATACAACGCAGTTATATGAAGAGCTGCGCGACGTATGTACTGTCTTGAACACACTGGTTAACCTCCCTGCCTTTCCTTATTCCCTTCTCTCTCTCTCTATCTTGAACACATAGATCACCACAGAGGGCACCACTGTTACGCTTGCGAGGAAAGAGCGTTTGATCGTCGTGCGCGTTCAGCGCAAAAGAACGCGATGTTTATAAGGGGCATCTAAATGTAATTCTGCTTAAAGAGACTTCGCGCTAAATGTCGGCGTTTGAGAATACGTACATGCAATGACTAAGGCGTGGTGGTATAGTCAAAGTGTGCAGTCTTCTTCTAGCAGTTTTCTGGCCACAGTGCTGTCAGTCCAGTGCTGTCTGTACTTCCTTCTAATTAAGTGATCAAAAAAGAGAGAAATTCAGTTGTACAAAACTCTGAAATTTCGTTCAAACACGTGCTTTTTTATAAAAATTCTACACAAAATTTTGAGGTGGGACCGTGCGCCCGTCAAGCTGTCTAACAACAGCATTTCCTATACGCCGAAAACGATTGATTGATTGGTTGATTGATTGATTGATTGATTGATTGATTGATTGATTGATTGATTGATTGATTGATTGATTGATTGATTGATTGATTTAATACGTCGTACAACTCTGTGAGCTCAGGCGCGCTGTATGCAGAGAGGCCCTTCGCGGAGAGAATTCGATCGCGTTTCTTGGCTCCTTATACTTTCATTTTTTTCCCTACAGGCTCCAGCCGACGCCGATCGCCTCGCAGACGACCTCTCCAAGCCGGCTCCTTCCGTTGTGTCGCTGCACCTACGCGCTCCCCGTGCACAGGAAGTCGGCGACGCTCCTAAAGGAAGTTAATCCATGCCTCCGAGTCGACTTCGCGTATTCAGGAAAAGCTGCACAATTATCTATCTATCTATCTATCTATCTATCTATCTATCTATCTATCTATCTATCTATCTATCTATCTATCTATCTATCTATCTATCTATCTATCTATCTATCTATCTATCTATCTATCTATGTCTGTCTGTCTGTCTGTCTGTCTGTCTGTCTGTCTGTCTGTCTGTCTGTCTGTCTGTCTATAAGATTGTATTTGAGACAACTATGGTGAACAAGGAGCAATTAAAGGGTTTCTAACATAATTAGTGGAATTATAGGCATATAAATGTATATGAATAATAAGCGCACAAAAGAGTACTGTTAAACTACCTTGTTTATTTATTTCTGATAGTTTGAAGGCTCGGAGGTATTACAGAGAGGAGTGGTCTATCAATACGCACCACATGCAGAAAAATGTTAACCAAAGGCATTGTACAGGGCAGTCTTGAAGTCGTTGTAGCCTTGGATGTGAACGACGAAGGCATGGAGGAAGGCGGTTCCAGTCGATCGACGCAATGTACCGAGGCTTGCAAGAGTGGCTGAATAAGTTTTCTTTTCCGTGCCGCATGCTGACACATCTGCTTTGAAGCTACATCATCTGTCCTATAGGTGAAACACATGTTCGACCAAAAAAAAAGATTCTGTCTTTCAATGCTGTTAAATTCATGTATGACATAAGGGTATAAGCAACATGAGACAAACTCGGCTCTACATCTCTCTCTATGTCCCATATATCCGTTTATCTCTCGCTTTCTTTTTTCTTTCCTCTTTTTTCACAACAGGCAGGGCGAGACAATCCCAACGAAAGCAGCCCTGACGAGAATGTACGTAGAGCACACTCCCCCGCGCAGAGGTCACGCTTACAGTATGCATACCTGTTCATGACATCAAGGTGCGTAGGAGTCAGGCGAACACGTTCTGATCCGCACGCTATGCTCGCGATGACGGGTCTGGGTGCGCTGCTATCTCCGAGGGGCGAGGTGAATGACCTCATGCGCCTTATTAAAAACGGTGGAAGGAAACGTCTGCGGCCTGGCAACGTTTGAGCGATATCTCGCGGCTCACGCGAGCGGCGGGGAATTGAGAGAGACGCACTTTCGGAGCTGCGTGTTTTGGGGCGACAGGCACTGCTGCTGCTTAAGTAGTTTAAAAAAAAAAAGAAGAAGAATGCAAAAGAGATGTACTGCTATAGAAAAACTTAGGGACGCGCGCGTCGTAAACAAAAGAGCAATTTACGCGAAAACGTGAACACCCGTTGTTTTGGCTATGACTATACACCGCGTGTACCAGTTAACGTTAGCCGAGCTGTTTAAAGAAAAAAAAAATTATATATCACGGCGCAAAATACGATTATAAAACTTGCGATGTTAAGTTCTCAGAGATCTGACGACCGAACACCGTGGCTTTTAGAATCGTATCTTGCACCATGTTTTTTAAATCTTTTTTTTTTTTCTACTGCTTGGCTCTAACGTTAGCTGAGACGCCCTAGATACGTGGGTAGTACATCACTGAGCAGCGGGGCGACGAAAGCAGATTTTCTTTTTCATCTTTTTCTTTTTTCTTCTTCTTTGTCCACCGGCAGAGTGCTAGATAAACCGGGCAAAGGCAAATAACCTCCGTGGCAACCACAACTGTACTATGTGCCTCGATTTTCGCTAGGGCTTACGTCGCTCGCAACCCGGGGACGTTCGACCGCAGGCGACCGGGGGGGTGGGGGTTGGGAGGGGCGGTATTCTGCAAGAGTCCACCAAGCGGACTGTCCATTTCGGCCGCTGCTGATTGGATGCAGCTGTATGAGCGAGGAGGAGACGAGCGGCCCCAGCCAATCAGCAGCAGCCGAAATGGACAGTCCACTAGGTGGACTCTTGCAGCAGGAGAGCCACTCCGCGAATATTTCACCGTCATTCGCCCAGTTATAGGCGCACCGCTGCAGTTCAACACGTCGCAGCTTCTCCCCCCGCGCTCGACTGGTGACCAACGTTTATCATCCTGGTATGCCTCAATTCAACCTACGTGAGACATGGCGTGAAGTACAGTTTACCGCGTTATCAACGTGCACTGACACATACACTTTTTTAGTCCCACTGAACTTAGGTTGCAGTTATAAGTGGCAAATTTTTTTTTTTCGAATAGTTATATGTCTAAGTGGAATGGTGTTCCCTGTGTTGGAATTACTGCTATTTACATAGACGTAGCAATAAATATGCAGAGTTACGTTCCAGGGAAATGGCCACTGTTTTCCCGCGTATACGTTCAAGAAAGACGCACGACGAGCCCTATACTCGTCGAGCTCCGTTTTATTTTTCAGCAAGCTTTCAAGACGACTTGAGCTCGCCCCCCGCATAGCTCTGTGCTCGTTGTAAACACCACCGTTCGGCGCAAAAAAAAAATAATAATAAACAAGAAACAACTGTTGAAGGGTTAAGTTGTGAGCACGCTGCAAAACGTGCAGTGAAGCCTACCCTTGTTACAAGGTAAAGAGAGAGAGAGAGAGAGAGAGAAGAAACTTTATTAATGAATGGCCGGCAGTTTCGTTGTGGTGGCCTCAGGTGGCGGCTCCAAGTCCTTGGACTCGGGCGGCATCTTTGGCTTGCCGGACGGCCCAGAGCTGGTCTGCCAACTCTGAACTCTTGAGAGCCGCCTCCCAGCGGTGGCGACGCCGATGGAGAAGGTCCCCGGCGGGCCCCGCAGCTGGGGCGGCAAAGAAAATGTTTTTACTGATAAACTTCGCCTATGATATTTTGCTTTTCTCGTTTGTCTTTGCTTTATATGAAACAATAAAAATATTTGGAAGTCTCTTTTTCCGGGTTTTTTTTTTTTCGTCGTTAAAAGGTCAAGAATGTGGGACGGTGCACCACTTCGGTGTAGCAAAGTGAACAATTGGGCCATTTAGTTATACCTTCCCTGCTTCATTAGAAGTTAGTTAACGTTCATTTTTAAAGCTGCGCAAAAGAGACGAAGCTTGTCCTGTGTGCCCCAAACCCTTGTCTTTCGTATACTTCCTTCGCATTTTCGAAAAATGAAATCTACTTGCTTTTCTGTTTGTTTGTCAAGTTCCTCGTCTGCGGTTGATTAATTACAGCGTGATGTTTTCTGGTGCGCGAACGTCACGTCCGCTCGCGTTGCTCTAGGGCATTGGCATGCCGGAGTAGCGACTTTGCTGCCCTCGAGAATGTGTGTGTCACAGTTATCGTATTCACCTTGCGTTCGGCGCAGTGTTGCCAGGGGTCGTAGAAAATAGCAGTAGTTTTTTTTTTTTTTTTCTTGCTCGGAAAATCGGTAGAAATAAGCAAATCCTTTATGCTGGCAAAAGAGGTGTTTTAAAGAAGAAGAAGAAGAAGAAGCAGAGGAAACTTTATTAAAGACTAGTCCGGCAGTTTTTGTTGTGGTGGCCTCAGGTGGCGGCTCGAAGTCCTTGGTCTCGGGCGGCATTTTCGGCTTGCCGGACGGCCCAGAGCTGGTCTGCTAGCTCTGAACTTTTGAGAGCTGCCTCCCAGCGGCGGCGACGCCGACGGAGAAGGTCCCCGGCGGCTCCCGCATCCGGGGCGGCGTCGGGAAGAAGCGAGCTCGAGCCTTCCCGTATACTCTGGCAACGGACGCGATTATGGACGCGTCGCGAACGGAGCTGGTTTGATTACCGTTGTTGCCGGCACATTCCCATAGCATGTGTCGCAGCGTTGCCCTCTGTCCGCAAGTTTTACACGTGTCTGTTGGATATAAACGCGAGTAGCAGTGGTGTAAGATGGCGGGGCTAGGGTAGGTGCGTGTCTGGAGCAAGCGTAAAGTTACGGCCTCGTTCCTGCTCAATTTATCGTGCGGTGTCGGGAATGTGCGAGGTGTTTTAAGCGGTTTTCTTTTTTTTTTTTTTTTTTTTTTTTGCGGGCGCAGATTCAGCGTTTAATGTTAGATCTGCGAAGCACTAACCCGACCCCCAAAATTCTTCGCGCAGTTCCTGATTTGGAAAACAACAACCGCACAGTGAATTTTAAACACCATAACAATTAAAAAACCGCCTTTTTGTTCTAGCATTCAAAACAGTTTTGAGAGGATCTCAGATTGTATATGGCATCTGAAGTCTGCAATGATGTTAGTGCATTCTGAACTATTATATATAGATATATTGAAAAACTAGTAGACTTTGTAGAATATAGAAGAAAATTATTTAAAAAGGTGCACATTTCGCTACTGTGTTTCTGGAAGACGCCTGAAATAAGCAGACTGCCAAATCAGTAAACCCGTAATAAAAAACAACAAAAAAGGAAGCTGTAGACCTACTGATAAATCAGCAGCTGTGGCAACACTACTTCGGCGGTACGCAAGTGATATGCCAGTAAAGTTCGTCGTGGGCGCGTTGTACTTTGCGTGCGAAACTTGTAGTTCGCGCACGTCACGATAGGTGGAGTGGGTAAGGCGCGGCGTTTCCTCTTTTCCTCCGCGCGAGAACGGCGTCGAAGACGCATCGTTGTGACGTCGGTTTCCGCACAGTGTCGTCACAAGGCACATCACACGTGTGAAATATATAGTGACTTCTGGTATAAGCAGTCTTCGGCGCAGTTATATCACCTGACTTACATTTTTTTTATTTTATTGTGTGTCGATCCTTTCGATGCGAAAAGGAGTAGCGGGTGCTCCTTAAAGGCCCCAACATGCTCTAAACATAATATATTAAAATACATTGCGGCTCGAGGTGGCATTTGGGCCAGGAATCCACAAAGCCCATCGACGAGTACGTCCGTTAGTAGGAGTGAATCAGCACGGGTTTATATTACTCAATTTACATTGGCTCCAGTTACGGAAGCCCACACCACGTAGGAGCATATTCACATCAGGACACGTCGGCACCTCCCACTGCACGAAATGTGTCCGCTTTCATTACCGTCGTCTTCCCTAGGAGACTAGACTAGGGAATCATGACTGTATCACGGCTGAATTGAAGCAGACGTATATTGCGACCTATTTGAGAGATAGAGATCCAGGTACCTGGATCTCTATCTAGATTCAGGTACGCTTAAGTCATTAATTAGACTTAGATAGATCCAGGTACACTTAAGTCATTAATTGGAAGCTGCTAGTCTGATCTGAAAGGAGGGATTTCGAAGTTGCCTGCAGATAAGAGTGACTGAATATACGAGTTCGAAACAGTTGCAAAGACATGAGGATAATTAGTAGAGACATCATTTAATATGGAGGATTGAGATGTTGTTTTTCCAGGCGAAATCACACCCCAATTTTTTTTTAGGATTTGATTTTGGCAAGCTAGGTAAAGTGATGGCGTAGAAGAAATCTCTGGCTGCTTTAGTTTTTAGTTGAAGTTCATTCTTAACAGCCTGAAACTGTACGACCACAAGGTAATCGCCAGTGCGTCTTCGTCGCCTTAGTCTAGCAGGGCGGCGAGAAAGGTAAAAGGTATATCTAGTCGTCCATGGTACACCAACGTTTCTTTTCGTGGTTTTAAGTGGAACAAAGCGGCTGACGCATGTGCAAACTATTGACATCATCGTAGACACAGCGGGGATCGAAATCCGCAAAGGAATCAGCTAGGAAATTACTAACAGATTGTTCATCAACTTGCGTGAAGTCTTAAAAAATGCGACGCGCAAACGTAGCTTTAGAAACAGGGACATTCGCGCAAAGTAGTACAGCTTTGTGGTCAGCAATTCCGTCCACAATGCCACACGTATAGCCATTTTCAACAAGATTCCCGTTGAGGAATACAAAGCGGTCTAGAATAGAAGAGCCTCTGGTATTCTCGGCGACGATTTGTTTTAAGTTACACGAGAGGAAAATGTTTATTAGTTCTTTACAGGTTGAAGAATCGCAGCCGGAAACTGACTGAGATTGCCACGAAATGCATGGCGCATTAAAATCGACCAGCAGAACTAAGTTAGAACACGACATATATAATTGATGAAGAAATGCTCCTAAAGAATGCAGTAGCTCAACACTGTACCCCGGAGGGTGATATATTACACCAGTAACGACAGAGAACTTACCAAGTGATATACTTCACAGCATACACATTCTTCTTCACTCGGACCCCAATGAATCTAAACAGTAAGATCAGACATAAAAAAAGAGCTACGCCACCGGTGTGCGTGCGTGCGTGCGTGTGTGCGTGTGTGCGTGTGTGCATGTGCGTGCGTGTGCGCGTGTGTTCTACCGCAACGCCAACGGTAAAGCCAGGTGCAGTAACTTCAGCATCGACAATGTCGCATGAAGCATGCAAATGGCAGGAAGGGCGCCTGCGGAAGGTTTGTGAGTGGTGGCGCTGGCTAACACTCCCAAGGTTAGTTCTAGTAGTAACACATAAATACCCAAGAAGGTATTTGGGGAAACCGCGCCGCTGTAGCTCAATTGGTTAGAGCGTCGCACGCGTAATGCGAAGACGTGGGATCGTTCCCCACCTGCGGCAAGTTGTTTCTCATCCACTTTCATTCTATTAATTTATGGTTTCTTTAATTCAGTTAGTAAGTACAAGTAATTTCCCCTATGTTGTCCTTGGTGTCAGTGTTTGTTGGCTTCTCATGATATGATGTAAAGCCCGTGTCATTCGATGAAGATCTCATGGGATTGTGAGTGTGAGTGTTAGTCGCGTTCTCGTCGACATACTACCAGCGCTGCAACGCATGTGAGATGCGAGAGAAGATGTTTGCAAGCGGTGCGAGCAACCAGGCTACGAATTGCCAAATGACGACAGGCATCTGAATTTCACCCATGTAGCGAACACTTGCCGCAGCTACGGGCAATGTTCTGCGACACCCTCTCCCAGACCACCTAAACATGGTTGAAATCAATAACACTACCTTGCGTCAGTTAAGGTTGCACAGCGACTGGGCAAGTATCGCCCGGTCTTCTACCGGTGCTGTTGCGCCAGACGCGCGCTGAGCCGCAGTCGCGTGAGCTGCGCGTTTGTGACGCGTCGTGGTCTCCCGGAACCGGTCGATAAAGACAGAGAGAGAAACAAAGGGTGAGGAGGCGTGAAGTAACACTCTCATGCGCTCCGCGTGGGTGGCGAGCGAAGGGAAATGTAAAAGAGAAGAGGCGAGAGAGAGAGAGAGAGAGAGAGAGAGATCGGATTGTCTACGCGTCCGCGCCTCATCCTTCAGACAGACTGCCAGCTGCACGAAGCAGCCCTGTCGCTCTGTACGCGGCCGCCAGAGTTAAACCCGGGTGGTCCTCCCACCGCTTGGCTTGATTGATGTGAAAGTAAGGAACACCGCAAGCTCTCGCGTCACGAGAGGACTTGAAACTCTAGGAGAGCTCGGTGGAAGCCTCGGCCGCGGAGTCAACGTTTCGACAAGAGGACCTGTCGTCGTCTGGAAAGGGGAGGCGTCGGGAAGTCACCTCGTTGGAACATTTGGCTCCATAGCCGAGACTTGCACCTCCTCGCTCGCCCACTGTTAATTAATTCCAGTCTCTGTATTACTGCGGCATTTGTCTTGTTGGGGGAGCTGGCGCACCACGTCAGGACAGCGTCAGAAACGCTGCATTCCCTGGTATCGCCCACTCAGGTGGAAATGCGCAGTCAAGTTGCGGTTTTACTTCGGTGAGCCGTCAAAAAAAGAAAAGAAATATAGCACGTCTCTGCACATTCTTGTCTTCTTTCGTGGTTGACTCTGTTTCTCTTCTTGAGTTTCTCGTGTTTTTATGTTCAGCCTTCTGTTCTTGTGTCGATTGATCATTCCCTCACACGGAGCCACAGAGAGCACTGAGGCGATTCAGGCTATCGCAAGTTCGTCTCGGTGCAACAAAATTTTGGATACCGAAGGTGCCGGAACATTGTTTTTCTTCGCAGCTTGGGCATATGCCGGATGAAATTAAGCGACACAGCCTACGTACGCCTGCACGTTCGACCAACGCAATGCATAGAAGCAATATTCCGCATTGAGGAGCTGCATGTGCTAGAATAACTTTCTAATTTTTCGCTGATGGCCGTGGTTTCCAAGTTTTTGGTGTCTATAGCGTATTGCGTCAGCGGCAAAGCGCGCACGAAAGACTTGGGTCGGCATAATGTGAGGGATCGCTTTTGCTCAATTATATTCCTTTTGTATGGTCCACCGTTCACGGCCGGCCGATCCCAGGCAGGATCGGTCGGCCGTGAACGGTGACTGATAAGGGAATAGAGTCGAGCGAAGCTTGGATACTTACATTATGCCGACCCTGAACTTGCCAACTCAAGTTCTATCAGTCGTAATTTTACGCCGAGAAACTTTAGTTTTCTTTTTTTTCCTTATCGAAAACGAAAAGAAAAAGGAAAGCACCGAACATCCTATTGCTACTTCACCTACTCATTGTTCTCTCACAAACACACACGCACGCACGCATGCAAGCGCTCAAATGCAAGTTTCCCTGCGTATTTTTTGTTTTTGTTTTGTTCCCTTTTCCATTAGTTGCTCGAACGAAAACCGTTAGCGCACCACAGGTCGTCCGGTCGTTCTTGAGTGACAGCGGTGTCCGGCACCGCAACTGCGCGAACAAATTACAGGAATTACAGCGAGCCGACGCTATCTCCAATAGCCCCTGCTTTCCCTCGCTGTGGGGGGGGGCACCGCGCGGAGCGGATACCCTTGGACTCAACCTTCGAGAGCCGGCCCTGACAACCTTGCCGAACCTTGCAGCAGGTCGCGCGGTTGTCACGCGCACGTAGCACGTATACGCGCCATTCCTCGTCCTATACACGGCACACCGGCCGACACGCCGAATGTGCAGCGGCCGAAGCAGGATGCAATAGTTCAGTGTCCCGGGCGCTGGCGTAATGCCGCGTGACACCGCCGTGGCCGATGAGGAACATATTGCTATTGGCAGGATGCAACGACGTGAGTCAACAGCCTCCCGCCAGGGGTCAGTGTCGAATTTGTGAGGCAGATCCAGTAACAGGAAGTTAGAAAGAACGCAAACGGACATAACACACACGCGCTCTCGCGTAGCTCGCAAGCACACGCACACATATACACACTCGCAGAGTTTACATACATATAGGCTTTGGCTGTATATACTTCCCGCCAAAGCGGTCACTCTTAGAGACTGCCTGATGCGAAATTTTCGCCTTCTTTACTGCTAGAATACTTTTAAAATCACTACCGGGTGTTCAAGAACTCTATAGTACGATTGAGTAAGTGGATTTCGCGTGAACAGTCTCTTTTTTACAGCGAAGCTGTGTATGGCTAGGGTTCCGTGCATTTTTGTTCTCCGCGAACAAAAGCTATCACCATCAATGGCTCATACCCACATAAGCATTCATACTCCCCTAAGCAAGCAAAATATGCAATGGCTGATAGCCCCGTAAGGTAGAGCCTACAAGCAGTCAGCAAAGTGAAGCGAACAGTGCTTAAATTCTTTCCAATCTCGCATACAACATGCAGAACAGCCTGCCGAAAACTGTCCGCATCAATGGCTCGTACCCCCGTGAGCAATGTCTCGTACCCCCGTAAGCAAGCAAAAAATGCAATCACTCATAGTCCCGTAAGTTCATGGCTACTCACTTTGCGTGAATCAGCTGTGATGACGCGACCCCTGTTGTCGTCGTCGGTGATTTCAATGTGGATCTGTCGAAACCGAAAAGGGAGCGGTTTACGCGTTCCGTGTTGCAGACATATCCCTTGCAATGCCACACCGATCCGGCCGAACCAACCACCCAGCGGCGTACGTGCATAGATTTGACATTATCAAAGAATGTGATTGCAGCGGCGAGTGCAATAATGACCACCGATCAAGGCAATAAATGAGAGTCTGTACCTTTCGTCACGATGACCACCCATCAAGACAAGAAATGAGTTCCTACCTTTGTTCAAAATTATGCGTAACCTCAGTTTCGTGTGCCAAACAGCTCCGCCCGCTAGTCAACCGCCTTTACAGAGTAGAATGGCTTGTTTTTTTTCCCTTCTACTTCATCTTTCCTTTTATTATTATTTTCTTTTGTAGTGTATGACGAAAAATAGTGTCCACTTGTCTATGTATCGTATTTCTGATTTACGGGATGTTTAATGTGTAAGTTGGTACCAAGTCGTCGTTCCAACGCGTCTCTAATATCCACATGGAGTATCACAGAGTGTGATCTCCTGCTGCTTAGGTTGGCTAGTTTTAGGCTACTTCTAAAAACTCGTGTTCTTTAAATTTATTTATTTATTTATTTATTTATTTATTTATTTATTTATTTATTTATTTATTTATTTATTTATTTATTTGTAGTCTTACGTTTTAAAACCACGATGTGATTAGGAGGCCGAATAGCGGGGGAGCTCGGGATAAACTTGGGCACCTGGGGTTCTTTAAGGTGCGCCTAAAGATCTAACTATACACGACGGTTCTTTTGCATTTCGCCCTCAACGAAATGTGGCCATGCCGCGACCGGTATCGTACCCGCGACCTCGAGCTCAGCTGCTGCATGCCTTATGCACTATAGGCTGCCGCGGAGGATGTAGAGAGAAAAGAAATTGACTTTAACGAATGCTCAAGCTCGACTCGTGCAGTTTAATGAGTTGAGTTCCAGTGAATGGCTATGCGTGCAAGTGAATGTGATCTCATTATCGAAAAGGCTATTCCTCTATAATGACCATATCCATGAAACGAGAAGTGGAAGAAAGACCCAGGACGGACAATCACCAGTAGAATTATAAAGGAAGAGCGCGGTGTACATGCGGCATTAGAGCAGCTTAAAAGAACCGACCAGCGTTTCCCAAGTACGCGCATACGGGAGCGTAATCTAGCGGGTCGAAAGAGTACCGTATTTCGCGTAATGCTTTGCTCCTAACTTCGCGCCCGACAGATTACGTGTGGAATTCGAGAAAGAAATTGCGAGACGCATTAGAGCAGCTTTAGAATGTTCTGCCAGCTTCTACGTCAGCATGTACGCGAGCGTGTGTATCGTTTTTAGATTATTATGCTCCGTTTCACTTATATATACTGTGGCCGTTTTCTTTCTTTCTTTCTTTCTTTCTTTCTTTCTTTCTTTCTTTCTTTCTTTCTTTTATACGTTAGGCCGGCAAAATTGCCTCCACTTCTTTTTTTCTGAGGAATGGCTCAATACGCACGAAATGAGAAGCGATTCAAGATGACCCTATCGACATTTCTCGGGTAAGAGAATGTAACTTCATAGTTGCAAAAAGTACATAAAGGTATTTCATTGCGAAATTCTCAAAATCGACTCATACTTCAATATTTGAACAAACGAAGCGCGCTTCGAGATGTAGAACTGAATATACCGAATATACCCCACTGCCATAAAAAAAAAAGGAAAGGAAGTACATTACTGTATCGAAATAAGCGTAATCAGGTTCACCAATTAGACAAAAACAAATATACACATAAATTTCGATAGCAAATTTGCACCCAGCCTAAGGAGGGAACATCATTATTGACTACAGATAGCCGAAAGATTCCACGCGAAAGAACAAATGTCTACTACATATGTAGGTTCAGAAACAGGTGCCTGTGCTATGCACAGAAGCGCTGATTTCACGAAGCATGTTCATTTTGGGAACGTTACTCTGCGACTGATGAGGCTGTTGCTGGCCATGAGGTTAGGGTTCGTTTCCAAGCCGCAGTGCAGGCATTTTGACGGGCCCACAGTAAAACAAAAACAAAAAGAAACCGCTTGGGTAATGATCTTTTGGTTCACGCTGAAGAACCCTCAGCGGCCAGAATTAATTAACCCCCGATTTGCTTCTATTCGGTAAACCCGACCGACCGACCGGGCAATCAATAAATCATCCAACCAATCAATCAGTACAGTGTGCAAATATATATATATATATATATATATATGTGTGTGTGTGTGTGTGTGTGTGTGTGTGTGTGTGTGTGTGTGTGTGTGTGTGTGTGTGTGTGTGTGTGTGTGTGTGTGTAGTGTAGCTTGTCGAATACTACTCACTTCTGGCTGAATGTATGCACGGACAGTGGTTATTAGAGAAAAATAACTCCGCAGTGACTGTAATGCTCGTTGTCAATACAACTAAGCTAGGAAATGCTTAGAATATATATATATAACGAGCATTACAGTCACTGCGGAGTTATTTTTCTCTAATAACCACTGTCGTGCATACATTCAGCCAGAAGTGAGTAGTATTCGAAAAGCTACACTTCGTTGAGAGAGAAAGAGAAAGCGATAAACTTTATTGGCACAAAATCGTGCCACCAAAATCACCCTGATACCATCCAAATCTTGGCCAATCCCCCGCAGTGGGTACGCGCCATCGAAGAAGGAAATCCAATCCAATCCACAACATCGCACCGGGACGCTCCCCGCGGGTCGCACTCGGTCGTGGTTGGAGCCCTCGGTCCAGGACCCCATGATACGTAGCCACCCGACGTGCTCTCCCGACCAGATCAAGCTGCTGGTCCCCGCAGAGTCGACACTGAACAGCAAAGCTTCCCACTGTCAATTGTACGGTCGTGTGTGCGCGTGTTACTATAGGTATCGATTTCGTTAGGTGTCATGCACGCATGTGGCCCGTTCAAAGCGTGGCCGCTGTGCGTTCCAATCGGCCGGACAAGTGCGTGGATATGGCGTGGGATACACAACTCGCGATAAAGCCGTGCCACATGGGAATGCGTTTCTCCGCGATTGCCTCCACGACGGCTGCCTGCCTCGTCGCGCGTGTAAGTGAACTTCGCGGCCGGCAAATTACGTCGACTACTCCCGAAGGAAAAAAAAAAAAAAAAAGAAAAAAAAACGCGAGCGGCGAGAGGGCGTGCAGCCGTTCCTTCGACCGCGCCCTTATACATACGAGTCAATATGAAATTCTAAGAACCTCGCATGCTATATACCATCACTATATAGCCCGCGTGTGTAGCACGTGTTCTCGGAAGCCCTAGGTCCCGCGCATGCGATCGCTCCCATCTGCATATTATTACGTCAACCCTATCTCGACGGCACCGGATCGCGTTCGCTCGTTGCGGCCGGTGTAGACCGCACGTCGGCTTTGATGTGTGCGCGCGAACGAATATGCGGGATCGCTGGCGCTCGCGAGCGGCTTGGTTTGGCGAGTGCCGCTGCTTTTTCGCGCATATTGAGCGATGGGAACTCGGATCCGCACTTCGTTTTTAACCAATTCCGTGCAGCGAAGTGGAGGCTATAGGGCACGTATCGTTGCAATCGGGAACTATAAAGCTGGCTGCAGCTTTCCAGAGAACGGAGCGGGTGCTAGCCCGTTGCGTGCTGTAGTGTTCACTACGTGACGCTCTCATATTCGGACAGCGTAGCGTGGGTTGCAATCAGTGGCCGGACGAATCGCAGGAGCCCTTTCCTCTGGTCTCGTTTCCGACTGGCTGGCGCGGCCTGTATATTTTTCGCTGCACCGTATACACGGTTGATGAGAAGGGGTATACATGTGTAGGAAACTCGCTTATACGAAATCGATGTGATCTATAAGAGGTGCGTGTTTTCCGACAAGTAGACCAGCGATCCGGAAAAATCGTTCTGCGTGCGCTTGATTGATTGAAGAGACGTACACGAATCAGCGTCGATGATGTTGATGAGCTTCTTCTGTCTTCTGAAGTGACACTAAAAGAAAAAGAAAAGAATCATTTTTAAGCTGGAGTACTTCGTCTTCTCTCTCTCTCTCTCTCTCTCTTTTGTTTTTTACAGAATCGCATTCGAATTTCATTGACAGAATCCGGTCTTAATTAGTCTCCTTTTTCTAACAATTCCAAAGTATATGCGTCGCCATAATCTGCCGCGGAATACTATGCTCCTTCCACGCATTATCATGCCCGAAACGTTTTCTTGAAAGTTGCGGAAGGAGACTACATAGAACGCCAGTTTATCTGTACCGCGACGTTGCGCGCATCACCAACGCACGCTCTTCACGACACACACGCACGTAGCAAGACATAAACACATATGCGAGCGCATGGGCAAATAAGTGCACGCGCTTACGCACGGAGCTCTATAAGCATGCAAATACGGTAAGCACGCGCGCACGAAGCACAGTCACACAGACGCACACGCGCAGACAGATGCACACGCACAAAGCCACACAGAAACGCACACTCAAGCACGCGTACGGATACCCCTCAAGAGTGAGCATGCAAATAAATGAGCACGAACACATACAAACCCATGCGTACGCACACATACGCACACACATGTACACACACACACACACACACACACACACACACACACACACACACACACACACACACACACACACACACACACACACACACACACACACACACACACACACACACACACACACACACACACACACACACACACATACACAACGCGATCGAGACACGTACATGCGCATGCATGCACGCGAACGCGTGGAAAACATGCATACGCAGGCACACAGGCGCTTACGAGCGTGATGTATACATACGTATAGGAGACGAACGAGCGTCTCTAGCCTCAACGACCATTTTTCAGTTCTCTTTCTTTTTCTTTGTCCATGCTCCACACGTGGTGCCTTTCCTCCATGGCGCAACGCGCGTCGGTTCAGGCAAAAATGCCTCTGCTCAAGCGCTCTCTCTCTCTCTCTCTCTCTCTCTCTCTCTCTCTCTCTCTCTCTCTCTGTATTTCCTTGTAAGCAGAAGCCTCTTTCGCCCTTGCGTGTATGTAGGTCGCGCCGGGAGCGCAGTAGCGGCGATGTATAAGCGGCCCGTTTCCGAAAGCCTCGTGTACGTGTTGTTTTCGTATATATGCACAGGGTTTGGGAGGCAACTTCGTTCATACCGCGGTGAATCCGCATGTCCCCGCGTATACACTCCGTTGGCAACGAAGGCATACGATATGGCCAAAGTATACGCGCGTGCGTGGTACATATACCCACATTTGGTATAGATTGCATCTCGTATACGCTTCGGAGACACCGTCACTCAAAATGCATCGCGCCGCGCGCCGCGCTCACCATCTCCTCTCGTACCATGGTTAAGAAATAAGCGGCACCTGATGCAGAGCGGCTTAAGCAGCGGGGCCGGCTAGAGGCAAAAGGCCAGGCCGCTTACTATGGATATGAATTTTGGAGTCGTTGCGCTTTCACCGAGTCACTTACAAAATTATTCTGGTACGTGTTCCGATCTATCTATCTATCTATCTATCTATCTATCTATCTATCTATCTATCTATCTATCTATCTATCTATCTATCTATCTATCTATCTATCTATCTATCTATCTATCTATCTATGTCTCTACTTCCTTCTTTCTTTTTTCTTTATTTCTTGCTTGCTTGCTTTCACCACACATTCTTGGGACTGAGGGGAGGAGTTCGCCGGTTTTATGATATTTGCATTCATGAAACGCGATTTCGGTACATCAATGCGCCGCGATTAATTACTCTGCACGACCGTGTTCGCCACGGGTCCTGGAACGCAATGCTTATGTGCGTATTGTAATACATTTCAAATATCCGTAACACTGTTGGAAACAAGAACTGCGTCCCAAATCTAATCACGCTTTCCTTACGTTAAATGTAGCGTTGTAATCGAAGTGTTGTACCTCTTCCGACACTTCCTTTTTTTTTTTCTCTCACTTTTGCAGTCTATATCAGCCGTCTTCAAAATAAAAATAAAAAACGAAAAAACGTATTTAAGTTCCATCTGCAAAGCCGTATTATTGCAGCGATACAAATTCTTTAAAAAATTCTTCAAACTTCTGTTGTTGTTTCCTGCGCTATTTTATGGGGCGCAGACAATTTGTGGCCCTATATACGAGACAACTGCGTGGTACATTCACTTTCGTATTAAACGGAGTTCAACGAGCTCTCCGACTAGTCTGTCAATAAGTATGTTACCAATTTAAGCTTGAGAAAATGCCGGCTTAAATTACTACGAGCCGACAAAGGCCAAATTACATATGAACGCGTGTACCAGCGCAGGAGAGGACGGTACGGTATAGAGGGCACGTGCAGCAATGTCGTCGCCTGTCACCTTCGTCACACAATAAAGCTTTCTTCTTATATTAGTCTCCAAGTTATGTACTGACGCGTGCAACAGTTGCTTATCTCTCCAGAAGAGGGGCTCGATTTTTTTTATTAGTCACCACTACTTGAAGCTAACAGACAGTAAAGCAAATGAAGGCGTATGGATATTTTTTTCTGTTTTTATATAATAATAATAATAATAATAATAATAATAATAATAATAATAATAATAATAATAATAATAATAATCGTAAATGAAAGCGGACGATAAGACAACTTACCGCATTATACAATATCTTCCGCATTATACGCATGCGATGTCCTATACCCGTTTGAGCTACTGCGACGGCTGTGTACCCTCTGCCACTTTCTAGGGTATTTGTGTATGTGTACCAGAAATTTAGGTTACGTTGCATTTTTTGTTGTAATGATACCATATAAACCGCGCGTCGACATAAAAAAAAAAAACAATTTACGAAGTAATTGGAAGAAGTTAGCAAGGTTTCGGTCGCTTTCGATCTGCATCTTCTTATACACCAGCTATAGCCCAAGCCCGCATTTCCCAAAGTCTCATCGCCTTTCTCATCTAATTCTCAGCCGCCCTCGAACGTATCGCCGCTTCCCACGGCACCAACATACTCTAATTCTAATAGTTAACACCGCGGTTATCTGTTCAACGCCTCAGTGCACGTACGTGACAAACCCCCACTCACTGATCTTAATCTCAGCAATGAAATCTAATCTATACCAACGTTTGCTCTCAGATGCACAGTGCTATCGGCAGTATTGTTGTTGTTGTTGTAGTTGTTCTTGTTGTTGTTGTTGTCGTCATCGTTGTCATTATCTCATCGACAATATTAGCTATGCGTACACTATAAGAACAGTTTACACCCTTTGAGTCGTATCTTGCCACACAACAATAAACGTCATAGGTCTTGTCCTCATTTCCTTTCTTTAACGCTGCGAGCCCGGTACCCCCCAGCAACGAACGGCATGCGCGTTATCAGCATGACATAGCATTGCCGACAGGAAAGTAGCGGGCGCGCCGTTTTCAAGAAAGGAAACGCAAGCAGGGCAGATGACGATTATCGTTGTGTGGCAGAGATACACCCCAAAGGGTGTAAACTTTTTTAGGGTGTACAGCGCTCAGCGACTGAAACGCGATGCACGGACCGCTCGGCGGCCGGCGTCTTTTTCGCTCCGCCGGCGACCACCGTACACTCTACACTCTAAGAAAATTTTACACCCTTTCGGGTGTATCTCTTCCACACAACGATAATCGTCACCTGCCCTGCTTGCGTTTCCTTTCTTTAACGTTGCGAGCCCGGTACTTTCCAGTAACGAACGGCATGTGCGTTATCAGCATGATAGCATTCCCGACAGGAAAGTACCGGGCTCGCAGCGTTAAAGAAAGGAAACGCATCAAGGCAGATGACGATTATCGTTGTGTGGCAGAAGGGGCACTCCAAAGGGTGTAAACTTTTCTTAGAGTGTAAAAACAGTTGCACCCTTTGGGGTGTATATTTGCCACACAACGATAATCGTCATCTGTCTGGCCCGCGTTTCCGTTCGTTAACGCGGCGAGCCCAGTACTTTCCAGTAACGAACGGCTTGCGCGTTATGAGCATGACATAGCATTCCCGACAGGAAAGTAACGAGCGCAGCGTTTTCAAGAAAGCAAATGCGGGCAAGAAAGATGACGATTATTGTTGTGTGGCAAACATACACTCCAAAGGGTGTAAACTTTTCTTAGCGTGTATGACTTCGAGCAGCGTCGGGTGGGCATGTATACGAAAGAGCCCGAATAGAGACATTTGAGCTCTCGCCCTTTCGTGTCATGTAGAAACGCACAGTTGCGGCAGCAGCTCGCTCTGAGTGTCCCTTTACAATCGCCGAGAACTGCGCATAGATAATTCACGTGCCTGTCGTTTAATTGAGGCTTAGCCACGCAGAAATTCAATTACGCAGCCCAGCCCATTTGCCTCTGGAATAGAAACAGGATTAAATGGCGCTTTGTAAAGATTGTGCGGGTCTTGCACTTTGTGTTGTGCTTCGCGTAAGGCTTCTTTTCTTCTTTTTCTGCTTGTTGCTCGCTTGCTTTTCGATTAAAGTTGTCACGTCCTTTCATTTTATGCAGTGGAAGATCGACCGCAATGTAGGATAAATAACAGAGATGAAAACTTAACGAGGGGGGGGGGGGGGGGGGGAGCGGGGGCGTCATTTAATACGTGGTATAGAGTAAGGACTATCAGAGTGACCACGAGTAGCATTAGGGGGGTGCCCAGGGAAAATAAAAAGCAGCCATGGATGCTTATAGAAACTTAAGAGAACATTATAAGCTTACAAGAGCTTACAGAGGATCAGGTAGTGGGACGACATTAGGAAACTGTGCAAACGCACGACGGAGTCAGCCGACACAATTTAGACTGCGTATAACTTAGCATTGTTGGGAACTGGCTCCGTTCTACTGTGGGCTATGGCAGTGGACGTGGATGATGACGACGATGATTATGATGATACTGATGATGATGATTTCGTGACGACACAACTCGATCCCCTTCCTTTCCATCAGCGCTGCAGCACCGGGAAAGATGTTGCGAGCGCCCGGTTAAAGTGTGTGCGCGCGCGCTTTGGGATTTTCGTTTGTGTGCAAAAGCGTGTGTAGACGTCCTGCAGGAGCTATGACAGTGGCCATGGATCATGATGACGACGATGACGATGATGACGATGATGACGATGAAGAAGGAGGAGGAGGAGGAGGAGAATATGATGATAATGATTTCGTGACGACACAACTCGATCCCCTTCCTTCACAGCACCGCTGCAGCACCAGGAAAGGTGTTGCGAGCGCAACGTTAAAGTGTGTGTGTGCGCGCGCTTTGGGACTTTCGTTTGTGTGCAAGGGTGCGCGTAGACAGACTGGTGGCGAAGCTCGCTCACGGAAACGGGCCTCGGGGGCGACGATCTGTAGTCGTGTCCGGTGCGCGGCCGTTCGATGGGAACGAAATCAGCGGCGGCCGCAGCGAGCGGGAAAGGAACGGGGCGAGAGAAAGGGGGAAGGCGGCGCCAAGAGGCGTGCTGAATCGATTGAATTTCTTCTCTCGGCGCTCACGCGCGCGCGCGCGCTAGCCTTTCTGCGGGAGCGACTCGTCGAAGCTGGCGACGTGAGCGGAGCTTTTAACCGAGGGAACGATGTCTCGCGAGGAAGTAACATTGGCCCCGCGGCCTTTGGGTTCGTAAGCCAACGCTCCGTGGTTGCGTGCACGCCAGATTCAGTTGACGCGACCTGCGCGGTGGTATACGTTACATGTGATTACACGTTGCGCGGGATGAATAAAAACGCAATAGTATACGCATATAATTTAATTAATAACCTTTTTCCGTAAGTTTCGCTTCAGAAATTCCAACGCTGGGCAGGCGTATTTTTCTTTATATATATATATATATATATATATATATATATATATATATTTGAGTGTGTGCGTGCGTGTGTGTGCGCGTGCCCGCATTTCTACATGGCAAATCAGCTCTGCGAAAGCTAGCTAAGGAGGAGGACGCTTCAAGAAAGAGAAAGTTTTCATCCCTTCGTATGTAGCTCGAAGCTACAAAAGAAAACCCCGTACGGATTTCTCAGAAAGAACACTTATTCACGGTTGAAGAAAATCCTTCCTTCTCGCGGGCATCGAACCCGGGACCCACGCCTTTCCGGGGCGGCACGGAAACCCACGTGGGCTCCCATACCGTCCTTATGGGAAACTCGTATGGCAAAAACACACACAAAAAAAAACACATTTCTTAAATCCGCCCAAAATAACCTAACAGAAAACAGGAGAAAAGAGAAATTTATGTTACAAAAATTGCCATATTTTCCCTGTCTTTTCCTGACAAAAAAAAAAAAAAAAACGAAAGTACGACTGCTGAAAGAGACTATGGGGTTTCACGTGCCACAGCAAGCCGCAGTGAGGGGCTCCGGAATAATTTGGACTACCTAGGGTTCCTAGGGCCCCCATCGAAATGCGGCCGCCGTGGCGGGGATTCGATCCCGCGTCCTCGTGCTTAGCAGTCCAGCACCATAGCCACTATGTACTGCTATAGCTTTAGCTGTGTATGTGAGTGCGTGAGTGTGTTGGTGTATATTTCTCGGTGGTAGATGGGCGTGGAGTTGGGTCGTGTCGATGTTCGTGTGAGTTCCAGAGACTTCTACCTTACTGATAGCTCGATAGAAAAAGCATTAGCAAACAGCTTGGGCGTATGTTGAATGAAGATGAGTGTAGCATCGACCTCACTGCGCATGCGCGGAACCACGGTACTTTACCATCTAGGCCAGATAGCGTCTCCTTCAACTTTGTGTACGTTTAATGTTTCCCAGTATCCTAAACGTAGCGAGGAACGTGCGGCCTTGCAATACACAGAGAAGGTGGTCCCGTCTGACCAATATTGTCGTAGAATCTCGCAGCCGACGTCGACGTAGTGATAATTCTCAGTGGTGGATCATAGACGGTCGCTCAGTCCGGTACGTTGCCTTCAGAAATTTGCAGTATAGAGTCTTTGTGGCCTTCTACTCCCAAGATCTTGTTCAACGATTCAACGAGAAAGGTACGTACGTGTTATGCCTAGCGGGACTTCCTCCCTTTCTCCCACCAGTGCGGGGTAGCCAACCGGGCTCAGTCCCGGTTAACCTGCCTCTCTTTCGTTTATCCGTCTCTATCGCTCTCGACTGCGTGTGTGTTGTTGCGTGTGTTGTTGTAAACGCTGTTGTGCGCAACCGCACAACAGCGTTTATTTCAGATACAACAAACTATATATATAGGCTGCTTGTCTATGACGTAACACAAAAGAACGAATCATGTTTGACACGTGTTAGTACAGCACTTCAGCGAGAAGCGTAGTTGTCTGTTACCACAGACGGGTAATTGCAAATTGTGAAACCTGGTACAACAAAAGCCGATTGCTGCAAAGCAATATGGCTTAACATTGCTTCGTGGTACACCTTCGTGGTGGTATTACAGCCGCCTGAAGTAGCATACGCGCAACACCATCGCGTTTGACTTTTCATTTTTCTTGCATTAAATGAAGGCCGTTGACCTCGACACCCTACGCAATAAATACTAAGTACTGAAGCACCCTAAATAATGTAACATCATAAAGCTTTTCTACGGAGTAGTTTCGGTTTTGTTTCGCAGGAGATGTATCTGTCATGACGTCAAGACGCTGAATGTTATCACGCGACAACAGAACACTGTTACGCTGTGGCACTCGCTCCGGCTAACTCCGTCGTCTGCTATGCTGCTGGTGGTCTGGTTTACAAGGCCCGATGCAGACGAATAGCAGACGACAGAGTGAGCCGCAGCTGCGACGCGCGCGATATTTACCGTTCAACGGATGTATTTGTTACGAACTCCCTGTATTTCCTCGTTACTCCAAACATCCGTCCCGGAACCCTCATCTCACGCAGCTCCTGAATTTCAGACATGGACCTCATCGTGATCGCCCTGAGGTCCGGTACATCACTTCTTATCCATATGCTACACCAACAGTTCTGTAAACATATCGCGTAAACTTGGCTTGCATCTTTCTCGACGAAAAACAAAAACAAAACTAAGCCAATTCTTTCATCTACAACATTCCGCGTTTTTTTCTCTCTATATATATAGAGTAAAGAAATGGAAACGATCAAAAGGTGGTTTCGAATACCGACCCTTTCTGTTTCCGATCTTTATTCCCGCTAAAAAACGAAAGTGTCATTTGGTTTGCTTCCACTCTCGCCTAAAACGAAAAAAGACAGAAAGAAAGAGGAAAGAAGGGAAAGGAAAAGGGGAAACTATTTACCCCTTGCTAGCACACAACCGCAAGCGGCGACCATGTATACCTCTTCTCTTTCTTTCTTTCTTTCCTTCTTTCTTTCTTCTCGCGTTTCTTTCCTTCTTTGCACGGCGTCTCATCTATCCTGTCCGTGCGTGCGTGATCATCACATCCCATTGTCGAAACGGCGCCGGCAACAAATTGCGTCGCGACGCCTCTCGGCAAGCCTGTTCTAGTATATCCGCCACCAGAGAGTAAACAGGGCAGGCTGCTCGGCTTGCAGCTCTCTCGCGAACTCCGGGTGAGAACAACACGGGCCTCGCGCTCGCAGCAGCTGCGAATCGATCAGAGCACGGCGTGTATGTATACGCTACCGGAGCCGAGCGAGAAAAAAAGAAAGGAGGAATGCGCGGTGAGGGGGAAAGGAGGAAGTGAAATTTCCGGCTTTTAAATATTGAAACCCTAGGAGTAACGACTGCCCGAAACACAGGCCTTCGGCGCAGTTAACCGGCAAAAGGCAGTGAAAAGAAAAACCGAGAAGAGGAATAAGATTTTTGAGGCTACCAACAACAATCGGGCTTCTTTTTAGACTCGACTAGTCATTTTCCTAACTCACCCAATTCTTGGGTAATGGCGCACTCTTGGAGGGGAAAAAGAAGAAAAACTAGAAAGAAAGAAAAGACATCGAATGGAAGCGGAAGTTCTCCCCCCCCCCTCCCCCCATACTATGCTTTCTTGCGTTTCCCGCAGTACGTCTTTCTTTAATAGGCTGCGAAAAGTATCATGAAACTCGCAAGTTTAGCATTAATAAAGACCCGCCGGTGGTGGCTTAGCAGCTGCGGTGTCGTGCTGCGTACGAGGTTGCGAGTTCGCTTCCCAGCAGTGGCAGGGGGCGCGTCCAAATGCGGCCAGGTATGCCGCATGTATCGGTCCCACCAAGGAGTCCTGGTCAGTGCACCGGTTCATGTCAAACCACTGAAGTTTAACAGCAGCTGGCTCACTCAGTCCGGGATATACTGACCAACTCCCCCGAGCGTAGGCTTCAGCCCCTTCAAGACATGCCGGCACTTCTGCGCTTTCAAAAAGAAAAAGGAAAGAGAACAGCGTTCGTCCTGTTGTGTTTGTTATTGGTCACTGTCCTCGTCTTCTTCGCGCTGCTCCAAGTTTTACCCCCAAAAAAGAAACACTTTCGTGCATTAAGAACCCCTTGACGCTATCCTGCTGGATCCACCCTTATTTCAGGGGGACCATCTGGGAACCCCGAGTGGCATGACTCCCCGCCTGCCCCAAAGTTGTTCAGGTGTACGCCTTGATTGGGACGGTTACTTACGGCAACGTCGTTCAAGAATTCTGACCCTTCCCAACCGACATAGAACCATAGTAACAAGGAGGAGACTTCCTTGCTTAACAATCGCAGCTCCCTTCCTCCTGGTATGTGCAACGTAAGGTCCTTTGTATTTCTGCAGAAATTGTGACTGAAATGTAGAACCGCCTCCTCTGGGAAAAGAGAGAGAGGAAAAGAAGACAACTTCTATTTTCTACTTCTTCGTTAACAAATACGTCCACGCAGCAGTTAGACAAGAGAAGGAAAACGAGCAACTGTCCGAAGAGGCGCACTGAGCAAAGGACGAGACAGCGGACGTGAGTAAAGAATGGCCGCGCATGAGGAAAGGGAATCCGCCGCAGACTGAAGGAAAAAGTGCCGCAGCTCCACAGCTCGAGTCGCGCTGCAAATTCAGTGTGGCCTTCGGAGATTGTCCCTCGGGCAAGTTGTGCCGCAGCAGTCGCCTTGTACCTGTCACGAGTCCTTTTCGTTAACGAACAAACGCGTCAGCAAATGAGAGAGCTAGACAGAGAAGAGAGAAGAAAAAAAAAAAAACGCACTTCATGGTGACGCACGAAAGGTAGGTAATGCGAGGTGCCTATGATGAAGTTCCGTCGCCGAGCGCCAGGGACCTCTCATAAATTTCTTCCTTCGGAAAGTACCCGTTTTTTTCCTCTCCCTTCCCGTCCCTGCGCAATATATTATAAGGGGGCTCAAACAACCAAACGTTTTGCTAAATTAAAATTCATTTATTAACTAAATTCCGGAGTTTCGCCCGCCAAAACATGATATTATTGACACGTTAGTGGAGTTAGTGCGTTCTCCAAATCCGTCACGTTTGCATTCTATGCCAATCAGTGACATCGTTAACGCCGTCTGAACCAATCAGAGCAGGCAAGATGGCGAAAATAACCCATCTGTACATATATACAGTCACGCGTGCTGCCATTCACATTACAAGAATTGTATTATTCTCAATTAGAATCTTTTTTGTTGTTGTTGTTGTAGGTCACATCCTTTTCTTTTTTTCGAGCTACCTGCGCTTTCATGGCGTGATTTTTTTTTTTAGCAGCGCGAAGCACTGAAGTGCGGAACGAAAGAGAACGAAGGGTTAGCGAAAGAATGACATACACGCTTTCGCGTATGAACGGCGCGTGAACTGGTTTTAATGCATTGCTGTTCATCGATATAAATGGCATTCACAGCAGCGGTTTTGCTGTAATGCATGAGCCACGCGCGCGTGGTGCATAAAATCTCGGCCGTGTGCATATGGCGTACGTATACAGTACATGTGTTCACTATAGTCCGGATCGCTCCCATACGTAAAACGTGGTCAGCGATTGAAACGCGATATTCGGAGCGCATGGCTACCTGGCACTCCTCGCGCCGCCGGTGCGCGGTTGGTACACCGAGCTCGTGCATTTTGGTGTCACGTGAAAGTGATAGTGTGTGATGCATCGTGACCTGAATTCGGCCCCTCAACGATCACCCAGCGCTCCCCGATAGCTCAAAAGGCTCCGGCCGTCATTCGGTCCGAGTATCGATTGCGTTTCAATCGCCGAACACTGCAACGTACAGCGCGTATAGATTATGTATTAAGTATAGTTTCTGTTTTGTTGGTGTTTGTATCGTGTATTCATCTATGCGTTGCTTGATGAATACGCAAGTCACTTGAATAGCCGCCCTCCCAGAAGAAGATGAAGACCCCCTATATATATGTTAACGATTTAAGACCACAACAACAATCAGATGTTTGTATAAGCGCCAAAGAGCTCGTTCTTTAAATAAATAGTCACTGATATTTCAGACTCGTCATATTTTGTGCCACGATTTCATAATATGCGGGCCCGAGGCATGCCACGCGACGGTCTTCGTTACACAAATTCATTGTGGCCCCCGAAAGGTCGCACTGCTGCTTATATATAATAGTGATTGTAAGAGTACTGTCGGTTCTGTAATGTTTTCCCCACGTCTCGTTTTTCTGCCGCTTATCGATAAAGTGGGATGTCATGAATATAATATTTTGTTAACGTTTTATGTCATTATTATTAAGGTGAAAGCCTTAGACGGCTCATGGGACGAAAAACTCACTCGGCCATATCTCCAAGTTGGATTCCACTTGACATCGTGAAGGTCGAGAGTCGAACCCACGACCTTTGGTGTTAAGGCGCTCGAACCCCCGACCCAATATGGAGATATGAACGAACCGGCCACATCTCGACGTTGGATTCCAATCGACATCGTGAAGGTCGGGAATCGAACCCGCCACCTTAGGCGTTAATTAAGGCGCAGTTAATTCAAATTGGGTGAATCAAGGCACTCGAACTCACGACCTTTGGTGGGAGACTTCAAATTCTACCACGGCAAGGAAAATCGCGACAGAGCATTGACCAACGAGTTCCACAGTTGAACAAACATTGTGTGCACACCATTTACCAAGGCATGTAGTGAATTAGCAAGTCAAACACCTATGGTAGTGACATGCGTCAAGGTGCGATCTCTGCCAAAACATCGACAAGACACTACGCATGACATCAACCTAATGGAAGCACACGTTCTGTGCTTGACAGAAACGAGGATGGAACCAGTAGATCCCAGAGAGTCGTCTGGATATCGCTACGTCTGCGGCGCACAACGCCATGGCAGAGCTGCAGCAGGCGTAGTCGTCTACGTTAAAGACACAGCACAAGCAACACTCGTGGATCTGAATTTGGTCGATTCGACATCGGCGAAATCTGTGCAGTGCGATTGTCGATGCGTTCCATTGTCGTCTGCGCTTGCTTGGCACCGAATTTGGCAGAAAAAGCAACAGGCAACTTCGTCGTCCGAAACACGCCCCCCTACGTGCGCCGCCGCCCAGTGAATGAGGTCGGTGATTTAACGAAAACACTCGGACAAGTGTATTATTTTTCAAGCGCACGGAAACCGTTCTAGGTCTGGACCCCGACACGCCAAAGCAAGTCGCGTACACGATTCGAGAAACGCCCGTCGACTTGGCATTACACAATGAAAATTCCATAAAAGATATCAAGTATGTCGGATGCTACTTCGCTGATCACAAAGCCATTGTAATGTCCACGGATCCAGAACTATACCACCGCGGCGACCAAGTGAGGGAGTGTAGTAAGGAGATTTGTATCCATCTAACGACGAAATATGAGGTCTACGCGGCATGCAATACGTTAAAGTAAAACAAACTCATTCAGTGAACCTGCGAATCTGTCTTAATGGTCTTCGTATATTTGCCACCTCGGTTCTAATGTCGCACAAATCACGAAGAACAAGAGGCAGTTTCTCGGGGACCGAAAAAGAGAACAAGTAAAGAGAAAAACTAGTAATGAGAAAACAAGTAATAGGAAGGAACAACGCATCCGAATGTGTATCCCGAAGTAATTCAACGAACGTCTCGTGAGCGCGCCGGCTTTCGCTTTCATGTGCGTGACGTCACATCCGCTGCTGTCGTCTGCTTCGCTACCTTCCGCCGTCTTGGGGAGCCTTATCAACAGGCGCGCGCATAACATGGCGCCGCCGTAAACCGGAAGTCGCAGAGTATCCTTGAATGACATACGTACATACTTTGAATACTAAAGCGACCGTCAATTTTTTACCTATTTTATCCGAGACGCCTTGATTTCCACACTCTGAGGCCTTATACCCCTCGCAGATATGTGCCGCCCGTTGCTTTTTTTGAATACACGACAAAGATCAATTCAGTATTAATAGACCGACCGTCGCGGCCATTGCAGGTGCTGCACTGGGTATAAGCATCGCGCACTATATGCAGACCATCAAAGTTAATTAGCAAGGACAAGAGGATAAATTTGGATTTTCGATCTCGGAAGTTTCGTCGGGAAACGAATCTTTGCCGGTTTACTGTGAGCAAACATCCGGGTGCGGTTATGGGAATGCCGGTCTATGTACGGGCACAGAACGTGGCGCCGGAAATGTGCGTAGACGTCCGTGTTAACTAAAGCCGCACTTGGATTTCCGTCGGACGCTGTGGACTTGGCGCCGGCTGATATCGCTGAACGAACACCCACTTCCTTGCAACCGCATGATATCGATACCGCCGACATCATTATGAAGAGTTAGTTGAGATCAAAGTATGCAAATTTATTTATTTATTTAGTTACTTATTTATTTGTCTTCTTTTTCAATCTTGCTTTCGACATTTTATGTCAGTTATGCGTGTCACTTGCTCTGTTGTAATGACGGCCTTCTACGCATGTTTCCCGACGAGCGAAGTCAAACGTTTCGCTTGATTCGATTGCCAGGAAAGACAAGCAGTGCGCTGTCTCGCGTATTCACCCTTTTCACAGTCAACGACGAGCCATCGAAGTTCAAGGAGCTCTAGCTTCGCGCGCCTGAGTTTCGAAAGAGCGTCGACAGATGGCGTAGCTTGTCACGCAGCGCTACGAAGAGTCGCGCCGCTAAAATGTTCCACTAAAACCGTGCAGTGAGTGCTACGCCACTTCGGCAAAGCACTGCGGGAGCTTGATCTGGGATCCTCATACGTCATCAAAACCACAAAGAGTGCGTAACTACACCAGCGCATTGCCCGCCGGCAATGCGCCGGCAAATTCGCGATAGCTGACTATCCAACGTGCAAGTCGCTGACGAGACTCTACGTAATCTTCCACAAGTCCGGGCAGCGATTACCGAGACGGAGCGCATTACACGCGCTTTACTAGGTATGCATTAGGGACGCCGTCCAAACGTTTTACATTCGTAACTGGAAGCAAACCGCGCGTCCTGTCGTTACTTCCGAATCGCAATCATGGGTGTGTGTACAGCTGGCGTCGCCGTCCTCGCTCCTGCAATGGGCGCGTTTACCTCGCTCCAGTACTGAACGGACGAGGAGGGCTTCGTCGTACGCCGACAAACCTTGAGCTCGCTTTAGCCGAGGTAAGTTCGATATGGCTGGAACCACGCGCAGGACAGCGTCAGACCCTAGTGCCGTTCTACACGTATGCCATGCTGGTTTCACCACCTGACGTGTAGCCAGAACTTTCATTGCCACCGCGGCGATGAAAATTGATGCGTCTCTTTACGGCCAGCGAAATTAATGTCAACGTTGAGGAAGCCACGCGGAGTTCCCCGTCTTGTCGTCGCAGTCAACGGTGCGTGCCTGCATTGACGTCAAAGCAGGGCCAGCGAGGGTAAATCCGCGCAGGTCCTCCTCATGTATAACGAAGCGCCAAACAATAAGAATTAAATCCCCGTGAAACGAAGGAATGCGGTGTCTTCGCATCGGAATAGCTACGGAAGCCGTATCTTTGCCGCAGATGTTTTGATCAAGGCAAGCGTAAAAAATAACCGGGGAAATTAGTCCCGTAGACTACTTAAGCTGCGCGAGGAAGCAAACAGACAAAAGCCCTAAGTATACGCACGAAAATTGAAAAGCCAAGAATGTAGCATTTAGTGAGAAAAAGAAGCGGAAGAACAGGACGACGAATTCGTAGAGATTTTCGTTACGCCTTCGCTAATGCGTCCAACATCACGATTGACTGGGTCTGCTCTTACGAATTTATAAGTCCCCGATTTGCGAATTGGGGCTGCGAAGCAATTCCAAAACTCATTCCAATTGGATGTGCCCTTTTAGAACTCACGGGCTTCGATTCTTAAATCGCAATGTGCCCTAAAGTAATTCATTAAGTTGCTTACTGGTATGCTTTTGACTAGTGAAATTTTGTTAATTAGTCAATTATGCATTTCGATTTCTCGTGAAAGCAGTTATCCGCCTCTTCGAGTAACCTAACTCAAGAAGGAAATTAGCGGCAAACGTGCCACAGGCGATTTTTAAAAAAAAATTCTGTTGACTGTAACAAGAAGCACTAGGCAGAATTCGTGCCGAGCCCGCGCGTCAGAACGTGGCATATGACTTTTAAATAACAGTCGACTAGATCCTTCACGATATGTATATGCGCGCTGCAAAAGAAAAGCAGATCCCTTCAAAGACAACTGCAGACAGCGCTCATTGACGATGAATAGAGAAGTGCGCGAAGACAGGTATTAAACGTTCCATTAAATGAGTACTGGATTAAGTTTTTTTTTTCTTTTCTTTTTTTGCTATACAGACTTGCCCTTAAGGCATAATTCTTGGTGTGTATATGTGTATTATATGTGTGCTGTGACACACATCACTAGACAATTTTCTACAGTAGCACGTAGTTTCTGCTGGCCAGTTACCATTTCGCTAACCAGGAAGTGGATGCGTCATGACGTCACGATACAGTGGCTGGCTCCGTTCACCTCCGTTCCTGATAACCAATGCTGATAACAGCGGATGTCGCACAAGCGATATCAGCTTGCAGAAAAATCCCGCGTTGTGTATAGCGCTCTGCTTTGCTTTTTTATGAGCAACACCATCGTAGCCTCATTGTTACCATAGAATTACCCTTGTTACCACGGGAGCTGCAAGCGTGGGTAGTTCAGCCAGCACAGGAATGATGGGTAATACATAAATTTGGCGAAGCTTCGTCCCTCTGGGCTTTAAATGGATTTGTGAATCTGCGAAGGGGTCATTTTTTCTTATAGAAAGTACTGCGTTATAAATGATTAAGTAAGCTTTACTAAAATTGACCGACGGACGGATTGGAACACAGGACCTCTAGCACAGAAGTGCCCGACATTGAAGCCATTACGTCACGGAGGCGTGGACAAGCGGCACCACTGCAATTAGCAGCGATTAAGCGCGTTTGCAGAGCCTTAATACTAGGGTGGCTAGAACTGGGCCCATTAAACGAAGTATAAATCGCTTTTTTAAATTTAGACCAGATAAAGCCTGGTTAGATATTTCCATGGTGGCTGCACGATCGCAGCGCCAGAGCTCCCTCTATAGTAATCATTGTAGGAAGCTCTATCGTTACACGACGTCCGGAAATTTTGCACTGTGTCGTGACGTCACGATAACGTCGTTGACGCTCGGTCCGGCATAACGACAACTACTTTACGGTATCAAATTAAAATATCGTATAAGTGTTTCACGACCTTTATATCTGCTAAATGTGACACTTTTAAGATTGGGGAGAGCCTGATAGAGGGCGGATTCGGGGCGGCCTCCACGAAAATGGGGGAGGGTGGGGCGTGGGGAGGGGAGGGGCTCGCAGTGATTAATATATACGGTAAATGGAGTGGGGAGGAGGGCTCATGTACAGTATACTCGACAGTTTTAGAAGAGCGTTACCGTTTACCGCGATCCAGTGGGCAGGCCCCGCCCTCTGGATCCACCAGTGGTGCGATAGAGAGCTTCCACAACTTCACAACTGCAACAACGCAAGGGCAACACGGACAAAAGGAAGAACAAAAAAAAAAAAAACAGCACGGCGCTGACTTCACAATTGATATTTTATTCAGGAAGTATAATTGACACACATACAGGAACCGAAGCCCAAAAACCCCGACATGCGCAGGACAAAACGGTATACGCTTCCATGATGTAATTATCGGGACAGCTGTATAAATAGCGAAATTCTTTCCAATGAAGAATGAGCGATGGTTCACTTATCATGTGCAGGAGGTCGCGGGATGGCATCGCGGCCGCGACGGCCGCATTTCGATACACTGTAAAATAATTTACACCCTAAAAAGTGAGAAAGGTTGTAAATGTGCCCATAACTCACACCCTTAGGGTGTTATCTATATAACGGACACCCTAAGGGTGTGAGTTATAGACACATTTACACCCTTTTTCACTTTTTAGGGTGTAAATTATTTTACAGTGTAGGGGCGAAAACACCCGTGTAGTTAGAGTTAGGTGCACGTTAGAGAACCGCTGGTGGTCCAAATTATTCCGGAGTCCCCCACCAAGGCGTGCCTTACTATCAAATCATGGTTTTGGCACGCAAAACCTCATTATAATCATTTATTTTTTGTTTCCCTTCCTTTTCTTTGTGTTTCTTTTGCGCTGTTCAGAACGTATACGACGAATCCTAACCGATTCGCCCACCTTCCTATATTGCTGCAGCATATTTCGAAAGTATACGTGTAAGTGCTCCGTTAATTGTATTCGTCATTCTATCAAAACAAGGATAAGATATATAGCCCCTATTGTCAACTTTCTTTTTGTGCGCCTCCATTGTTTGTCGAAGTGAGAACGCAAGCGCCACCTGCCGTCGCACTCTGTTCCACACACGCAAAAGCACACTCGAGGCGAACATATATAAGCCTTCAACTTTATTACGTCGAAATCTCGCGAACGCGGAAGCGAGCAGGCATGTATGCAGGTGTGCTTGTGTATTGATTTTCCGCGAGTAGCCGGTGGGTCTTTATTCCGATTAGTGCAGCAGTCGCGTCGCTGGAGACGAAGCGCGCGTAATACGGCGGAAATTTAAATTTATGCCCTCGCCAATGGCGACCTCCATGCATTGTGTGCACTTATGCATTCTGTGCACGCGAGAGCAAGCGCTCCCGCACTAACACACACGCATGCTTTGGATGCGCATTGTGTGTATATATAGCGCTTGTCCGTTTTTACATATACATTGCGTCTCGCGCTTCAGCCTGCTGTAGAATGCAGCGCCGACTGATGTACATTGAAAACGGTAGTTTCGCCGCCGACGGATATACTCGAGTCGTCGACGC
Source organism: Dermacentor andersoni (assembly GCF_023375885.2). Classification (NCBI taxonomy): domain Eukaryota; kingdom Metazoa; phylum Arthropoda; class Arachnida; order Ixodida; family Ixodidae; genus Dermacentor; species Dermacentor andersoni. The sequence goes on along the minus strand of NC_092819.1, from coordinate 58,175,894 downwards.
CTGACGTGACGACCGATTCCGTTTGGCGCACAAAACGCGCACGGAAAGCGAGGCGCATTGAATGTGTCGTTGAACCGATCGCCCTTAACGCGTATACCAGCAGTGAAGGAAAAAAAAAAAGAAAAAGAAAGAAAATTCCGCGCTTCACTTGATCGATTGCGTTTAACGTCTCAAACAAGACAGCTGCAGCCTACGACAGACTCCGTATGGCGCGTGTTTATATATCATTTCTAGCCGCGTGCGCGAGATGTGAAGGAAGGTATAATTTATTGCGAATGGAGCTACAGGGACACTAATAAAGATATAGCGTTATATCATATTAAAGCGATACTTAATTTGTTTTCGAAACCATTATCTTACTTAATTTAGCGGTAAGTGTGTGTCAATAGATTACAAAGTGAAGGCTAAACTTCCATTTTATTTTTTTGTTCGTCACCCTTTAGTTTCGCGCCGAAACACCGGCGCCGGTACGTCAGTGTGACGTCACAGATTCAACGCACCTTTTCGTATTCGTGGAGCAGTAAAAAGTTCTTGAAACATGCCGAGTTCTGTGTCACTTTTTTTTTTTTTTGCTCCCTCCTCGAGCACAGAAGTTGTAGCTGGCGCACGATTACTTATACAACATAGGTTCGTGGCGCGAAGCAAGCGGCTTCGCAAGCAACGACGCGCGGGAAGTGCTGCTATATCCCGCGCGTGAGCACACTTTGTTTGTGCGGTAGTTTGCATTGCGCTATAAACCTGCCGCCAAAATGACGTCACGGCTATGGAAATTAGCCGGGAACTTGAGGGCGGCGTCGCCACCCACATTTCACTTTTGCGTTATATATATATATATATATATATATATATCCTGGCTTGTATATACCCTCCTCAGCAGAGATAGAGTGGCCGCTTTTCCACTGCGGAAAAGTAATTCACTAACGCGGTTAAATAAACACTGTATATATTATAGTCGCCGTCGTCAGCCTGGTTACGCCCACTGCAGGGCAAAGGCCTCTCCCATACTTCTCCAACAACCCCGGTCATGTACTAATTGTGGCCATGTTGTCCCTGCAAACTTCTTAATCTCATCCGCCCACCTAACTTTCTGCCGCTCCCTGCTACGCTTCCCTCCCCTTGGAATCCAGTCCGTAACCCTTAATGACCATCGGTTATCTTCCCTACTCATTACATGTCCTGCCCATGCCCATTTATTTTTCTTGATTTCAACTATGATGCCATTAACTCGCGCTTGTTCCCTCAGCCAATCTGCTCTTTTCTTATCCCTTAACGTTACACCTATCATTCTTCTTTCAATAGCTCGTTGCGTCGACCTCAATTTCAGTAGAACCCTTTTCGTTAGGTGCAGCGGTGGCGTAAAGGCAGGGCATCCGCCTCGCGTGCAAGAGGACCGTTGTTCAAATCCCGGTGCCGCGCAATTTCCCACCGGATTAAAAAAAAAAATCCACGTGTTGATAAAATTTCATAAGCAGGCCTGGAGTGTGGCCTGATCCCGGTGACCAGAACCGGTATAACGCACTCCTTCAACAGAGCAGGATTGGCCACCCTGGTGCAGTACTTGGCCACAACCTCCTATATGAACACAACAATCAAGTATATATATATCCTGGCTTGTATATAACCTGCTCAGCAGAGAAAGAGTGGCCGCTTTTCCACTGCGGAAAAGTAATTCACTAACGCGGTTAAATAAACACTGCATATAATATACACACGTAAAGTAGCAACAGACAGTTAACAAGGCTTCTTTCTTTGAACGAAGCCAGCGTGGCGACCCCACCGGCCACAACCGATCGCACAGAACTACATGCACACACCCTTCAGCTCTTGTCCCGCCAGAAACCCTACACGGCGGCTGCATTGGATTGGATTTAGTGGCCTCACCCTTTGTAGCGGGTGGGCGTCGCCGTGAAACAGTAGCGATGCCCTGGCGTAGGTATCATTACCGTATCAGTCGTCATCTGCCAGCGATTATAAGAAGCGTCATCGTCGGACGACCGGGGCAAGCGCCGTACTCGAGTGTCACGTGACCCGCGCACGCAACCACAGGCCGTGAACACCCAAATGAACACAACATTACATGATCATTTTGAAGTTTTACGGATCTTTTTTTTTTTTTAATAGCCTGTTGCAGATAACGTAATTCTAGTCCTTGAATTGGCTTATTCAGAGAGGGGCATTACTTGCACGAAAAACCAAAACACGTATTGAACTTAACAAAAATGCACTCATTCTTAATTTACGGCACACATTGCAATTTGCGAATTGTAGCCGGTGAGCCTTCAAGGCGCATCCGCTTGGAATGACTTTCCAGAATGACACCAATCTGATAATGCGAGCCATCAAACTCGCCGTAAAAATGCGCGCTTGTTCCGTTTACTTTTCGATGCAAGAGCATCAAGCGGTCCGTTGAGCGAAAAAGCCGGCGTCTGCAGCCAGCGAAATGGCACTTACAGGTACATTTCCATTGTCTGCGACGCCGCACCAGATGTCACGTGAGGGGAAAGGGCGTCGTCGCGATATCACGTGACCCTCGCTCTTGCGCTATCCGCGCAAGCTCTCGCCTGCGCTCCAGCTTCGCCTCGGTAATCCCTATTGGCCTCGAGCTCCACCACTGGAAAAGCTGGCGCCACTGTCGGCGTGACGTGCTAGGAGGGATCACGTGGACATAGCGGCCGCGTCGGCTGCTTCCGGCGCGCCGAAGCGAGCTGAAAACGAGTTTAAATTCCCTCGTACGCTGCGGTCCTCATTTAGTGGCGAAATTTTCCCGCTTCGAGTGTCTCCTTTACAACGCTTGAAAGCACTACAATAGGTAGTGGCTGCCTTTGAAGGCGCGCAACATGGTAGGCTACTGCTCGGTGCCGCAGGGCCGGACGCACGTAACGGAGGCCGGTGTCAGCCTTATTCACACGTAGCCGCAGGACAAGAAGCTGCGTGAAGCTTGGCTGGCGAAACATAAAACCGGCAAACAGTCATCGGCTACAACTCGGGTATGCAGCAAGCACAGACGCGAGGAAGATTTCTGCTACGGCGCCCGGTCTGCGATGTTCTGAAAACGCGCACTGAGACGCTCGCCCGAGTCCGCTGCTCGACTAATGTCGTGACGGTTTGGTCTATGAACTTGCCGATGCTATAGATACTGGCAAGTTCAGTGGAGTGGAAAGGCAGCGGTAAGAAGCACATTTAAGGAAAGCATGGCATATGGTCATGTTTGTGTTATGAATTAATGCGCTAAATTACAAAAAAGGAGCAGCGGGAAATTGCACGCTGAGAACACCGATAAACATACAGTGCGACGCAACTCGAGAAATACTATTGAAAGGTCAAAGAATTTAGAAGAAAAAAAAGATTGAATCGTCGCGACGGCACATCACAGTCCCCGTAGGCGTCGAAGTCTCTACAATGAAATTATTTTTGAACAGCTGTGATAGCGCCCACGCAACAATGGTTGCTTGTATACTGTCAAATGGTCATATTCTGCTGCCTAAATCTCATGGCACGGTGCGAAAACGCGCGCGCGGTGAAAACGAAACAGTGCGCGGACAAGCATGCAGACGCGCAGTCGGTCGCTGCGAATCTGCGCGATCGCTGCATTGAGACTTCGTTCTATTACACTCCATTTAGTTATACAAATACTATAAGAACATATTTCACATAGTTTGCTCTCAGCGTTTACCTACCTTTCACGCAAGAAGCCGGTTCGGGAGACTCCATCGCGGCGACCGCGCGCAGTGGCGTTCACTGTACGTATTTGGTAAAGAAATAGCGTCTGTAAACGATTGTGTGCTTTCAGTTTGTCCAAGATTATTGTTTAGACAGTAATAAACTTCTCTCGTTTCGAAAGTACTTACAGAAATGTCCGGAAGAGCTCGCGCATAGTGTTTTCAGTGAGCGCTGACAGCAAAACCTATGAGGAGCGCGCCACGTGATCCCTCATAATACGCCAGCGAGGCGCTTCCGATAGATGGCGACTCCGTAACTCCTCGCCGCCAATAAAGAAATGAATGCAAAAAAAAAAAAGACGAAACAGCATAAATTCGAAAGGAAAACCGTTGGCGGCAGGGAGTTTCGAGCGTACGACCCCCACGCTCAGAAGCCGAGTGTCTTACCGAGCGGGCTAAACTTGCCAATCGTCCCAACGCACTCGCTTGTCCGCGAGGAGTTCGTATTTCAAAGGAGGAGGAGGAAAAACTTTAAGGCCAACACTAAGGCCCAGAGCGCTTGCTCCGCTAAGGCGCGTTGTTCATCCGACGAGTCCGAGTGAAGCCAAGCACTCCAGGAAGGAGGGTAAGGGTAAGGAAGGGCTGCTCAGCGGCGTTCAATTGGGCATTAGTGCTCTCGCATTCACAACTCGTAACAAGTGCTTAGGTGTCCTCCGATTGTTCAACAAAACGCTCTTCTATGCATTGAATCACAAAAGTAACTGGAACACCCAGGTCCTTAGTCCAACACTTTGGAAAACAATGTATCGACACTCGTGTCACCCTGTAAATTTATTTCGAGTGGACACGTCTTGCGAACTCCATCGGCTGCAATTCCTAAATTCCAACATGTACCGTAATGTAATCAATTAATTGAGAAGTCAGTTAGTGAGCTTTGTCAATTGTTTGTATATGTGTTTTGATTTCTCGTGCTAGTAATGCCCGCCTCTTCGAAGAATCCAGCTCAAGGACAAGAATTATCCTACCTGCCACAGGCGATTTTTTAATTCCGTAAAACTTAAATATGATCACCACGTATATGTACTCGATGGTGCCGCGCGCTGTAGCACTTTAGTCGTATTGTAGAAATCAAAAGTAGAACAGTCAAGTTATGGCTTAGAAGTGTTGATTGATTGATTGATCCATCTTTCTACTGGAGCTAAGTTAGAAAGGCCAACAAATATGTCGCCGCCCCAGATAGCTCCCCGTATGCAATAAATTATGCCTCGAATGAATGAAAGGACGGCTTCAGGTGAAACGACCGTTTCGTTACGCGCAACGTAGGCCGTCTTCGCACGCTTCGGCTCCAGTTCCTTACACCGAACTCCCCGCACCCCCCACTCCATCCCGACAGACTTACGCAACGTGAAGGGAGCCATACGTTCGCGCGAGGTCCGTTGTCGAGTCGCCTGCATACATCAACCGTAAACGAGAGCCCCATACGCAGACTCTCTTTCATTCGCACTCGTCGAAGCTATAGCAGTTACTTGGAATATGGAGAGGCGGTCTGTTATACCAGACATAGTTAGCACGATAGTTAGCACAGCTAGTCTCCGCGACGACCGCCTCGCCGAACGCTTTCGCGGGCGTTGCAAACAAAGGGCATCGAGGCGAACACCAACGTCACGACTGACGTCAGGGCCGGGTGTCGGGGGATCGAGTCGCGTTCACCGCCTGCAGTATGAACGCGTAGGACGACAGACGTTTTCTTCGGGTCGTCAACTATTGTTTGTTTTGCTGCCGATAGGCGCGGGGCGTGGTGCACAGGAAAAGGGGGGGGGGAGAGAAAGGGGCGGGCAGTCTTAGCCCCCGTGGTGGTTTGTTACGTCATTGGCACTTCAAATGGGAACGTGTCGAGATGTAGTGTCTCTTCGCCTTTGAAAAAAAACCGAGGCCGAAGAGTGTGGCACTGTACGGTTACATACACGCAGGCATGCTCAAACACGTGCACAAACATACACACGCATGCAAACAGACGGATGTTACGGCCTATCGCGCTTCTTTATTTTCGTGTGTTTGGTTTGATTTTGCTGAGGGAGGATTGTTAAAGTGCGAAAAGGCATGCGGTATTACTAAAAAAAGAAACGCTAAATCGACCCGAGTATCAAGCGGCAGTGGATCAGTGGCGCAGTCGATGAAATTAACACGTTCGATCTGCCGAAAAACTTCACAACGCAGTAAAGCCTCGAAATTCTTTACCTCGGGAGCTCTTATCTGAACACAGGGGAACGGGAACAAAAATGAATTTGCTCGGCATCAACTGCACCGAAATTGATCAGGCTTGTTGCAACGTTGCATTTAAAAGAAAAGGCTAAAATATATAATTTCAGTAAAGGGGCAAACTTTGTGTTTAGATAATCCTTTCTTTTCTTTTCTTCAACTGGTAAAACAAGAATTGAAACCAACTAGTTTGCGACTTCCTAACTCCGCAATCATCAATGACGTCGTAATTCTGCGAACTGCTACCTATATACTGAGACTTATACTATACTATACATACTACTATATAGTATATATAGTAGTATATATACTATATAGTATATGCTACTATATACTGCGTAGACAAAATCGACGACTTTCGCGCCGCTCTGAAATATGGCTATGATTATAGTGCGCAGAACGTTCGCGAAATTATCGTAAGCAAGTTCACCTAAGCTGTACATTCATATATCACATTTGTCCGCTTCAGATGCTCTATAGCGAACGGAGTTCACCGAACTATATACGTGCGCGTCTGTTTTCGGTCCAGAGTTACAAATTTGTAAACTTCGTGCTTCAATTCCTTTTTTTCCGAGTTTTACCGATTTTTGTCAATTGCTTTTCTTAATACGCAACGCCCCGAACAAAAATTTCAATCACCCTCAGTTGGGTATATGAATTCAGCTTTCTCTCTCAAATGCAACAAATGACTTTCGAATCGGTTCAGTGGTTGTCTGTATAATTAGGGGCATTTCTGCGTTTCACGTGTATTTGAATAGCAATGTTCGGCCAGCGCAACTTTGCACGCGGTTGACAGAAAACAAGGGAACGAGATAACCGCTGCACCAACTATATGCGCCAACCGCCCCCCCCCCCTCCCCCCCCCCAAAAAAATCTCTTATTTGTATAAGCGTCGGAATCGGAGTTAGCCCCTGTAGGAAAGCTTCCAGGACCCGAGGGGGGGGGGGGCGCTACCACTCAAACATAGGCTCGTCGTGTGTGTGTGTGTGTGCGCGCGCGTGTGCGTGTGTGTGCGCGCGTGCGCGCGCGCGAATGTAATAGCAAATCAGATAAAAGCTAACCAATTAACCTGTACTTAGCCGTATAACGCCAATCCTGCCCCCCCCCCCCCCTCTACTCCGGCTTATCCTTGAACCAAATTAAATAGTGCGAAAAAAGAAATATGCGCCGACGACTAAGCTGGCAAGTTACAACATCGTGTTGACGGCAGCGCAGCTGCGCGTGCAATGCATTGGACGTGATGAATCGTCCCTATTCCGCCCCCCCCCCCCCGCCGTTTGCTCGAAGCTTACCTCCCCAAAGTTTACCAACAGGGCAGCTTCGTCTAGACGCCATCGCGATGTTCCGGAGAAGCCGCGTCGCGCATTACGTCACAGTTCGCTCCGTGCCAAACGCTGTACTGTTTACTGAACACGTATTCGCGCGCTTGATCGATTATTGTAAACAGGTGCCAGAATTCTACGGAATCACAGGCAAATACAAAGCGCAGCTGTGTTTTGTATTTCCCTTTCGTAAATTACCCTACGCATCTATTTGATCGCGGCGATATTTACGCCGCACACTTTTAAATGTCGTTGTTTACTCTTCCCCGTCGGGCGAGCACCAAGAGAGCGAGATCGCGCGTCTTTGCGAGGACACTCGCTTGCTTTTAGCTGACAGCGAGGCCTGAACAGCGCGCGAGGGCAAGGGCAACTCACGGACACCTGCTTTTAAAGAGCGCGGCAGTTGTGCCTCTCTTCGGCAGTTCAGTTTCGCATTTCCGGGTGGAACCGCGGCCGAAGTTGATTCGGGAAAAGAAGTGTTATACACCGCCGTCAACTTCTTGCACGTCCAGAAGCTGTCATTTGCTACGAACGAAGTGCATTTTACAAAAGCAACGCCAAATTCAATTCGAAGCGGGCAGCCGCCGCCATGTTTCACGCAAACCACGCAAGAACGCTAACTTCGTTTGCGTTGCGTATATGCCCGCTATTTCGTTTAGCGTTCAGCGCATGCGCAGTCAGGACCCGTTATTTTTTAGTGTACGCAATGGTATAGCGTACGCTATACTATAACTGTCTATTAAACATATCAAACCTTGCGTTGGCATCAATAGCCCGACTCTTTAATCTAAGCGGCATAATTACAACTCTTATTACAACCTCGAGTCAGTTTAAAACGTGACCAATTAACAAAAAATTGAACATGATAACGACAGTCCCGATGACTTCGTGTAATTATCGCATCTTCTATATTTAACCAATTTCGAAGGCACCTTCCGCACGAAAGTGTTTGTATCCTATATAAGAAAAGCACTGACCAAAAAAAAAAAGCAGAAGTCGGCGGATAATGTTTTCGCGTTAAGGAAGCATCGCCCGAGAATAAAGCCGTTCGTGTCATATGCCATGATCGACTTGAATGCTAAGCGCGCGATAAGACCATTACGCGAAGTGTGTTCGCCAGCTGCCTTTCCATGCAGCAGCAGCAGCAGCAGCGAGACCCGAACATCTGCCGCTGTGAATGAGCCGGCATACACGGTCGTCACGGTTCCGATTGTGCATCGCTCTGCATTCATTAATTAGCCGAGGCAACCTTGGGTCATGGCGCAACCGATCAGTCTGCCCTGGAGCACGTATTGCCCCAAAGGAACAATACGCACTGCTACCGGGTGCGATTTGACGCTTTTCCATGGGCCATTAAAAAAAAAAGTATTAAGTTATGGGGTTTTACGTGCCGAAACCACTTTCTGAAGCACGCCGTAGTGGGAGACTCAGAAATTTCGACTACCTGGGGTTCTTTAACGTGCACTTAAAGCTAAGTACACGGGTGTTTTCTCCCCCATCGAAATGCGGCCGCCGTGGCCGGGATTCGAGCCCGCTACCTCGTGCTCAGCAGCCCAACAACATAGCCACTGAGCAACCACGACGGGTAAGAAACAAAGAGAGAACAAATATTTTTTTTTTATAAGAACATTATTCGGAGATGTGTCAACGTGAGAGGGGTGGGTTTCGCTCCACAAACAAAAGTGGAGCTTGCTGTACGCCTAATGCTTTTACTTCACATTGACATATTGACCTTCCGCGGAGGTACCCGTAACACACAAAGGAGCACTCCAAAGGCCTTTGTATGATAGGGGACGTCTACCAAAAAAGGCATTCACGCGGAGCGATACGCAACAAAGGGGTATTTTTTTTTTTTTTTTCGGTGGAGGTCCCTTGTGCGGAAAGGGTAGATGTAGCCTTTCTTATGGGCCGGTCGCAACTCAACACTAAACTTGATGAAACACAATGGCGCCTAATATTTTAGTGCTCGCAAAAAAAAAAAAAGAGAGAGAAGAGTTTTATAGGTATAGCAGTGATAGGGTTTACACCAATATTTAACGTTTTCTCACTTTTAATTTAAAGAAGCGCCGCCGTGTTCTTGCTCTGCGTTAATTACCGAAAAACGTGTAAAGGCGAAACCCCTTTCCATAAGGGGTCATTCAGCGTAAGAGGGTTTACTTCGAAGGACTCTATAGCTCGTCCGTTTGTCAATCGATTACCGCATATCCCATTTCTAAAGAAAAAAAAAAAGAAGAAAGGCAGAAAACAAGTAAAATACATAGAGGTTGAGTGCAGCAAGCTTGTTGTATTCGAAATTTCGAATATTCCTATGCACTCCTACCTGCTGGCCGCATGCGCCTACTAGCAAGCGGTGGAAAGTGGACGGGCAAAGCTATATATAGCAGGTGGTCGAGGTTATAATGGTATACGGGTAACGCAGCGTATACGCCAAAACACTTTAGCGATAAACAGGTCACGGACGTAGAGACACTTACACTAACGACACCCCAAAACATCGCAGCACGATAGCCATGCCGCAGGATAACACCTCGGTCCTTCAGCGATAAAGGGTCTGTTCGATAAATGCGAGCGACACAAACAGCGATTGCGCAGCTATATCTTTCACCAATGGCAACTAGTCAGCGCTCGCGTTTTTTTACTATTGCGCTACCGCTCTACGTTACCGCTCCTCAGCCTCCGCGATATTTATAGTTACTTGACGCATGACATGATGAGCACCTTGTACAGTATTTGAAAACGGAGCGGCCTGCGCACAAAGACAACTTTTCTCTAAGGCGGTTTCCCGCGTAAAATCACGAATCGAGTAGGTTGAACAGGAACGATTTCGAATGCTCGGGAAGGGTGCTCTCGCGAGGGCAGAACCGCACGGTTCACTCGTTTGGTTGTTATCTCTTTGTTTTGGCCGCGCCGGTCTGATAAAACACACACACACACACACACACACACACACACACACACACACACACACACACACACACACACACACACACTACAGCAACGCGTTGTAAAGGCCACAGCCTCCATCACCATAACGATCGCCGGTCTTGGTATGCAACTTAAAAGGCCAGTGCGAGCACTGGCCGAGCACCTTTGAGAGCACAGACAACACACACGCACGCAGACTCGAACTGTGCCGCCGTGAAGACACGCCTTGACGGCAAAAGTAGGAGTCATTTAACACTATTAGTTTTGTGCTTTTGTCATCCTAATACAGACCCAAAACTTTCGCTCGAATGAAAAACAAACTCCACATCAGTTACATTTCTTATACGGGCGTGTCCGGTTCGAGTTTGCCTATATATGCAGGCCATGACAAAGCAGCAGATGATGGCACAATACATACATACATATATATGTATATATATATATATATTTCACGGTTTAGCACGGAGTGCGCATCTGCGATATACCTACAGTACGCTAAGAGGGCGATTGAGGCGGTCAAAAGGATACCAACGTACAAAAATCGATGACCAACCTGACGGTTGCCGACTAGTACTCGTATTTTATTCCTTTAAACACCTTCAGGGCCCACACACACGGGAGTGGGGACATCGTGCTAATAGTACGAAATACCACGGCCCAAGACGCTATTCAAGCGAATGCTTAGTCACTCGGACCTGTAATAGAGAGAAATGGGAGTTGGGCAAGCGGTTCCAGTCACTGCCATGTTTGAAAAATGAAACGACGAGAAACGGACACTACATTACGAGATACGAATGTCCGCTACATACGATACATTTTGCCCGCTCCATAGCAAGTACTGTCCAACCGCAGCAAAAGCGGGTACAAGAGGCACAGTATAGCTATCGCCCTCCATGCCACAGACGATAACTCAACGCAGACAGCACACCAAAGTATTGGAGCGAGAAAAAGGCATTTTTATTTGAAGCAAGAAGGCAGGACTAACCTTCATTTACCCGCCACTGAAAAATCCCTGCATATTACTAAATCATGAATAACTGGATAATTTTATCTTGTGCACACAAGTCAAGCAGGGGTACTTACCACTGTTGACGAAACGGCAGCACAATCCAGAGCGCACCGCTCTAGGACAAACAACGGCCGTGAGACCTTGTTCCACGCCTGGCCCGGGTACGGCCGAAGCGCGCAACACACGATAATAGCGGTAATCAACGCGCCACACGAACCAATGCCACAGTACAAACACCCCGGCCAAAACAATGTCTTTATTATCCCCCACCTGAACCCAATAGCTGGCCCCAATCGCATCAGTCACACGACATGACGCTCAACTAGAACCTGAAAGAAGGCATCGTTTGTGAACAATGGCCTTTCACGAAAACTACGACATCGCCAGGGGAGGGAAATTAAATTACCTTCATCCAGAAATACGATAACTAAGCAGTTCAATTAAATGCTAGCGAGACCTCAGAAGTATTTAAAACAAAAATAATCAACCGAGCACGTGAAACGAGTTTCGGTAAACTGACTTTTTCCCCCCCTATCGCTGTCTTCTAAAAGACACGGCTCTGATAATCAGCTACTCGGGCTACCGTATTTGAAACGGGACGTTAAACCTGTCTTCGCTGAAAGTAAACCGGTCTCCAGGCAAACACTGAAAAGGGCCACTTACCTCTGACTTACGGCCCTAAATCGCCGAGTCGATCACGAAATCGTTTAAAGCCGCCGTGCTGGAGCGTACGGCTAACCGGCGAAATTAATTAAAACTCGCGCGCACTCTGGCGGCGCAGTCACCAACAGACAGTGAAGTCGCATGCCTGCGTTCAACAGTAGCAATGCCACGCTGATCGCGTTCCCCGGCCAAACCCTAGCGACCTGCGAAAATCGATGCGTTTCTGCCCCGCAAGTCTTTGCAAACGTTACGTTGACCCCCGCCCCCCCCTTGCCACTAACACCATCACCTGCTGGCCACCGCGCCTACCACGCCCCTTGGCTGCAGTCGTCTGCTACGGCCAGCGGTGAGCAGACGAGCCGAGCGAGAACGCGCCGAGGCAGACGGTGGTGGACTCGTTTTCACGCATCGCGTTCAGTCGTGCAAACGCTATATAAGCAAGCGACACGGCGCCGGAACGAAAGGCGAATGAAGGCGCCGATCGCCATGGGGCAGTTGGCCAGACGCGACTACTACATGCACAGCTGCGGCAAATGCGAGTGAAATTAATGACCCGAAACAAGTCGTCTGCGAGAGAGACGGAGTAAAGACGAACGCAACGCATAGCAAAATAACACTACGCGCACATCTGTCGTCGGCGCCCACAAGCACGCACTCCACCGATGCAGCAAGCACACGCCCCCCACAAAGCGATCGCTAACGTCTGCACTGCGCCGGCGACAACGTTTCACGAACTCGAAGGCTGAGCGGATCTCCGAGGTGTCTTAATCCTGCTGCTCTTCCCAGATGTCGAGGGGTCACCCGATCGGCTCAGGAAAATGATGAAACAGGTAGAAGTGGTATAGAGATTTAGAACGGCTTCAATTATCGCGGTAATATTAGGCTATAAATGGACTAAATGAAAGCCCCCTCCCTCCTCAGCCGCCGCTCTTTCTGCATTGTTTTCGTCCGATGTCCCATTCGTTGCGTTTCAGCTGACCTCGTTCGTTCCTGCATTATTCCCTGCCACCTATCGAAACGCGCTCGTCTGTTCGTCGTCTGCGAACTCTTGGTCGTCTGTACACAACGCTAGATCTGAGGATATGTCGCGTTACGACTTCCGTTCGGAGTCATGTGAGAGAATCGGGTATTCCACATGAAAAAATAAAGAACCTGCGCGGCGGTCAGCTGACTGGCCTCAGCGAGCGAGCTCTTCCCCCCACCCCTCCTGCACCTCGCATGGCAACGGAGCATGCAGCAAACCAACGGTGGCGGAGACCGATTGAGCGAAGAGTGGAGTGGCAGGCGAGAAAACGAGAGGAGGAGAGAAGCCAGCCGCACAGCCCTTGCGCGCGCACTCGGCCACGCACACCGACGCTCACACACACACACACGGGCGCCGCCGATACATGAGGTCGGCGCTCGCGCACGCCTGGAGGAAGACAAGGGGCGAGAAGGAAGAGAGAGAGAGAGAACGAAAGATGAAGAGGGGGATGGAACCGCATGGCTGAAAAGCCGGAGCGGAGAGGAGCTCCGCAGCGAACACAGGCCAAGCCGAGCGACTCGACGGGCAACTTCCCTCCAAGCGCCGCCGCAGAGCCACACAACGCGCTTGCTTGCTGAAAGCCCCGCTGCGACCCGCCCCGCTCGAGGGGGGGGGGGTACCCCGAAAACAAGAACACACACACAGCCGGGGGGGGGGGGGCGCTACAAAAAGAAAGTACAACAAAGAAAAGAATTCGCCAACAAGGGAGCGTGAAAGGGGAAGGTCGGGTGGCCGCTGTTGGGCGAGGGTGAAGCGGTCCGCCAAACAAGGGGGGTTCGCTTTCTGAAAAGACTGCGTCCCTGGCGGCAGCAAGCAACGCCAGCAGCAGCAGAAAAACGCTTGCCTCATTTCTAAATCACGCGGCTCTTCTATGAACGCACGTCTTATACATCTCTTTCAGCGGGCACCAACCACACAATCGCAAGTGAATCATTCGGGTGGCATAACGCGATTCGCACGGCGAACATCGATAAGCGGCAATACGACGATGAACAGAAATGCCAGGACGAGGACGCGTTCCTTTCTTGCTTCCTCTTTTCCTTTTTCTTTTTTTGTTCGCTATAGCCGGACGTCGGCGCTGCTTGCTGCGACCTGAGCGATTCGCGCCCGGCGACAGGCGTCAGCGACAAAACGCACGGTTGGCGCGAGAAAAGCCCAGCTGTTGCGGACGCTCCAGGAGATGATGCACGGCAGCGGACTTCGATCCTGCGGCAGCCGCGTTCGAACACGCTAGCGCACTTCAGAAGAGACGCAGCAAACGAGAGTTGGCCAAGCCCCGTGGGCTTAGCATATCGCAGAGTGCGGCAAACGCAAAACGAGCTGCGGGTATGCGGGCCGAAACGACGGTAAAAGAGGGAAAAAAAAAAAAAAACCTTGACCGCTACTGGCTGATCGCGACTAGACCACTGTTGCCATGGGGCAGAATACGTGCAGACGCCGTTTTCGCATCTCGTCCCTCCGTCTGGTGCGCCCAAAAACAGCGGTCCACTCCGCAACGTCAGATTCGACAAAACGCATTTCTTCACTGCTTGGAGCACCGCGCTGCATTTGGGTGCAGCCGTAGCTTAGCTCATAGTTAGCTCTTTAGCCCCGCATACAACGCAACACTTTTGAATCAGTATAGGCAAACATGGCAGACGGATCAGTTCACTAAGAACAGCGAGAACAGTGACGCATGCTACACGATGTGCATCTATTTGCACAACAGCGCCATTGATCGACGCTCTTCTCCCCTGAGCAACAAAAATCCTCGAAGAGCTCTGCTGCCTGCCTTTCGATCAATGATTGCTGTCGTATCGAAAGCTACTGCGGGCTCTATTAGAAACACTTTCTCAACGCCGCAGGCGGCTGTGAATCGGCCGTGAAAGACCGAGCGCGCCTTGCACGACTAATTTGCCGTTTACGAAGCTGAGGCTAAACGCCGCGCCCGCTGATTCGAGAGGCCGAGATAACGGCCGAACCACTTGCGCTAAAATCGTCCATACAACGCGCGCATCCTTTCTTGAGCGACCGCGCCGCTCTGTATCGGGGCTGCAAGGAGAAGGAGGGAGGAAAGGGGCACAAGGGTGACGTGGAGAGGCTATACAGGAGCAGGAGGGCATGCACTTGTTTTCTTGGCACACAAGCCTTCTTTTTCTTGCAGCCAAGCTGGCGCCGAGCCCAGCCCGGTTCTTTCACCACGACGCGACGCGTTGAACGCGAACTCACGACGGCCGGGCACACAGTTACATCACAATAATTCGGCGACGGGAATACACGACGCCTTCGAGATCGGGGAGACAGCGCCGGCGCCTTTTATAGTACGGGTCCGCCTACCCTGCGCCCCCCCCCCCCCTTTTTTTTTTCGCGTGACCGAGTGTTCGGTCCGGGCTTGTTGTCCATCGGCACTATCTCGACCATCCAGCGAGCAATTTAGAGCGACCGCGAAAACTGCTCCTTCCTCCAACGACCCCCCTCCCCTCCCTGCCCACTTCTGACGACGCGCCTTTGGCAGTCGAGCTTCCGGTTGACCTCTGCAGCCTTCTTCGCGGACAACATACTACCACTGCACGCGAAACGAAATTTCTGATTCCGTGCACTGTAAACAGCTGTGCGGAGATCGGCGTCCGTATTTTCCCCTTCGGGACGTGAACATTTGTCCCGTTTCTCCATTTGGCACTCTCGCGTACAGGTTACTCTCAAGCGCCGTGTGAAACCCTGAAACCCTCAGCAAGGTTTCCGCGATAAAGCCCATTTTCTTCAGAATAAAAAAAAAAAAAAACAGGAGCAGCGCAACACAGGACGGGCGTATAAAGAGCACAGGACAGAGCACAGCGCTCTGTCCTGGGTGGCGCTGTTCCTATTTTTATTCTGAAGATGAACCAACCAGCCCCTTTGAACACACCCATTTTCCTCTCCGCCTATAAATGTATATAACTTGAAATTGAGGACTGCAGTCCAAATTTGGCAATGCGAACTTTTCCAGTGCACTCGTCAACTTCAGTTTGTGCGTCTGAATTATAAAAAAATAATGCCTTTTTTCTTTTTTTTTTCAGCGGCACTATGGTCCGTGTACTTTTGCACACGGCCGCACAAAGTCCGTCAGTTTCTGCTTTCACGATGCGCCGCGGTGTACAACGCGGATTGCACTTATGACTGTGTCGCAGATAATCGACGGACCGATCATACGTATGAACATCCCCAACGGACAGCATTAAGCACTTCAATAGCAAGGGGGCTCTCATAAGTGTCGCGTACTTCCGATTAGACCAGACAAGATTTCCAAGTTTATTGGACCGGCACCGCAAAGTTCGCTTCGTGTCGTGAATGAACTGAGACATAACTGCGCGGTCATATAGCAAGCATCGTCATGAGCTTATATAGGGTTATGGTGTATTTGGACAGCACGGTGGGGCAAGAGTGAGAGACGAAGTGGTACGCCGTCTACTGAAGCTGTGACCTGTGCACTAGGTCGCGCGCTTACCACTAACATTTCACATATAAATAGTCGTATATACATTGTATGCATCGGGCTTCCTCTAAGTAACAATATACGTAAGTCGACTGCCCGAAAAAGGCCTATTCCCGGCCTACCAATGTGCCGTGCCAGCTGACTCCATCCTACGCCCGCAAATTTTCCTATCTTATCACACCACCTAATCTCCTGCCGTCCTCGTCTGCGTTTCACGTTCCTCGGCACCCGATTCTGTTGCTCTATGGGACCACCGATTATATGGTCCCCGCAGTACTTGACCTGTCCACCTCCAACTTCTTCCTCCTAGAATTTCGGCTATATACTCCCGTTCTCACCTTCGGCGGCGATGTTGTTACCACCACGTACTACTGTTCCCTACGTACACACAGTCCATACGGTCGTCTTCCTGTCGAATAAAGCTGTGATTATTGTCGTAGCAGCTTCTTTGCTGCCCCTCATTCCCCCAAAGCGTTCGGAAGTTACGTGTATATCTTCCTCAGTCAGCTAAGGGACATTGTGGCGTTTCAAGACGCTGCTTATTACCCCGACGAGAATATATATACACGCTACGAACGTGAAAACATTTTTTCTTTAAATTCAAACATCCAGGTTAGACGATGGATGCAACATCTCCCACGACTTTGGTACAGGTACAGTACTGCTTGCATCCGATTCGATTTCATCCGCGGCCGTTGATCGCCATACCTACGGTGTTTCAGCTGCTCAGCACGAGGTCGCGGGTTCGATATACCCAGCCGCGGCGGCCGCGTTCCGACGGTGACGGGACGAAATGATGCAAGAACGCTCGTATACACTTAGATTTAGGTGTGCGCTGCATGTAGGACTTCGGGAGGTCCAAATTATTCCGGAGCTCCACACACTATGCTCCGGAGCATCACACACGCGTGTTGCTTTGGCAGACCAATAAACCCCACGACTTGAATTCGCTACTCAATTCGATTCTCAAACACAGGACCGCGGGGCAACGTTCGTCATGTGACGCGCAATTCCGATGGACCGCCACCCCGACATGTACGAGGCACCGGAGACGAGGCTACACGCCAGCGCAGCACCCTGACACGGAAGGCAGCGGCAAAAATCTCTGTCAACCGAGGCACCCAAATTCGTTTGTTATAGCTTACCTATAACAAACTATATCCATTTGTAAACCATTTGCAAAGAAGGCACCAGGTCACCCCCGGAAGACAATGTACACGGGTTATCACGATGACAGATATATATACGGTTGCGCAAAACTGACCAACATGATTATATACGACACAGTGTTTCCTTTATACCCCCCCCCCCCCCCCACCTCTCCCCCCTCCAGACAGGGAGAACTGTCTCGCAAGAGGAACGACCGAACAGCCCCATGGACGGCGCCGCTCGGTCTCCTCGCCGACACGGCGAACACGGTCGTGCGTTTTTTTCCTGCTGACGCTGCCGCCTTGCTCCCTAAGCACACACACATACATACATACACGAGCCGAGAGAGAGAGAGGCCCTGGTTCGGTCGATCCCCGCTCCTTCCTTCGCTAGTGACCTGCCCCAATCATCGCGCCAGCGCGCGGAAAAAAGCCTCCTCCGACCGGGTTTCTCGTTCAGCTGAGAGCTGCTTGCTGCTCGAACTGCTCAGCGTCATTTTTTTTTTTTTCTCTTGCGCGCGCGTCGCGCCGTTACAACAGTCGCTTTGTGTTTGGAGCCCCCCCAACATCTTCTATCGTCCGCTCTCACGGTCGGTCGTCTTAGCGGGACGACTAAATGACTCCCGAGGAAATGTATCGAGACGGCACGCCGCGGAGTTCGCTAAAGGAACGTCAAACACCAACGCTATATAAATTACGCTTAAACCGGTAAAAGTGTGCTTTCCAAACTCTGCATTCGTGCGGCGAGAAAACGTCAATTACTGTCGGAGAAAAAAAAAAAAAAAACACTAAACGCCTCCCCCCGCCCCTGCTTTGAATTTCCCGCGGCAATCTCGGCGCCGGTTGAACGTCGGTGTGCACGCCATGGGTCTCGATGCGTACTTTTGTATGTAGGCCGTTTTGGGTGCTGGGGAAAAGTTTTTCGAAACGCGTTACGATGAGCCCTGCTTGGTTCCCTTAGAAAATGAAGAGTTTAGTCGTTGTTTAACTGGCGCACGGTTAACTGGACCCGAGTAAAGACCGTACAAGAGAACCCAACCCACTGTTTGTACAAAATATCATGAGCAATGTGGGTTTTCAAGGTATGTATCGAAATCAATGACGTCACGGAGAGACGTGACGTCAGAGTGAACTTCAGGACGGCGTCGCTGCCCGCATTCCGATTCGATTACGCTTCTTTCCTGGCTTACAAAGCCTGCACTCACGTTGGGTGAGAAAGGCTGTTATGCTATTACACAATCATAATTTGCTGATAAAGAAGCTTACATCGATTTGTCTTTATGACCAGAGGCCAACGTGGACGCGTGTCGTCCAATGACGGACTTGTGTTGCCGACATCGTTTCTCAATGCTGTGTTGTGCGCGGCGCGCACACGCCGAAACCATAGTCTAAACGTACGTTTCTGTTTACCTTTCCTTGCCTTACTTGTTTATTATTTTCTTTCTTCAAGAAGAGCGAGGCTAATCAGTGCAAAGTTAACGTGTTTCTCGCGTTCCCGAAGAAAATATGAGGTTCGCCGTCATTGCGTTGTTATTCAACAGAATTGAATGCCGAACAACGACCAAGGCGCCAGGATCAGCTAGCAGCAGCGAGCGATCTGATGTGATACGTCGCGGGGCAACGTAACTGTTTATAGCGCATAGTATACATACACGCGAACCGTGGGGTCAACATCGACATTTAGGTCCGCTCGTACATCATTAGTGATGGGCTCGGTCTGCGGGCGAGACGGGGGTTCCGCGCGGCCGTTTCGGCGGGATATGTAACCGAGACGCCGAACTTTCGAGCGGGGCACAAAGCGCGCGAACGACCAACCGCAAAATTCGTCGCGGTGCGTCGATCTGTAGACTATACACTCAAATCACGAGGGGTCAACCTAAACCGACTAACGTTTAGGCTTGCTCGAGCGAATCGTCCCGTATACATTTAAAGAACCGAGTTGCCGACGCTGTTTTCTCTGCTGCGTTACACGTATAAAGGACAAGTCCAAAGTCGTCTTAACGAGGAGTTCCTTTAACTGGCCCGGTTTACCTTTTACTTTTACAATCGTCGCTGTTGACTATATTGCATTAGTCAGCGGCCAAATGTACGCTTAGTCTCGTTAAGGTTGGCGCTCAAAGCGACGTTGCAAACCACCATTAGCTATATGTCATGGTGCTCTGTGGTAATCCCTTGCCTCCATTGTTTGTTGACGTCATGTGGCTGTCGCAAAAAAAAAAAAAAAAATAATAATAATAAAAATGAATAAAGCCTCTTGCTTCGATCCCGCGTGATCGCGTGCCAAGGCGGCTATCTGTCTTGCTGCTGTTCGACGCCTGACCGCAGCGACCATATTCCGATGGTGAACGAACGCAAGGCAAGAACAAAAAAAAAAAAAAAAAAAAAAAGACACCCGTGTACCCAGTGCTTCGGGAGCATATTACAGAATCCACATGGTCAAAATTAATTCGGTGCACAGCCGCCACTAAAATCGCGTCCCTGCCCCCCCCCCCCCTTTCTCTCTCTCTCTTTCCTCCCTGCCGGACGTTTAACTCCATAATTTTTGGTGAAACCCGCCACCTATTTTATTTCAAGTCCAATATGTTTCTACGCGTCTTCGGTATAAATCAGACGGAGCTGACACGGAATCCTTGTACGACAGTTTGCCTGTAGAATGACAGAGAAAACAAATGTAGCGACACTATTTGCATGCGGAAACATTTTAGCAGTGCTTTGTGCCATAATCTGTCAGCTTTAAAAAGATAAGACGGAAAGAAAGGAAACACCCGGTATGCCCTAATCAGCGCGTACTAACACTATAGCCCGTTGGAAATATTCTCTGCTACACTGCTTTCACCGATAACCTAATTCTAAAAAAACATAATTCTAATACCAAGGGATATATATATATATATATATATATATATATATGTGTGTGTGTGTGTGTTAAGCAAGTAACTTAACATTGTACACAGGGCTGAACTGTCAAAAAAGAAATAACAATAAAATAAATGAATAAATAAAAAAATAACAGTGACATTTGAGAAGACAGAGTACTTTAATACAGTAGGACGTTGCGAGTCTAACGCCCGTGCTCACTTAAGATGCAGCTTTCCCCGCGCTGCTCCTCAAGTTAAGTTATTTTCGTCTTTTCGTCGCGCAGTGTTCTGGTTTCTTTTTTGTTTTTTCTTCTTTACGCAGCCGCCGCTGATACCACAGGCAAGCTGTGCAAAGCCCGATTGTTCTCAATCCAAGTTGAATAAAAAAATAAAATATATTAAGACAGAACTGTATACTGTCTGACTTACGCATATACCGTGTGTCCCAGCTAACGTTAACCAAGCTGTTCAACTAAAAAAATAAAATAAAAAATAAATAAAATGACTGAACACGGCGCAAGATACAATCATAAGACCTACGATGTTCGGTTGCCAGAGTTCTGACAACCAAACACCATAGGTCTTAAAATCGTAGTTTGGGCCGTGGTTTCTAAATATTCTTTACGTTTTTTTTTTCTTTATTGAACATGGCTAACGTTAGCTGGAAAAGCCGATACGTACACAAAACGTATTTTTGTGCTTCCTTTGACACAATTAAATGCGAGCAGAAATAAGACAGCGAAAACACTGCAAAATACACACGCTTCTCTCTAGACAAGGGTCGTAAACTACAGCGTTTTAAGTGATCGCTTTTACAACCCGATCTGCAAACAGCTATATCATGCATTCAAAGTTATACTTTCGCTAACTTTTGTAATCACACGAAAACTACGCCTTCTTATCAAACTAAGAAGGTCTCCGTGGATGGAGACCTTCTTTGGTCCTCGATATAGCACCAATTATCGGCATAATTAGATGAAGTACACCAAACTTCATATGGCATGTAGTAACATCAAAATTGAAGCCATATCCAGTACATCAAGCGTGCTCATCGCTGGAAATCGTGTACAAAGCACCACTGTCGAGATATGCGGCGTCAAAATTTGCGACTAACAGCACTGCTGTTTTAGCTAATCAGCAACGCATCTTCACACAGCCCAGAGAGGTGTCAGGTGGATCCGCAGCGTAATTCGCCGCAAAGTCAGAGGTCATATCTGTCGAAAATGATGCCAGAGGGAGCATTTATACTAAGTGGATATGACTCTACTGCACTGTTCGGCTTCAGTAGCATAACTGGGGCCTGTACCTTAAAGTTAACAATTACAATAATAAATTGGTTAAGCCTATGTTTATCAGCTAACATAACGGCACGATTTATGCAAATAATGAGCGCCTGAAAGGTGAAACAAGGCAGGGAACTAATAAAAGTATATACGCAACACACGCAGAGCAAACGGCTACGTCATTCGTTTTGTTTAGTACGTTTCCGTTCTATTGAACGTGTTGTGCGCTTCCTTAGTTTTGTACCTCGCTCCATCAACGAAAGGCAACCCCCCTTCGCTCATCAAGAACTGGGCTGCGTCTGCTAAGTGCTTCGACGACAGATTCGGGAGCCGAACGCGAAATGTAGCGGGAAATCGGGTTAAATGGCGCCCATTCATCTTGTACTGCGCTAACTACTACAGCGAAATCACCAAGAAACGAAATGACCTATGCGACCGGAACGACCCAGCGCACATCCTGCAGCCACATTATCCGTAATGCAGACCGCGACGTCGTCTGCGGCGCCGTCTGCTAGCAGCAGCAGGCGCGCGACCTACGAGATTCGCGCGGCGCCGATCTCGGAATCAACAAAAACTAGCGAAGAGGAGGAGCAGGCGAGCGCCGCCGGCAGCCGCCACCGCTACCAACGCTTCCGATCGGAGACGCAAACTGCGTAGACTGAGCGACAGACGATTCCACGCCCCGACTGGTTCTTCCCCCAACCCTCATCTTGTCGACCCCCTGCCGCGCACGAAAAGCACGCTTAGCTCGCTTGCTTCCCTGCCTTCACCAGCCGTAAGGCGGTGCGTACTCGCACGAAAAAGGCAAGAGGAACGCGGCTCGTGACAAACAAGCGTGTTTCCGCTTTCCTATAGCTCTGTCTGTGACGAGGGTATGGGGCATGTCATCTTCGACCCTATCTGCAAAATGTTGCGGGTATTTTTTTTCTCCGCGTTCCGATATTACAGTCTTCAACGAGACCACGCTAACGTGCTGTGAACGAACAGGATACTGTGCAAGTATATATATAAGCAGAGTGCGTTTATTTGGGCCAATCGGTGCGTGCACGGGTGACGACACGGCGCTTTTGAAACAGGACATAGAGCAGACGACAAACAAGATCAGCGTTCGTGTACAGTGTTGTTCGTGTGTGCCGTCTGCTCTATGCACCGTTCAAAAGCGCTGTTTATTTCATCACCCTAATCATACAAGTTCGGCCGACGCTCTTCGACATGGCTCGGCCACCTAACAGAAACTTCCCGCTGCCTATTCAGCCATATACCTCGCATTATACTGTTGAGCTGCTGCTGTTTAGTTTTCAAAACGAAAGAAAAAAAAAAGTTTGCCCGCTATACAAAAAAGGCGCGACGTTACTTCTAACAGCACAGCGACGCATCGAAAATTTAGCATTACGACTTTCTGAGCTTAAAGCACGAGGTGAGAGTAGCGCAAGTCTAGCATATAACGGCGCTCGCGCTCAATAAATAGAGAGGCGCCACGGTGGCCCGCCAAAGGCGCACTGCCGTGAATTTCCCGTCAATCTGTCGCCTTTCTCTGACAACGATCACTAAGCACGTTAACGCTTGGTGCGGAAAGCGCAGCGCAGACGGCTTCGCAAAATCGGAACAAACCAATATGAACCAACTCGCACAGGCCTGCGACATCCGCATGACCTTTTTTTTTTTTCTTTCCTCTCTCCCCTTCGGTTCCGTAATAGAAGCAGCTGGTGTTAGCTTGCCTAAACGCGCCACAACATTTTATCTCTCTCTCTTTCTCTCTGCTTAGCGTGCCCTCGGCCTATATTTGAATTCGCGACGCAGCGCGAGGCTCTCGCTTAACAAAACCGAAAGACTGAGAGAACGCAAGAGCTCCATTTTCAGGCCAACACGAAGGACGATTTCCATTCGAAGGCGCATTAACGTTTTCTGCTGGCTGAATTTTAATGGGCGGGAACGGCTCACCAGCGACGAAATGCAAGAAGCGGTCCATTAACTATATAAAGAAAGCTGGGGCTCCCTGGCCCACTATATAGGGATGACTGCAGCTCGTGCTAGATAAGTTTTGAGGACAGTTTCTAGTGCCTCCTCAACCAGTCTATGCACTTCACGCTTCATGACATGTTTACGCACCGTTTTGCCTTGGCAAAGTATACCACCGCGTGCCGTACGAACACACCACCCTTAAACCTTACACTTTTCTCCCCTGTTTGTACATTTCCCGTGGCGCCGGACAACACAAAAAGAAATTGCCCGCTAATATCTCCTACACTTCCTCGCACCCCTGACGCTCAATAATCACGGGATGCTTTAACCAATAATCGATCCAAATAGAGCTCAGGCGATCGAAGGAAGCCGGCCGCAAAAGCGAGCCGCAGAAGTGATTTCGAAAAACCCGCGACCGAAGCGTGACGTCATCTCCAAGTCTCGCCTCAGCGCTGGAGAAGCTTTCTCGATTTGTAGTAGGTTTTGGATGTATTTGAACTTAGAGCCGCTGTGTAACCAGACTGTGACTGTTCTTCGCTTGTTTCCACGGTGTTTCAAAAACGCACACTCCACGACTCGAACGACGAGCAGCCCGTGCCGTGACGTCAAACGCATCGGCCGACGCTCGCGAAGTTTAGTGTCGTATCCGTGCACGTGTTTTCCTCGTGGCCTGCTAAGTCATGCCCCGAAAAATGGCAGTCGCTAGTTTCAAAAAAGATGGTAATAAAAGTACACTTGAAACTTCGGGAGGTTAATGTTAAGGCCGCTCGACGCATTCAGCATGAAAACATTAATGGTGAGTGCTTACACGTGAAAGTCAAAACGGAAAATGAGCCAGTGTTCCTGTATAGTGTCTCCAGGATTAGCGTTCGACATTTCTTTTGCGGGTAGTTTCACTGAAGCGGTTTGAAATCGGGTCATAGCCGGACGTGGGAGCTGTGTAACGCAAAACAAAATAAAGAAATGAAACTGGTAGAAATGTCCATCGATCTTCTCTGGCGCCCCTTTGCTGCTATAAAGAAACTCATTTTTTCCCGAAGCGAGAAATCAAATTACAATTTCCTCGCCCAAGAAGTTCCCCTCACACAACCACCCATCCCCTCCGCGCTAGCAGAACCAATCTTTCACGCATTCCTGAATATCAACGCTACTGAAACCGCAGACCCAGCCTTTTCTTAATTATTTTGGCTACCGACCCCACTGTTCCAATTCTGGCTTTCTTTCTCCGCTCTCTTTTTCAAATGAAACGCGACGGAAAATCACACGTAGCGCGAACAATGGCAGCCCTAATCACACCTACTACGCCTCTTCTCGAAACGAACGTATGCGGGGAGGAGTCGGGTTACCCACTCCCTCTCCGCCCCCCCTCCCCCCCCGCGTCAGCCACCAAAAGCGTGGCGCATGAGTTACCTTCCTACGCACAAGTTGCGAAAAAACTTATCGCGCCCCCAGAACCGCGTTGCGAAATTGCGACGCCCGCGCCCGACAGAGGTATATAGTATACTACAGCTGGCCTCCATCTTGTGTGGTACGCCATCATCGGCGCGAAGCGAGCGAACGAGTTGCGCAGTAAAGTGACCGCCGACCGACTAGGCCCTCAAACGGCCGAAGCCGTCTGTTGTCAAATGCTGTTGTTCTCGTCTATTCTTCTTCTTCGTTCCGTGTTTTCCTCAACACAACCAGCAGCTTCCCCTCCCATCTCCCGCAGTGTACGACAAAAGGTTGCTCGCTTCACTCCTAGACTGCCTCATCCGGAACCGCAGAGCTGTACAGAGCTGTAGCGCGCCATTATGTATACATACATATACGCGACAGGGGCATTAGCTTTCCTTTTTGTTTTTCCCTGCTCGCTTTCCGGCGAACGCGCAGCCGTTTGTATAGAAGCCATTGTCTCAACGAAACGACGACTGGGAGTCACCGTTACGAAAGTTGTGGGGGGGACGGGGATGAGAGCTAGTGTCATTGAGGCCTCGTCTAGCGCGCTTAAGCGATGCATTTTCGAGGCTATGGGAGGTCAGGGTAGTAAAACTGCCGCGGGACCGTCTACGGAGTATTTTCCTCAACGAGAAAGCTTTACGGCTGGGTGGAAGGGGGCGCTGCTGTTCCTTACTCGGTAAATTACTCGGCGTAATGGCGCAGTTGAGTCCCGCGCATCCTCTCTATCAGATCGCTGCAAATTAATCTACTGCTCTGCCACGCTCCGCGCGCAGGTGGAATAGGCGCGGGGTTCCCGTGAAGAAAACGGTGGCCGCGGTGTTTCTTTGTACCCTGCCGATCACGGCTCAGCGGGAACAGCTGATCAGCATTCGAGAAAGGATAATCCCACGTTTTAACGCTGTTTTTCTGTGCGGGAAACTTTTTGCCACACGGACGCAGTATGCAGACACCTCTTTTACATAGCGCTAGTTAATTGACTCCTAATGTGACCCGTAATCAGGGCACGGATACTAATTAGGTGTTCACGCTAAATGTCATTGGTGATGTATACGGCATTCATAAAGAGGAAACCACGCGACGAGGGGGAACTGATTTGGGCTCCTACGATAAACGCGCTACGCGTGGCGTTAATTTCCTACGATTTCTAAAGCTAGAACAAATTTGTGACGGATTTCTTTGCCGGCGTGGCTGCCGTCAGCTGGTTGGCATCAACGCGTCCATACGCCGCATGATGGCGATGTAATCCGAGACCGAAATGTGCTTTGTGGGAATGCACCTTACAGCGCATATACATATGACTTACACACTACATATCCGGCGGGACTCTTGTTGCATATGCGATCTTCGCGAGGTTTGAAGCGCCACTGATGTAACACCGTACACGGGCTACTCGGTCCTTTCAGAACCTATACGTGCTGGCTTTTATTCATATTGAATGAATGAAAGCGCTTTGATTATGTTACCGTCCTTTTGAGTGTATATTACTTTTACAGCAAATATTCTCTGCACTGTTTTTCAAAACAAAGATGAAAAGGAGGAGAGGTAAGGAAACATTGTCGTACCATCTGCTCGCGCCTACGGAATGTTGTTTTTCGACGAGAATTTCCTTCGCGACCGTTTTCAGCGCGTTGATTTGCAATAATAAATTTTGTTTGCACATCTGGTATTTGTAGACATACCGTGTGGCCTGGCAGCTGCTACATCTAGGGGGGGGGGGGGGGGGCTGTGACTTTGTCAAGCTGCCGTTATCGATAACTTTCCTTCTTTTTTTCTTTCCGCTGATCTCCAGTTTACATATGCCATGGGGTACGCGGATATAAGGCCCGACAACACCGCAGCTACATATTTCTCGCCGTCAAAACAGAATGTGCAAACGCCGAGTGAAGAATAGGTTGGAAACGAGTTTCGCGTATACTGTTCAGAAATCGTATATATGTATCACATCAACTTGAATGGCTGGCACAAATATATACTACCTGTGCCGCATTCAGACGCGGTCATAATGGGCCTTCGCCTAGGTGTATTCTTATAACACCGTGGCAGTTACGGCTCGCGATTTTTTGTTTGTTTTCATCGAACCACCGTCGGGCGTTCAGTCACGCAGCAAAAATACGTGCCACTATATATGAACGGAGCACGGCATAGGGGTTCGTCACGACTCTACTTAAGTCGTACAGACAGCTATTGGGTCTGATTGAGCAAAGCGGCAGAGTCGCAATAAGCGCAGGGTTTTCTACATCTTAAGAAGTTGGAGGTGGCGTCCCGGGCTCGGGATTCCGCGCTGTGTCGGAATAGCCCGTTTACAGCTGCAAGGCTGATCCCAATGCACGATACAGGATAATGTAAACTTTTTAGGACTCTCTCTCTCATATATTTTTTCTGTTATTGTTTCCCGTACTTAAAGAACTATCATACATATCTGTCATATCATACAAAAGAAGCAGTTGGGTGTGGTATGGGAAAGCTCTTTCTGCTGACAAAGCGAACGTAACGAGCGCCCACACAACGGTTTCGACGTTCTCTTGCCGCGTTAACAACCGTACACCGACGTCGCTCGCGAGGCCGCACGATACATCGTCGTACGTCGCACGAACTTTTTTCAGCGACGTAGAAGCAGCGATCCGCACTGAGCCGGCAACAGTGTCGTGATCAGCTTCAACACAGTTCTCGTCTCGCTCTATATGCCGACGCAACTTCGAAACGTGCATACAGCGCAAGTGTCACGTTAACTGGCCCGACCCAGCCGTCAAGTGACGATAGCAGTTTACTGTAAACTATATAATCCTTAAGTGGCTCACATGGCGTGAAAACTCGTCACTCTACGCCAGTGCACAAACACTGAACATCTTACACGGCCGGAATCTTACTCTCCGACCTGGCAAGACAAAAATCCTTAATTAGCCACGGCAGGCAAGCGGCAGGTGTCAGTGGAGCCTTGGACTGAGGGACTCCGCGACCATCCGACCTCAAAATCTATCTCCTGTCTAATAAAGTTCATCTCTACATATACATATGTATCTGAAGTTACCTGGTTTCTTCCAGTACCTTCTCGATGCATTTTTTTTTTTACAGCGATGACCACGACAACGCGCTTTTGAATTTACTCTCGAGTTTTCCAACTGACGCCGGCTACGCGAGTAGCGTGAACCCATGGTTAGGTGCTGCCCGAGTAGGGCGTGCGCGATATTGTAGTATAACGGAAATCCCGGAAAATAATAAACGGTGGTGGAACAAAGAATGTCGCTGGAGCTGATGTCCCGCGAAACGTTGGTCCCTTTGTCAAAACTATGGCTCCAGAGATAGGTCCTTTGTCCGACCACTGTCGCGTCTCCATCCTACTGTGAACCTCTATCTTGCTTGGATTTCACTCGAGAACTAGCTACTTGGTGAAGTTAGGGCTATTCTCTCTCTGTCTCTTTTCGCGTCCGAGGAGGCATATTACCGACACCCTTGCCCCCAAAAATGCCCACCGCCTCGCTTGGCGCGTTGTTCGGCCGGCGCTGCAGTTGCTGCTGCCCCTCAGAGTGGTGTGTGCACCCTTCCCTTTCTTTTTTTCTGGTGGCAGGCCATGCGTGGCAGGATGGAATGCGACCATCGCGTGGTTGTTCGAGCTGCCTCCGACCCCACGGAGAGTAGAGAATGAGGAGGAGGCTCAGCAGGCCGTCGTTGTGCTGCCTCTGGGAGGAGGGGGGGTTGGAGGGAACCTGGGGTCCGCCAGCACCACAGCTCGGGCCCCCACGGCTCGAACTCTCTCTCTCTCTCCCCGCACCTGGCAGCAGCAAAGACAGTGGAGAGGGGGCATCAGTGCCCGGCCCTGGGTACTTTTTTTTTACATCTCATTTCTCCCCTGCTAGCGATGCTGTTAACGTTCGGCCGAGCAAGGCTACAATCGTCGGGTCAGAAGAAAACTCCGCGAACACACACAAAAAAAAAAAACAGCATGTCTTCTGAGCCGGCCTGCAGTCTCGCTCGACCGAACGTGACAATGTACAGCTGCCGTGACACCCAAACCCGAACAAGCACGCCCCGCATATGGCCACTTTCATCTAACGAAGCTTTTGCCGGGGAAAAAAAAAAAAAATGTTCCAATTGGCAGCAGAGAAAGCTGTGTTCTGGTTAAGTGTGACGGCGGCTGTATACAGTGCATGCCAGAATTAACTAGGAAGGCGAACACATGCTTCGGCCCACTGGCACGTTCAAACATGTCAGGCTTACACTAGATATTCGAAACAAATTCTCCATATACAGACGGCTGTTAGTCGTGGCAACGGTTAAAATGGCGTGGAAATTCGCTCGAATGCCAGCTCGGCGTCTGCTTGCAGAAGAACACTTCTGGACCCAGAAGCGGCCAAGGTCTACGTCTGCTTTCCTTGCGCGAGATCCAAGAGATTTTGCCAAATCAACCTGGCTCGCTTCTGGTGAACTTTGTTCTGCTTTTTGTCGCCTGTCTTCTCTACTACAAGTGCAAAGCTGCCCGATTAAGTACTCCGCAGCGGCGGCGAATCTCCTCCCCTAGATGGTCTGCTTCAACAAGGGGAGTAAAATAAGATGTCGCTAAGGTTGAGGCGACCGGCTTCACTACACCACTCCAAACTCACCCATGGTAAACTCCTTCATTAACTAGAACGGCAACAGGTCGGTTTAAGCCGGCTCCTGTAGTGGTCCTTTTTGTATGTACACAGTGCCCAGACATATATATGTTATGGATCGTTACGAGACTACTGCGTGTGCGAGCTTCAGAAACGGGCAAAATATGCACCGTTTTGAAGAAATAATTTCGGAAACAAAATAAGACAAGGTCGAGTGCTGTTTTGGTGGCAATTGGTCCACATTTTTTTTCTTTCTCTCTCTTCCGTCACTTTTTTTTTTCGCTTCATTTTTCTTTTAATGAGCGATGCAGCATCTTCGATGAATGGTGAGCTGCCCAAGAAAAAAAAAAAAAAAAAGGAAAAGCGTATGTACAGGACTAGACCGGGAAAGCGGGTGACGCTTACCGCCGACTGCCAAAAACAGCAGCAGCCGAACAGAAAAGTGTTTAAATAATATACAAAAATAAAAAAAAGGCTTCCCCGTAGGGGAAAGTATCTACAGGAGACGCGGCCCCTCAAAACGCGAACTAGGGCCGGCTGTAGTCCTCTTCAGCGTCCTGGCCGCTGTCCTCTTCCTCATGACCACTGTCATCAGACTCCTCGTTATCGCCACTCTCTTCTTCCTCGTCCTGGTGATCGGCGCCCTGGTCACTGTCGTCGTCGTGGTCAGAGGACGAGGACGACGTGACGGTGGTGGTTAGACTGGAAGTAGCTGCGGAGCGTAGCGTGACGTTCAGCTTCAACAGCGACTGGTTCTCGTCCTGCAACCGCAGGAGTTGCCGCTGAAGCTCCTCCAGACAGTTCTGCGGGTCCAACTTGTGCAGTTCGTCACAAAGTTCGGTGGCGCGGCTCTCCAGCGCCGTGTACCTCTCGAGCACTTCGGCGCGCGACAACCGCATGAGTTCGTCGAAGCGCGCGTTGCTGTACACCGCCTCGAAGTCCTTCTCGTAAAACTCTGCAATGTTGTCGTAATCGAGGCATTCGTAGTCCTCGCCGGCCGGGAACCACGACTGTGGCTGTCCCTCTTCGCCAGACTCGTCCGTATGCGTGCCGTACTGGTGGTGATAGTGGTTACCAGACGACACGTGAACGTCGTCTGCTCCACGCGCGCAGCCGCCGTTGCGGTCCGGGTTCTGCACACCCTTGTTGGGGTACGCCGCCTCGAAGCTTTGGTACAGGGCACAGTTCTCGTGGTCGTCGATGATGAACTGCGTGAAATTGGCCGGAGCCTTGGGCACTTCGCGGGGACGAATCACGACCTCCTCCTTGCGTCGCTTGGCCGGACTCCGTTTCGGGGGGCTAGCAGCATCCGACGACGATAGCACGGCGTCCGGATCGTCGCGGCCTTGACGGCGCTTCTTGCCGCGACGTCTCTTGCGATGCTTGCCCGCGCGCACGACGAGCGTCTCGCTTCCGGCGGGCTCTGTAGTAGCGACCGTCATCTCTTTGTCTAAAGTCATCGGCGGGTCCGCCGTTCCGTTCAGGGACAGGGACGGAGCGCTCGCAACACAAGCGATCATTCGGCGCAAACTATTTCCAAGGTTGATCGCAAAGCGCTAATACGGGTCACTATAAAGTGCACAACACGGTATTCTGGGAGCCAGCCGCTTAGCAGCGGGCACGCGACTCCCGATAAAAGTCACGCGAGTAACCTGCAAAGGCAACGCGAGAGAGAAAGGCGTATCACCTTGGTGTGACTTGAAGAGTAGGCCGGGCCGATCTCAATCCTCGTCCTTCGCTGCTTCGGCAGACGACAAACTCGCAGATGCGGCGGCCCTCGTTCGTGATGTAGTCACCCTTCAACGTAGTGGTTCGATCCCAAAGCACGCGGCACTTCCTCGCCGTCGATCAGCCTTCCTGCCACCGTGAATTGTCTTTGAAGCAGTCCGTTGACAGAAAACGCACAAGAAACGTAAACCGTGAAGAGGAGCGCTGCTGCGACATACCCAAGCCAGTTCCAAGCGCTCAACTGACGTCCCTTGCCCATGTGACGTCGTACTTATAACCTTTGTTACGTCACCGCTACGGTGGTCTGGCCGACCAATGGCGACGCGCTGGATATATTGGGCTCTCCGGTGGGGCGGCATAATAAAGGGAAAGGGCGGAGAACGTTCGTTTTTTGTTTTTAGTTTCGTTTTCTTTTGCCTCTTTTGCTGCCTTGCGCGTGCCACGAAGCCATCGCCGACGTTGTAGAAACGACCGACGCTTCGAATTTGGCGTTTTGAACCGAGGGCTTGGCTTGTCCGAAATTTTCGTTTACATTTCGTTTTACCGCTATTTTTTGTGGTTGCTCTACGCTTTGATCGCGCTGGCGTAAGCAGCACCGTAGCGGGACCACAGCTGACACCAAACGTCTCAACGAACGCGACGTGCTTCCTTTTCGTTTTTACCGACAGAGAAGCTTTGTTCCGCGGGCGAAATCGCGGGCGTTGGGAAACGAGTGCTGAATAGAGAAGGAACACAACATGTAAATGTAACGATCTATTCCTAGGTGCGAAGATAGAGAACATTGCTTGATTAATCGAGCTACGTGAGACTTTGTACGAACGCAAGTGTAAGGCCTTTACTTTCGTATTTATAGTGTCAACGTGCCAATTTTCGTTGAAAAACCTCGACCGTGGCATCTTCCCTGGCGGTAAACTGACACGCCCAAGCCTTGCCCCCTTTTTGCATTTTATGTCGAGCAGCTCGGTTCGAAGCTCGCTCGCGATGAGAACATCGGTTCACCAAACAATATCGACGGTAATAAAACCATTGTGGCTCCGGTGTGGGCCACGAAATGTAGTTGCAAGAATTCAGAACGACATAAGAAGTAAATGCACAAATTCAGCGCACTGTGCAGACAAGGGCGACAGGGTTGAATACATTTGTCACGCGAGTTGATTACTCAAGCCCTCTAGTGGCAGACTAACTCTATCTTTTATTAAAAACCTAGTATACTAGTTTTTCATTTTTTTATTCAAAATAATTTTGATATTATAATCATTATTAAAGTGCTTTTCTGAAGTAAAAGTACACTATATGTGAATATTAGTTTGTCTTAATAGCAGCGCCACTATGAAACCGAACTTTGAGTTGTTCTTGGTATTTGTCACATCAGACGTTCATCTCACCATGTGGATACAGCCTCTCACATTTGTAAACAAATATTGCGTCTTTGAGAAAGATTACATATTTAGATCGATATTCGTCTGTTGCCCTTCTTGATTAAGGGGCTTCCTAGGTTTTTTAGACTAGGCCATTGGACGCGATGCCGAAAGGCAAGAAGAAATCCAAGGCAGGTAAGTGTCCAGGCCTAATCTTTAGTGCTAGTCACGTAGCGTTTTGTCACTTTCGCCGCGGACGACGTTCGCTTTAATTTACTCTGGACCGTTTACTTTGTCAGCTTCACGAGCGCAAGCAGCGCTGAGCT
This sequence comes from Dermacentor andersoni, assembly GCF_023375885.2. Taxonomy (NCBI): domain Eukaryota; kingdom Metazoa; phylum Arthropoda; class Arachnida; order Ixodida; family Ixodidae; genus Dermacentor; species Dermacentor andersoni. Next base: position 58,142,893 of record NC_092819.1, on the reverse strand, counting down.
TATGTTCAGCGTGAAATTTGATCCTAGAACGGAACTGAGCGCACGGGTTGTCGCTGATACCAGCCGACCTTGTAGCCGAGTTTGAATGAAACGTCGCTCCCATATGTTGGCGAGTTAGACTCGACTTCTGCGTGTCGGGCTTAAACTTCTGCGCGTATCCTTAGCGTTATGTGGCCTAGCGAAAGGTTCGTGCTTAGTACTTGAAAAGTGAACCGAGTGACAACGGCTTTAATGCCCTAAAACTCAGTTGGGCCCTTGTTCAAGGTCGCCAGTCCACTCGCTGCCGTTGAACGCGTTTTCCTAGTAGAACATTCATGACGTCATGACGCCTGTAAGAACTTGCAGGCCGTTAGTTTTGGGCTTGTTCTCGTAAACTTTTGAGCTCCTAAGTCTAACGCGAGTAATCACGTGTTCCGAAGGTGCCATTTCTTTGAAAGAAAAGCTGGGCGCCAAAAACAGTGAGCAATATTTCGCACTGTGGGTTGTTTCGGTGCCTTCTCATTCGTATCCTTTTCTGAGCAATAAATTCTTTCAAACGAGAGCAATGAATTTGTGTATATTGTCTATTCACTCGTGTGCGCAATTTGCGGGCCTATTTGGCGCCGACGGTTAAAAAATAGTCATTGCGCTGAAAGAACTTGCTCTAGCCTGCACAAGACGTTCGGCTACTGTTGATGATCATCATAACGGGAAGTGTTGAGCGCATGGAATGCGTCGCACGGGAAACAAAAGAAAAGGCCGTAGCCCCGTTGGTTTCTGATGTTTGGGCATCTGCTAAAGAGAGTTTGCAGTTGGGATAGTTTAAACATGGTGTTTCGAACGCAAACAGCGCAATGAAAACATTGTATTACATGTGCTTTCGGAGAACCTCGTTGCATGGAAACAATGCCAGACGATGTGGTGAAAGGAAAATCTAAGATGGCATGCTTAGATTCTTAACTAGCTGTGAGAAACTGATGGTTGTGTTCGGATCTTGGATCACAGCGCACTTTTGGGCTTTATTTGCCCCAACTGGGTACCAGATTCAAAACGTGCTGGTGTCGCCGTTGTCTCTGTCCTTCTGAGTAGGGCTGCCTGACACAAGCGCCTTATATCCTTTCATTTTCTCTAGAATGCTAAGTGCATATAGTACCTCACCAACCATAAAAAAATTAATGAAAATGAAAAGATGCCAACAGAATAAATACACAAGGGAACGTATTTCTTAATACCCTATTGTTCTTCATGGGAAGTTTGCCCTGCATTTCATTTTGGCTAATAAAACTTGGCAGCACATCAATCAGGAAAGTGCTTTGCACACAAAAACAATCGCACAGTCTCTATGTATAAACCAAGTATGAATGAATGAATGGTCCAGAGAGAGGCAGAAATGTGTGATTTATGGCGAGAATTCGAGAATTGCAGAAGGTGAAGGCTTACTTATAGTTCGAGGGGGAGTGAATTGCGGCCTCGTCGCAGTAAATTGCCTTGCACACTTATCTAATACGCTTTCGCTTTATTTCACAAAGCTGTGTCTATCTTTGGTTACCGGTAACAAAAAAATACATGCGCATTGCCAGGACGAACAAGGCACAAATAGTGGAGAACAGCAGCTGCATTTGAAAATGGGTCCTGCATAGTTTTGATAACTCCTTAAACAGACAGATAAGTGGTTTATGCACAGGTGGTAAGGGCATTCAGGCACCTGTTAACTTGGTGACATTCACACTTCTCATGCACCTGTAGTACTTGTCTTTGGCACAGCAGGGCCTGAAGTGCTGTTGTACCATAAAACTGCACGCACACGCTGATCAGTCTAAAATATCCCATTTGTTCCATCTTTGAGAATGGTGCGCCTGTCGGAGTCTAATGTTGCGTCTATCAAGCCATGTGTTTGGGTGAGGAAATGAACGTCCCTTGTGTGTGCCTCCTTCATGCCGTCCTTCTGTTGTCACAACCAATTTATTTTCACATAAACAAGAGAAACATTACGCTTTCATACAGGTGATGCCCAGAATGCAGTGCAGAGTTGAGGTGGACTCAATTGAATTAATACATATAAGAATAATAAGAATAGTGAAAAGTTGGGAACATTGTTGTTAGTGCAGAATAAGGATAAAAAGGCATATAACTATTTCAACTTCAAAATAATTAGTCAATGAACGTGATATTAATTTGTACTAAGGTAGCTTTTAAATATATTCCATGAGAAGGAAAAGGTACTGTTCTAATTTGGTTATAGAGGAATGCATGATTTTCTTTTGTTATATATTGAGGATATCCATTTATGTTTAACCATTTACAGTTTACAAAGCAAAGAAATGAAGGTTATATGCTGAAATATCAGTTGATGCCTCTTTTAGTAGTTTTTGCGCAGGTTTTTAATAGTTTTGACTTGTACTATGGCCTACTACCATCACTTCCCTTGCACCCGAAGTGGGCCAGTTCGCAATGTCGGTTAGTGCCATGCAGCAATCAAGGAGAGAAACGCCTCGAAGAGGATAAACAGACGACATTGCAGCAGGGCCACGTTGTCACATGGCTAGTCCAGGCTGCGCTAACACCTGCCGTGCAGGCACAGGCTTTTGTTTACCTCTTTCGCTCGTACGATGGTCAAGAACAACAATAGTAAGCGCATATGCTGCGTTTCCCTGTGCATAAACCGAATTTTCCACGATGAGATGGCTCCTTCTTTCCGGCAAAATCCACTGATAAACAATGGGTCTGTGGATATGGATAGGCAAGGTGGTGACCCCACCGATGAAAAGGATTATGTATAATTACACAAAGTGGTAGCGGGCACTTCCTTTAAAAAGAGCAAAAAAGTTCGAACTGGACAGAGAGTATAAAAAGCCTCATGGTGTATGGGCTATGTCTACACTCCCTTTAGTTGTTTTTTTAATCTTTGTTTAAAATATTCGCTGCATTGATTGTAGGACTTTCGGCAGTCATTTGAGGCAAATAACATTTTTGTGGTATGCTTATTAGGCTTTTATGTGTTAGCGCATGATCAGTGCATTCAAGTTCACGTGGTATATGAGACGCTACATAAATTAGGCTAAAAAAATTTTTTTCTAGTAATCTTGCAAGAAGTCGAAGAAAAACATGCAGCAATATGTATTCCAATGCAGTCCGGTATACTTGTTATTATTATTCACATCGCACGAGCACTACAATGCATTTGCCCGGAGGAGGAATATGCAAAAGTAAAGTATGTGAGATGTTGATAGTTCAGATATTGAAGATTACTATCGACATCGGCGAATGATCTTCCGTACCTGCATATATAGTGTTCATAAAGTAACATATTTAAGTGTTTGAAGGACTGCTTTATGCTTAAAGAACGCCACAAATAGCTGAGAGATGAAATGGTTTTACTTGTCACACATTACAGCTGACAGCTTTCCCCCTCCCCCCCCTTTTTTGTTTGAGTGACAAAGCATCAGGTAGAAAATGTACGGGGGTGTTTCTGCTCGTCCCCTTAAAATTCTCCCGTGGCACTGTCATATACAAGAGTGGAATAAACTATATATAATGCCACAGAAAATGCATCAGCATTGATTTAATTTGTACTCATTCATCTTTAACTAGCTGTGCAATTGCAGTTCTGTTTCCATGCGGCTTCACATGTCAAGTGATTAAAGTGACATGGTGCCGGAAAGTTGCCACAATGTGCTATGCAAGACGTTTCCATGCCCTCCGTTTTGTTCGCGATCCTCCTCCGGACAGCCAGCATGGTTTACAATGTGCGCTACCTAAAGGTTGCAAACATTGCGAATTCTCTTGGGTTGACCGATTTTGTCACCTTCGTCTGCTAGTCAGTATAACACACATGGGTGTGCATTGCATTTACCTTTAACTGCCCCATGATGAGATGAGAGAATTGTACCACTACTTCCTTACAGGTATACTAAATTTCTGGCACCCCACACAAATGTGCAGCTCACTAGTTTATCGAGGAAATGCGGAGAATTCTGCCTGATGTATAGCTACTCTGCATAAATGAAATGGGAGAAAAGGAGTCTAATAAAGAGTAGTGCGAAGACAGGTTGCAAATATGCGAAAATTTCTGTCTTAATGTCTCACGCACAGCCATGCATGTAGACTTACATTTCTCAGAAATTCAGGCATCACATGTATGGCTCACTTAGTTTTTACAGTCTAAGCGGGAACCCAACAATACAGTCTACGTTAATGGTGTTTTGCCGGTTTGTGTTAATGAAGTTGGTTGTTTCTTCGTGTTTGAAAATGTATTGAGGGCAGACAAAGCAGTGTGTTCCACTGCTTATTTGGAAGCTGCTACTGCTTGGCACGTTAAGCAGGCCATATCGTGTAATCACACTCGGAAGTACTTGCTTACTTCAGTATTCATGGTGATGCCATCTGAGTGCCAGGTGTTAGAGCAGTGTGTCTTCCGCTTTTTAAATGGTGGCAGCATTTATTGTAGTCTCTGTGTGCCTGGTGCTGTGTCGCCTGCTCTTTTGGATTTGAATTTTGCTGTGGTCAAATTATTTTAATGGGCATGGGTGCCTTTTGAGACAAAGTATGCTCATTAAGGGCAGATCACATTGAGGAGAGTCAATTTTATTATTGGAACAGGCAGTTATCATGCCATTGTCACCATGGCCATTCAAATATGAGTGAAAAATAGCTCCTTAGGTTCCACCACATGGCACTGTTCTCACAACCCAATCGTTAAGATAGCTAAAAGCCGAATGACAAGCTCCATGTGAAGTGCTGTATAGGCATGTGACCAGTTGAACATGTTACTGGCTATATTAGTGGACATTGCCATGGTACACACGAACCGGTCGCGTTTCCCTTTCCTTTTCAATAAGGCCAGAAGTGTAAAATAAATGCTTGTGTGTCTGCTTTGAGTGGTTATTTTTTAATTTGGTACATACCTCAGACTAAAATACGATCCTTGCAGAATGGACATACATGAAAGCAACACAATAAAGTGGACATCAACATACCTGCCCAACTCTTCCAAATTTTCCATAGTGTTACTTGTCTGGGCTTATTTGATGATTTTACGAATTTTTCATCATGTTTTACGAAAAACAAATTTCGCCTGTTAAAAACTTCAGCTCTTATATCTCCGAACGTTCCATTAAAAGTCTTCTGATGGTGAAAGGATGGCAGAACATACTTCCTGCTTCTGAACATGTTCCTGAAGCAGGTGAAATTGGCGACAGCAGTGTTGCTTTAAAATGTCACTGTGATCTAAAAAATATCACAGTTTTGCTGTAAGGGCGAAGCAGTAAATGCGATAGCAATGTTATAGCATTACACGGAGTATAAGATTCACGCCTGTAGTGACAGTATAAATTGAAGTCAACGTAAGCTAAGTAAAAAACAAGCTGTTGTGCATAGGCTCCACTTTAAATCCTGCCACTCGGCAACTTCATTTATGTTTATTAATTAAAGCCAATGTTTTTCTTAGTGACTTTACCACCACTTGTTCGTAACGGGTATGTTTAAATCCTCCTTCCTGTGCCGATCCCGCACAGCCATGCTGAGAAAATTACGTCATTTTCAAGTTGGCTCTGTTATTGTTTCACACTTTTATTCTTGGAAGTCTGAGAAGATTTCGGATTAAAGGCATGCACTGTTGTTTTGTTTCATGTTATATGTTTGTGGGCTGCTGTTCTCGAAATTCTGAGGAATAATTTTGTCAAGAATGTAAGACCTGGTATGGAGCAACTTTAGTGATATAATGGTATGGCAATATAACCTGCGTATACGGCGTGGCAGATAGAAAACATACGTCTGAATATATATGGAACCTCATGGTGATGCAGACAGCAAAAATTCGCTTGGAGTATCCATATAATTGCTATCGCAATAAAATGATGTTGCTTGTTAGTTTCTGCGGTTTGTGTGCTGCATCTAAAGCTAAATCGTCATCTTAAAAAATGTATTTGCATTTCAAGAAAAATGCGTACTCACGGCAAAATCTTTAAACTCCCTGCTATTATCCCTCATATCCTCCTCTCTACGTTGTGTCACAGCCATGTGGTTTTTACAAACTTTTAAACGCTCATAGGATAGCAGGTTTGCATCAGTATAAAGAACAAGCATATATTGGGTGTTTCTTTTTGTTTTAGATGCTACAGAATACTTAAAGTCGCTTGTGACAGCTAACATATATTTATTTAAGTTTCATCACACTTATTGCAATTTACTAATTGTATCCAGCGAGCTTATAAGGCATACCTTTGGAGCGAATTTTCTGAACGACAACAGTTTCGAGATATAAGTTCGCAAAGTGTGCCACAAGATACATGGGTGTTTTAGTTACTTTTGTACTTCAGTGCATAAAACAGCAGTTTGTTAAAAAAGTTAAATAGTGCATTTTTACCACAAGTCTCATGTCGCATATCTCGAAAACACGGGATCCTTAGACTTCGTTCCTAGTAAATATGCCTTGCATGCTCACCGGCTCCAATTTGTAAATTCCAATATCAGGGGTGGAAGTGGTGCGCCATTTGCGCCATCCTGCTCTAAACTGCTTTCCCTGCGCCATCCTGCTCTAAAACACAATTTTGCGCCATAACTCCGCCGCGCCGGCCACTTCGATGTTTTACCGTAAAATTTAGCGAAGCCTATGGGTTATTTTTCCTCTCACTGTGGGCTAGCCGATCTGATCCAATCCGATCCGATCCAATACTTCGTGCGAAGCTGTTTGGTGTTGTGTTTGTAAGCTGCTGCCGTTGGATGCTGGTCGCCTGCAAGCCTGGACATGAGCAAAAGTAAGTGTATTGAAGCTACCGAATCTAGAAAATGCTACATTATAGCAGTTATGTAACTTAAATGCTCAGCCTTGAGGGCAGCGCAGACAGCATTGTCTAAAAGCGAAGCTGGGTGGTCATGCTGCAGTGGACGAAAATGTGGCGCCATTGTTTGATTTTTCGTGATATATGGTATGCAGTAGGAAACAAGCTAGTGCCACTTGTATTTGTTGGTCCTCGCTTGTCATCAGGTCAGGTTGTCGAGCATACTAAATTCTCGATTATTTGACCCCCGTTTTCTCATATAATTCGAAATAGCAGCGCAAATGGATGCGACATAGCAAATGGATCCGACATAGAAAATGGAATGTTGAGAATACGCCCCTGGGCAGTATTTAGCTGTCTCGTGTGCAGTCTAAACTTTCGAGAAAAAAAAAACCGCTGCAAAGTATTCTACAAACACATTTTAGACATAAATATTTATTCATGATCCTAGTATAGTTGTGTAACTCAAGTGCCTGAAAATTCTTTCGTAGACCACAGTTCCAGGAGCAACTTTTTTTTACTCTTTTTCAGAACGATGCACCAAATTCAACGTAGACGTCCTGACCAAAAAGGATGGCAATGGGGACCTCATATCCCTCTGGTGTCGGCCAAGTGCAAAAGACAGTGATGGCTTTTGTGTGCTTTGTAATGTTACAGTGCACTGCGCGCAACATGGAAGCTCAGCAATAATGCGCCATGCAACGTCTCTTAAGCACATCGAAAATGCAAAAAAACATCGGAACAAAGACGGGGTCCTAACCAAGAGCACTATCCTCCAAAGCACCCTAGATTTCACGAAGAATGCAGTGTCACTGTCCCTGCAAGGAAATGTTACAAGAGCTGAAACAGTTTTTGCTCTTTCTGTGGTATCCAACTCACTCCCATACACTTTGGGAGATGTGGCAACAGCAACATACCCCAATATGTTCCCTGATTCAGAGATAGCAAAAGCCTTCCAATGTGGCCGCAAGAAAGTATCTTACATCATATCTGATGGCTTAGGACCATACTTTAAAGCCAAAGTGCTTGAAGAACTTGCAAAGCCTGAGGTATTCTATACCGTAATGATCGACGAGACCCCAGTGCCCGAGATGAAGGTGCAGCAGCTGGATGTGCTCATCCGGTATTTCTCTGTTAATGCACAAGATGTCGTTGTAGAGCACCTTCAGTCATTTCACATGGGGCATGCCACTCCAGATGAGCTCTTCTCCTGTGTTGAAGATGCACTTAACGAACTTCCAAAAAATAACATGCTCTGCTTCTTCTCTGATGGGCCAAATGTTATGAAGAGCTTGAAGGGTAAAATAAAAGCAGAACTTAGCCCCAACATGATTGACATTGGGGAGTGCAGTCTTCATAAAATGCATAACGCATTTGCCACTGGTCTCAACACTTTCTGCTCTGAGATTGAATGTATTGTCACTGATATCCATCAGTACTTCAGATATGCCACAAGACATGCGGACATCAAGGATCTCCAACAGAAACTTGGATTGCCACAGCTGGAGTTCCTGCGGCACGTAAGCAGCAGGTGGCTGACACTATTACCAAGTATGCAGCGTGTGCTTAAGCTGTATGATGCTTTGAAGTCTTTCTTTTCTAAGGCTGCAGAACCAAGAAAATCCTCATCTATAAGGCACAATCGCCTCGCATCTGCATTTTCTGACAACACGCTCCGAGCACGACTCCTTTTTGTTCAGAATGCCGCCCAGCTCTTTGACAAGTTTCAAACCTTGTTTCAGAGCAAAGAGCCTCTTCTTCATTTATTTTATGATGAAATAGTTGCTGTGGTCAAACAGCTGATGGGCAGATTTTTGCGGCAGGAGTCGTTTGTAGATGTAACTGGTTTCCATTTGAAGAATGTTCAAGTTGAATCGCAAGCTAACTGGAAAGTGAAACCTGAGCTTGGCTTAGATACTGAGAAAGAAATGGAGCTTTGGACACCAACTCAGAAAAAGGCTTTCTATGTCAAGACCAGAGCTTTCTATATATCCTGCACAAAGTACCTCGTCTCAAGGTTACCTTTGGACAACAAAGTGCTGTTCCACAGTAGATTTTTGAAGCCTGGTGTAGTAGGAGACCACTACACAACGTCACTGCGCTACATCGCGAATGCCCTGCCACAAGTCATGCCACCCAGCGAAGTATCATCTCTAACTGATGAGTGGTTGCGCCTTTGCTGCGAAATTTCTGACTGGGATGTTTCAACAAATGTTGTTGAACACTGGGTTAATGTGTTTGCACTAAAAATGCCCACTGGCGAACCCAAATACCCAAGACTGGGAAGGCTCGTAAGGGCTGTTCTTTCCTTGCCGCATGGCAACGCAGACTGCGAGAGAGGATTTAGCGAAAACAAGCAGGCGCTTCACCATCGAGCCTCTTTGTCAATAACATGTGTGTCAAGCCTTCGTCAAACGAAAGCATACTTGAAGCGTTATGGGGGTGACGTCACAAAGGTGCCAATCACTAGAGATCTCCTGAAGTGTGTTGGAAAGTCGTACAGTGGTTATCGCAAACGCGTTGAAATGGAAGAAGAATCAAAATCACGCAAACGGAAATGTGACGAGCCACTGACACAAAGCAGCGAAGAAAAAAAGCTGAAAGAGGAAAAGGCCACCCTGCAGTGCCGTCTATCCACCCTGAAGGCATTACTTACCAGTGCCGAGGAACTCATCAGCACAGGAGTAAAATCGAAGGACATGGACAAAGTGGAAACTGGAAACGTTTTGCTCGTTGATGTGAATTCCAAATTGCCGGCGGTGCTTGAGCGCATTAGAATGATAGATTCCACGCTGGAATCTAACAAGCAATTCTAACAAGCAAATTGAATGCTGAATAAAATGATTTTCTTTGCGTTTTTTTGTATGTCAGTGTGAAGTTGCAATTATTACAAGTACTTTACTCTAGAAACATGCTCCAAAACACAATTTTTGTGCTCCAAAACATAACTTTCGTGCTCCAAAGCTGCTCCGGAATGGCATTATTACTGCTCCATGAGCTGCTCCAAAATGCTCAAGCCTGCTTCCACCCCTGAATATGTACCATAAGATAATTTAAAAAGTTTGTAAATGTATGTTAATTTGTCGGTTATTCATTTTGATTTCTCCTGCTAATAATGTCCACCACATCGAGTAAACTAGCTCAAAGGCTACAATTACGCAATCTGCCACAGACAGTTTTTAAAAATTCTGTATCATGTATAAAAAAAAAAGAAGGAAAATACAATATACACAGATGTAGAAGCTCAGTTAGAGAATTCCATTTGGAAATCATATGATGGAAGGGACAGAACATGTCTGAGCGTAATAAGGTGTGACTGACTACGAGTGGGTGTGATCTGTGCGCCTTGTGGACAGTGGTTACTTATAGCAAGGATTAATTAGCGAGCTATAAAAATTAAGCGGTTTTTCCGTCCCTTTAGGTGGGTGAAAGGTTATCAAAAGCCATTTGCGGTAAGGGCTGTTGGCACATTTGAACTTGGAATAAATGAACCAAACAGCCTTCCTTTGCATTCTCTAAGGCCTGTTAATGTTCTATTGTTAGTGTCAAGTAATGCTATGTCTTCTTCCTACATAAGTAGAAAAAAAAAACGTAACATATTTTGTTATAAATGCTGACAGAACTATGTTGAATTCATTGAGTGTTTTTATACCAGAATAAGGGAGTAAGGGTACTGTCACTTCTGACATGCAGCCATTTAGCAAGTCTGGATTTTGGGGTAGGCTGCGTTGGTGCCCGCTGTGAGTCATTCTTGCCTGCTCGTTGACCTTTCAAGAAGCCAGAAGACCTGTTGGCCACATCCCAAGACTGTGTTAAAAAAAAAGTAATCTGCTTGTAGCTCCTTCAAAGGAAATTAACCGACAGCCTTTCTGCACACTCACGAAACACTAAGAATATACAGTGTGTTTTCTACAAGAGTGCCAAATTTAAAAAGAAAGGATTGCCCATGGCAGATAGCCCAATTCGAGTCCTTGAGCTGAATAACTCGAAGAGGGGGGACAACTGCATGAGAAATCGAAATACGTATTTGACTGAGAAACATTCTCCAATTAAGTTCTTGACTGATAACTTTGATGTGCAGAAATTCCCTCCCGAGCCTACTGACACTATCGATTGTCACTGATTAAGCAAGGTGGCGTAGGTAGGCCCAGGAGGACATCGTTGCACATTCGATGTGGTCACATATATACCCTTGTCAAGTTTCTGAAATATAAACAGTTGATAGCTTGCACTTGGTGTCCCGTGTTGGTGCACTTGCCCCAGTCTCATCCTTTCGTAGTTTTTGCACACAACTTCTAGTATGTTCAGTCAACTAGCCCACTGTCGAGTTTTCCTTTATTTTAGACTACACTTGCCATACCACAGATGCATACTTCTGCTGTTGCACTTTTGCCACACCAGTGAATACCTGCATGCTTGTCAAACATGCAGCCAAAGCCATTAACAATTTCCCTCTTGAAGCTTAAATTTTTCAAAGATCTGCTAGTGCTACAGTGGATCTTTAGACTGTACCTGTGTGCTCACAGGTCAATTCAATTTCTTTTACCTGCTTTTCGCACACATCATGTGCTACCTGCTTCTTTAGCTGCTTTGTTGCTCCATAATTGCTTTCTCTGCTTCGCTTGTTATGCATGCACTGCTCTAGCATCCAGAAGCTGCTAGTTAGTATTGAGTGTTCTGAACGCCTCTTGATCAACACATCTTGCTGACCTACCTGGTTCATCTCTGGCAGTAGAAATTGCTGTGCAAAGGAACACAACACCTGCACGTGTTCTGCGCAATATCCGTCTTTTCTCAATATTTCTTATTCATCCCTCGCACATCGTGGCCCTTGCTCGCAAGTTGTTAAAAACTAGTCCGAGCATTTGCAGGTATTCACAATCTACCACCAGCTTGTCACGAATGCACTAGGACAAGGTTGGTAGACAGGTTAGGGTTGCTGGCTATGATCATAATTATCATAATCTGCCTAAGGTTGTCATCATTGGGACGTACACATTTCTCTGTGATCATTGTCTTCCCCTTTTCTTTCAATTGTCTCCATTTCACACCTGCATACCTCCTGATCACTCCATCTCATCCTCTGTTGAACCTTGATGTTTGCCTTCCTTTGACACCCATTCAGTGATTGTAGTACGCTAGCAGGAAAAGCTCAAGGCTTTCGTTTTATTGTACATAATTTTCAGTGACAAGAAGGCCTCCCAGTTATTTCACAGATCCCATGGCACACGTGCTCTTTCACATGCCTGCTGTGTGATAATGTCTTGCCATGGCCTCGTGCACGCAACTGTGGGACGGGGAAATTACATTGCAGGGGCTGCCGTCGGTAGCTGCTGTGTATTCGCAGCAGTTGCAAGCTGCTGCTCTTAGCGTTGTGTGAAGGTTTGCAAACATGGCGAGGCGGCTTACGTCGGTGCCTCCTCTTGCTGTTGCAGGTGGCACCCTTCGGGGATCCCGGCTTGAGGCCGGCCTGGCACCCTCGAGCAGCGACGACGAGTCCAACGCTGACACTGCCAGCGTGCTCAGCTGCGCATCAGAATCTCGATGCGGCAGCGAAGGCACCGGTAACCTTGGCAACATTGTTTTTTGTTAACATTGCGAGTGCATTTGCATTGTTGCAAGTAACTAAGAAACTAGCCCACTGTTGCGTTGTCCAACTATGCTGTCCCCAAGGGCAGTCATATTGCAGACTTCAGGTGCAGAGTAGAGGGCGGCCAACTACCGCGATTTTTTTCTACTTCTAACGCTGCTGAGAGCTCAGGCACTGTGCTGCTCTCTCAGCTTGTGATCTCGCGTTAGAACACATGAATTAATTTGTGCATTGCACTCTGTTGCGAGTTAAATAGTGCGGGTTGTGCAGGCACCACCATAGTATTGGCACAGTGGTGGTGTTCTTGGCCACCAGAGGGCGCCACTTCTCTATCAGCGATTTGATTTTTTTCCCATTTATGCTTCTTCCAGAAGCACTACCTAGTTGTGACACCTGAGGGAATCCGACCAATGGCTGTTGTGTTTCAAATTCCGTAGGAATGTGCAGTACGGTCCACTTTCAAAGGGAAAGTCTAATTGGCATCCCACCACCAGGTACAGCTGACATGCGCGACGAAGGCCTGTACATTACTTTTGTACGTGTGGGTGTCTATCCCGCCTTATGCTTCATATCAGTCCTTTCTTTTCCCAACGTCGTGAAAGAAAGGTTGCAGTTATAAAGCATTTACTACCATTTAGGCGTACCTTTTAAGAGTGGATTATACTGTACACAAAAAGTAGTGTGGATTTCAGAGCACCAAAGGACAGTGCAGACAGTACATTTTGTACGATGCTGTGGTCTCCCTGCTGAGTGTACAGGAATAATATTAGGCACACATGTTTATGACACTATTGTCTAGTGACTAAGCAGTTTTCATTTACCATGATCAAACAAGGTTTGCAATGCTCCTTTATTGAATGTGCTGTGTTCACTTGTTGTCCCTTGCATCACCTGTGCGTGTCCCTTTTCGCACAGTTGGTGAGGCGGAGGTGGAGGATGGTGTGCTTCATGATGATTTTGAAGATAAGCTGAAGGAAGCAATTGAAGGGACATCTCAGAAAAGGTACATTGTGCCCATGCCGTGTCACTTGGACAAGATGCATTAAGCCCCTCTTTTTTTTGCATGAATTATTGTAGTGCCAAAGGACGCCTGTCCTGCCTGGAAGCCATTCGCAAAGCTCTGTCCAACAGATATCTGTATGACTTTCTCATTGACCGGTAAGCCCAAGCTCTCGCTTTTGAAATTCCTTTTATTGAGCATCTGTAGAAATACTTGTGAATTCTAATTTAAGATTTTAAGCAAACCTTTGATTTGCTTTCCACACGCAGTTGTTTTTTTTTTTTGTGTTGTGTGTACTTACTTGTAGTTTCGTACATGTATTCAGCATCTTGAAGCAGTGAACAAGTGCAGGGCACTAAGTTGCTTACACAGAGAAAATTTTTAAAAATTCCACACATCCAACGTGTCCAAAGTTATATACAGTGAAGCTTTGTGTGAGTGCATGGAGAGTCATAACACGAGTTTTTGTTTATTGTATATCTGCACAAAGCGACACAGAAGGCTTTATTCAGGCATTGTATACAGGCTAATGCGATGCCGCCGCAAATGCACGCAGGCAAGTTTTCTGGTTCATTTTTCTTTCTTTCCCCCGCACGGTCGGCACCGTGGTGATGATGATGATGCTTTATTGGTACCCCCTTTGAAGTTGGGCGGTGACAAATCGTTACCTAGCCTGTTTTATTTATTCATGTACACTATACATGTTTTTCATTGCAGCATTTTTGTATACATCTCCATAATCTTTTCTCTTTTTCCTCAAAACTTCTCTTTCTACCCTGTATCGCTACCTATGCCTGTAATGGATCTGGTCGTATCAATTTTTTCCCAGCTTTCTTTTTTTCCACGAATACTCTGAACGTCTCTTGCTTATCTTGATTGCTAACCGGGTGATGCGTCCATCCACTTTAATCCAAGCGCTTCTGGAAGCAGTATGTTACCTCGGTGAGAATCCCTTCACATTCCATTAGGAAATGCTGAGTAGTCTCCGGATTTTTGCTGCAGCACATGCATGCCTCAGCTTGTTGCAAATATTTGCTCCGGTATGCTTTTCTTCTCAGGCAACCAGTTCAAACTTCCAATAGCAAGGCACTGCCATTTTTTTATCATACAGATTTTTGCTTCAAATTTATTTCTTACCATTCTTCTATATCTCTACAGATGTACAGCACTGGGTTCCTTACACCACCACGAAATGGCACCCACTTCCGCGCATCTTCCACTGTGATTAATTGGCCTATTCAGTTAAAGAACAGCTAGGCTACAGCACCCATGGTCACGAAACCCGGCGAAGTTCGTAGAAAAAAGCTTCGCCTTTAAAGATTACATGTCCGATAGTGGGATCGATCCTTGGTCTCTCAGCACAACCACCTCTAACCATTAAGCAACAATAGCATGTATACTTCTCTTGTGCCAAAGCCAATGAGCTCTTTGAGGCGAATTGGTGCGTGCTAGTTTCCATTAGACCACAGTGGTAGGAATGAAATGGGCGAATAATAATAAACCTTACCATTGTCATTTGCAGTGTACTTATCACTGCAGACAGCTCCCCTCACTATTCTTCCATTGGCAAACATCTTGCATTGCCTTGTCCTCGTGACATCACTGTGTTGACAACAAACAGTGTTCATTCATGTCAACTGCTGTTTGAATTTCAGCAGCTGGTGTAGAGCATAAGCATAAACATTGCATGGGATCACAAGTTCCACAAGAGGAAAATAAACACAACTGTATGAATCACATTTAGTTGCATAGCAACTTAATCATTTCACTAAAGCTTCACTTCATGCAGACTCTAACATGCGAGCTAGATCTGCATAACTTCTTTTGTACACTGCAAACTTGACGCGCTCGTCGGTGCAGGCCAACAACTATTTGTGACTTCGTGGAGCGTGGCCTGCGCAAAGGCCGGGGCGAGGAGCAAGGCGTATCTGCTACCCTGGCCGCACTGGCCTGCGTTCATTATGGAGCTGGCGAGGAGGCAGCCGCCCTCTTTCAGACGCTGCTTCAGCCGTTGACCACTTTGCTCCTGGACAAAGCACAGCCACCAACAGTGCGAGCAAAGGTGTGCATGACATTGCTTCAGAGGGATGCTGAAGGCAAACCTTTAATAAATCTAGACTGTTAGATGATCCTTCTTGAAATCTATTATGTATGTGAAGAGCTGAATCGGGGCTGCCATGTTGTAGTGGTGACTTTTCCGATCCTATTCCCTTTTGCACTCTTTAGCTTCGTCAGTGGTAAGAGTGACGCTTTACCCATGTTATCAGTGGGACCAGCCGACCGCGAACGGTGAATGATAAGAGTCGCAGAGAGTTTAGCGGAAGGTATGCCTACAAAAATTTTGGTCCAGTTGCAGAGAAAGCTTTTTTGCTGAAAGGAATGGCCCAGTTCTTCCACTCTTCAAATCCTGTGACTAATTGGTATTGTGTAAATATGTTTCATGGCAGGAAAATAATTCTCAAATAAATTAACAAATGCATGAGTTGAAAAAGGTGCTTTTCGACAAGCAGATTAGATCAAAAGAAACGATCCTGTGCACAAGTGGCACCTGTCCTTGATGATATTGATGCAAGCATCTGGACACACACACACATCAGGTTTCGGAGTTAATAATGTGCAGTACCATTTGTTGTGCCCATGTGATATAAGTATTAGTCCCATCAAGCCAATCAGGCCTTGACCTTTCTCTTTTCATTGCCTCTTTTGCAGTGTGCAACAGCCCTTGGCCTGTGTTGCTTCGTGGCAGAGTCAGACAACTATCCAGTGAGTGGGCCATTATTTGGCTAGGTGCTATGATGCTTGAAGTTGGGCAGGCCATGTAAACCGTACAGCAGATGACCAGTGAACCCTCACAGTAACAGAATCATTGTCAAGGGCAGATAAACATAGTCAAGGACAGCAGAGGATCAAGTGGTGTGATAAAACATGGCTGACGGTTTAGCTCTGGCTAAGCATCAACTTTTGTGTGCACCATTAACACTAGCGTTGTTGCTGTTTGAGTTTTGTTAGTCTGCGCGTTTCTCATGGCCTTCGCATCAGTGTCGAGACGTCATTCCAAGTGCACCTGTGCCGACAGCATCAGGTATAGTGCCATAGATAAGACCCTGCAACCACCACTACTTTCCTCCAAACTTCACTGCAGTAACTGGATTTTCTGACCACTACAGTAAATAATTTTTGCTCCCAGAATTCACTTCCTGTTAGTGCATTAAAATTTTTTAATGTATGTGAAACGTGTGGGTACGGGGCTGTATGAAGAGGCTTCGTACAGAGGCAAAATCTAGGTTGGTAGGCTGGTAGTGCTTTCGCACTAAAATAGGAAATTGACAAGTATAGGATAGGGTCCGCTGATGCAAGATCCCCCCACCCCCGCCATCTTGCATCAGCGGACTCTATCCTTTGCTTGTGAATTTCCTATTTTAGTGTGAAAGTACTACTAGCCCACCAATTAGTAATTGGAGATAACTGGGTGAGGCCTTTGTCTTGCTTCACGGTGGACTAATACTAGGCTGTTGCTGATGATGACGAATGAATAATACTGCATTGAGTCTCTTGCATATTGTTGTTGGGGGCAGGTACATCTAAGGGCTGAGATAGATTATATTGTTGCAACGCCTTGAAGTGGAGCACGGCCCATGCACAATTGCAGACGAGAGGAGTTGATTATGTTACTACAGGCCTCTTATACACTAAGCACAGTTGGAGGCATAGATAAATGGAAATTGTGCACGTGTAACTTGTGTGTAGCTTTGTTTTGTTCCATCCAACATGTCTGCTTAACTCTCCCTTATTGCCAGTGATATTGATAGTGATAACGGTACTCGGGCTGACACTGACAGTGATATCGATTTTATCGGCCCTTGACTAAAACACATTTAAAGCCGGACCACAAAACGAAGTGCTTGTGTGTTGGACATAGCAGTTCATGCTTTCATGTTCGAACATTTAATTTCACAATTGTAATTACACAATCAGCATGAAAACCAAATGTCACACGTCCTGGAAAAGGCTTTACCAGCACTGCTGAATAGCTTGTAATTTGTTGCTACAGTTATATAATAAAAAAGAACACTGTTTTCTGATAAACAACTTCTTAACTTAAGCATTTGAAACATACAGCCTAATAAGGCAATTGGGCCCTAATCTTGCTTCGCCCCGCTGCCGCCATTGTACCAAGTTGCACCACTGCTCGGGTTTCTAATCATCAGAACGACTAAAGCTTTGGCAGATTTGCCATTGAGTCCTGAGGTTTCCTATATAACAAAATTAGGTCATTTTTATTTATGTGAAAATGATTGATTGATTGATTGATTGGTTGATTGATCGATTCGTCTGTTGATTGCTGTGCTTCCTGACGGCGTGCAGGAGGTGCAGAGCTGCATGGAGTCCCTGTGGCAGGCGCTGTCGGGGGCCAAACCATCAACCGGCAGCAGCCCTGCCACCGTGGTGCACAGTGCTGCTCTCCTGGCCTGGGGTCTGCTGCTCACCGTGGCGCCCCTGGACAGGCTGCTGGCACAGGCCAAGAGGTAGGGACAGCAACAGAAAACCTGCATCGCTCCCTAGCGCTAACTTTAGCCTTATGCAGCAAAAGCCCGCTTTTACATTTCTTAGGCGACCACAGGGAATAAAAATGCATGATCCTGGAAAGGTTAACATGCTGCAACAGTTTTTTGGGGCAAATACACAAACGGGACTGATGTTTCGGAGAGCAGTACAGTCGAACCTGGCTATATCGAACTCTCAAAAAAACGCCTATCAGTTCGATATAGAGCATAATTTGATATAAGCCTGCTAAATAATTGGATGTCATAAAAGCACCTACCATTTATAAAATCACTTTATTGATGGAATTGGCCTAGTTTCGCGTGAAATAGTCCTGCATTTTCTTCTGCTTGGGCAATTTCGCTGCCTGTGGCGCACGCACTTCTCCACATTGTCTAAGGAGTCGGAGCAGCTGAGGCCGCAACCTTCCGCATTCGCGCAAGAGCACCGGACTAGTGCGAGCACACCAATCACTTCGGAGGACGTGGGCAAAGCACCATCGTTGCTTTCCTCATTGTGCCCAATTTCACTTGTGCTCAATGCGATGTCGGCAATGTACTCTTCGTTTCGGGCTCTCCCATGGTCGCGACACCATCATTTGCACTCACGAACTCATCCACTGTTGCTTCCGTTGCAGCAGCTTCCGGAAATTCTGACAGCTCGCTCCAAACTTCGGCAACACCGGCAACGGCTTCGTTGCATTCATTAGTCATCACCAAGCACGCGGAAGCCGGCACGGCTGAAGCAAATTTGGATGAACCACTCGTACACGGCCGTGCATACGAGTCAGGCGCCGGGTCGCGAGTTTGGCCGCTTTAGCCCTAATCTCCCCTTATTCTTCAAGATCGTGCTGAGAGTGCTCCTCGGAACCTTGCACGCTGCGGGGACATCCGACTTGTCACCGCGTTCGACCTGATTTATGATTTCAAGCTTCACGACGAAAGGCAGTTCTGCCGCTTCATCACGGCAACAGTGCGGGCGAAGGCCCACAAGACGCACACACAGTGAACCAGAAAAGCAGCGAGACTACTCGCACTTTCGCCATCTTGCACAACGAGGGCACAAGAGCCTTGACTGTCTGAGCAAGCGCTGCGGGTGGGCCAGGATCATTTTTTGCAAGGGGGTGTCGACGGCTCGCATAACGCAGTGCAGTCACGGTAGGGAGAGCGGTTGTATGGAGCTGCGCCGCAGGGTTTCCCCGCCACCACGAGGGAAAGCCAACTTCTGGGGGCATTTTTCCGCAGCTTGACGTTCAATATATCGGGAGTCACTGCTATTTTTGTTCGATATAAGTGGAATTTTTGCTATATATACTCATTGTAACTATACCTTGTCCAGAAATTGTTCGATATATAAAATAATTTGTTGTAAACGGGTTTGACTGTAGTTGGGAAAATGTGACAAATGGGACCATATCAACAAGGTTTTACTCTGTCATTCCTGTCATAGAGGAAGCAGTAAACTGACAAGAGGCGTAATATAAGCCTTTCATTGTCATATCCGGTCCTGTGGAATATGATAACCAGGGGTGGTATTCTCATTCACTGCCAGCGGTGTTGCGGAATGGGCACCCCCATTCCAATTCCATTCTGGAGAACTAGAACTTGCCACAGTCCCATTCTTTTCAATTCCTCGGAATGAAAGAACTTAGCCCATTCCCACTCCAGGAATGGCCGGACAGCTCAATTCCATTCCTGTAATTCCTCAGCATAGGAGAGGCATCTTGCTAGTTTTATCGAGTTGCCTATGAATGCACCATAAAGCTGATGTCATCAGATCCGTTAAGAACTGCAAAATATATGCAAGACATGTCACCAAGGTCTAGGGATAGTAGCTTGGTAACTTATCTAGTGCAGTACAACCACCCCACTACACTAGACGATTGATAATTTGGACTCCACTGGGAACGTAAATAAGTCTGAGGGTTCTAAAAACTAAAAAAATGAGATAAAACAATTGCCTTCTACCTATGTGTTGTGCTTCACAAACATGAGCTGCTCGAAAGAGGTGCTTAGCCAGTTTGGCTTCACTCTTATTGTCTGGGATGCCATAGAAAACATGCGTTCCACATCAGCTGACATTGCATTCGCAGTGAAAACTACCCTTGTGAGGTGGGAAAGCAAGGGAAAGCGGCTAGCGTTCGCTTTCCAGTTGGTGAGGGGCTTAACCATCTCTGCGCAAGTTCCCTCTATAAGGTAAAGATAAATTTCCCATGCAATGGATCCAGGCATATTGTCTTAGTGTGCATTTTCATTTTGCCCGATGTTTTTAAACATCAGTCTGCTTGGCCCTGCTTCAGAGTCTGCATTTGCAACGGTGCTGGCGTGCTGTCCTGCCCTAACAAAAGAGGGGGCCTCCCCAGCACAGCAGAACGCACCTGCTCGGCTATTGTAGCTGAACACCAAGAATACTTAAAGTGTGGGTCTAGGAGGGCACCCATAAAAAAAAAAAGAACAGTCAGTCCACGTGCTTGCGAGCCACATCTCCAGGCTATGCTGTAGGCCTTTAGCTGCCTCTTTGCAAAGAAGCTTGCCTTTGCTTAAGATTTCCGCAAGGGAACTTCGATATTTTGCAACGCGGGAAGCAAAAGCCCGGCTGTCTTGTGCCTTTTCTGCAGCAACTCCGTGGCTTCCTCTGCAGGGGAGTGAAGCTCAGTTATGTCTGTCTCTAGCCTCAGTTCATATTTAGACAGTTCAGCCTTCTTGCAAGCATGCAGAGTTTCTGTCAGGTCTGGATGACTCGAAAAAGTGGTAATGAGCTTTCTCATCATTTGCATCTGCGAGTTGCACCTCATCGCATTGCGAGATTCCAAATGTACACTGGCCACATACAACACTTCTTCCGTGTCGGCAGTGCTCTTGCATGTAGATGCAACTATGACGCTACATTTTTGCATCTGGGTGCTAAAATAAAGCGAGGACGACAATTAGTGAATATTGCCACTGCAAGTACAGGTAGCGTAAATGGCAAACATGCAATGCAATAGAGTTTCAGAAGGAGAATGATGACACATGTAATTTTACAGTATTGCACTCAACGAGACACTGACACTCTGCAAGACTGCATTAGACAAAATAAAGTAGGGACAGACACAGCTGTTTTCTCGAGCCCTACGATAAATTGAGTGCCCATTAAAGCATAGGCTGCACCTTGTTCTTCAGGAAGAAATGTTGTGCATCTGGTGCCATGGCTAGGGCACTACGGCTGGTATTCCCTTAATTAAATGGGCTTCGTAATTCGAATAAACATACTAGCAGCAGACTGCAACCTCTTTGACTGCTCTTGTGTGCCAGGCAACCGTGTTTACGGGCAGTGATTTGTACTAGAAGTGACGTACGCAGGATTTCATTTTCCTGGGCGGGGGATGCCACCAAAAAATAGTGAGGGAGATCGTGAAAGGAGAAAAATAGCAAGGCAAAAATAGCTTGAACAAGGAACCAACCAAATCCAAATCTTTTAAAATGTAACTTTGGGACATCGTGGGCATTCTTTACATGATGTGCCAGTTTTGTTTTCGTTTGTCTTTAGAGGTATTTCAGAACGGTCAATCTCACTCGATGATTGTGGACACTGTCGAAACGCTGGTGTGATAAAAAGCGGCAGCAGCAGCGAGTGAATTCCCCCTCTTGCTGCCTCTCGTTTCAGCGCAAAGCATGCAAGAACACGGCACATGCGAAGCTAACTATCTGGGGTTGGCTAGCCTATGAACCCATTGCAGATTGACCCATTGCAGATTGTGCGGCCGTGCTCAGTCGCCGCAGCTGGACTAGAAAAGGCGATGCATTCTAACCTGTCGCTTCCCCCCACCTCATAGCGCCCGCACATCTCTCCACGCCTCCCCCCCCCCCCCCCTTATGTGTGCGAGAAGATGGCACGCATCCTCCCCGCCTTGCGAACGTTAAAAGATGCCGCTGCATCAAGCCACCATCCCTCACGGCTCGCCCTTAGAAGCTTTCCCTCACGCCTTCACAGCGTACAATGCGAGGCCGCGACGTTGTCGCACTTAGACTTCATATGGGACATCACGGCGGCAGCAGCGGAAATTCGCCTGGAGTGTCCATATAGTGGAACTCCGATTACGTGATGTTGAGGGGACCACACAAAGCCGTCGTATAATTGAAAAACTAAGAATACAGGCAGTGACGCTCACTCCTGCCCCAAAAACGGGTACACATAGCCTGAATAAGCCCACAGCACAACCTCTGCGCTGCTCCAAGCAAGGTAGTTTAAATTATTTTAAAAAAATCGCAACCAAACATTTAATTGAACAAGGGGTGAGCGAATCTTTATTCTCACCTTTAAAAGAAATATCGGCGATCTTTTTCTGGACGCTTGCCCAGCCACGGCTCATCGGGTTCCTCTCAAGAGCTGCAAGATCTGGCAGCAAATCGCCGACTATTTGCCATTGAATTGCTAAATGTTGTCGACGCTGCGCAACATGTCCGCGTAAGTTGGAACGAACGGACAATTCGGAAACAAGTTCTCTTCACTTGTCGTTGTCCGAAGTGGAGACAGTTTTCCTTGGGTGGTATTCTTGGGCAATCCCTTTCGGAGATAGTTAAACCTCGATATAACAAAGTATTTAACTTTCCATTACCTCTTGTCCAGCCTGTATTTAGAACCTCAATATAACATGTGTTTGTATGCAATTTCAGTATTACAAAATTTCGCTTCCCGCCGCAAAGGAATTCCGAGACAATAAATGGAAACTTTTGTTGACACAGATGGCCAAATGATTGAATTACAAGTGGCTGCTTGCAAACAGCATTTCTCAAATCGCGCAGCAGAGCGTCCACTGAGGTGGTGCCGCATCATGTTGCGTATTGACCCCTTTTTGTAGAGCAGTTTGTGCTAGAGAAATGAGATGGCGCCTTTGGCAGCACGCCGCATGTAGCCTCAGAGACAGTGCACGAATACGAAACCACTACCGCTTCCACCTTGCTTCTGATCAGCTGTCGGAAATGCAACGGAGTTTTCGCTAACGCACTGTGCTCCAATCATGCTGGATTGAATCATGTGGATGCAGTAGTTGGCTGCAAAAATAGTGACTGGCATATTAAGGAATAGAATTAATCTCTGTGGCCGAGTTCGCGAACCGCTGCTGCAACTGTCTGCGTGTTCGGCACTGCAAGATATGTGGCTTTCCTCGAGGATGCCGAAATTTGCTCATCCGCCAGCGTTGTATCCCTTACCTTGAGAAGAAGTACTTCAGCCCCGGAATGTCGGCAAGAGTGAGTACCACTCATTAAACAATGACAAAGGGAGTAGCGCCATTTCCTGTCATAGTAAGTTTTGCGCACAGTATCAACACACCTCCACCCCAACTGGCACAGAGGATTGCGCCCACTCTATCACCAATTTGTCAATGAGTGAATGGGCAAAAACTTGAACATACGTGCTCCATATGCGCACAATAAATGACAAACTACACCGATAGCGCACGAATGACTGAAGCTGAATGTTTTGTGATGGTCCACAAGAGTTAAGCGAGTTACTAACGATAATACATATTTGCTACAAGGTATTAAAATGTACAAAACAGCTACGTTTCAAGGCTTGCGCACAGCAAGAACAAATCTGTCGGAACCGAGCACACCCGTGAGTGATTAGGCAGAGATGGTCAGATAGTGACACCGAGGTAGTCAGAAATGTGACAAGCCGCTGCTTCAAAATGTTTGCCAAATAAAGAACTAAAAGAAAAACACACTAATCCTGATTCAATTCATTAGCAGAAAGTTTGGATAACTTGGAATACGTATTTGGCCTTGCTTTTAGGACAACCACAATATACGCTGCACGCACCATTTGGACGTAGCTTAATCAGCTTCCAAAGTGCTTTTGCATGTTCTCTGAAGCTGTGGTCAAAGCTTTGTTTCGCCATACAGCCACCGTTTACAACATCTCCCAAAACAGAGGTTTGCTAAGCCGCACCGGCATCATACAAACCCATTGTAAACATGAAGGCAACTGAGACAGTCGAGGCAAGCAATGGATGAGTCACCGCATGATCAAACATGGCAGCACCCATGGGATCTCCGCGAAAAGAGTCAATAAAGTCGAAGTGCGATAAGATACGATCGCGCCCCGCGCACTGTCTGCTTTTGGTGTGAGTGAAAGTGTGTGAGGGGGAGACAAGAAAGATGGTGGCTCTATGAATGCCGCCTTCCTGCACAAGCAAAGGGAAAGAAGGGGAGGGGAGTAAGTTGGCGCACGTCTCGGCCGTTGCTGTGCATGGCTGTAAGCGCAACTGAGCGCATACGCAGCTGTGCATCCTGCTTTAAAGGTAATCTGCTGCGTGTGCAATGAGTAGGCATGCTGAGACGGCGTGGCACCATGTAAGCTGCCTTACCACACGTTTAGTATTGGAGATTGCCTAATCTTGAACTTCAGTGACCCGTTGGAGCAAGAGGCAGGCAAAGCCTTCACTCCCCGCTGCCGGCGGGGATAGCGTCGTCCCAATGCGGGCAACGCTATCAGCCGCGGGGACGGAGAGCACGCGAAAGTGTGGCTGGCTTCGCGTAATTTGTACCACCTATGTGAAGATTTCGTCGACATGGCATGAAATCGTATCATTCGTCGCCGACCCCCAAATTTATCAAGATGAATCGTTTTCTCGTTCAAACTTGCTTTTTTTAGATTGGCCGATAATTCACAAAATGCTGTGGCCCCTTTCTCTGTAAGAAAAAAATCGATCGGCGACTGTGCTTATTTGCATAAAAAGTTGAGTTTTAATAGGACGAAGTTTCGGTATAACAATGCAAATTGCCGATTTTACCAACTTCGTTATATCGAGGTTTAACTGTAGTTTCACTTTTGCGAAATTGCACCTGACTTGGCACTTAAAGCGTCCCTGGAAAGTGTTTTCGGCGCTGTGCCAAGCTCGTTATCAGTGCCAAGAGCACTGATGGCCGTATACTTCGAGGGGTTCGGTACTAGGACGTGCGAAGTCTCACGAAAGCGAAACTTTCTCTGTAAGTGAAGGCACGAGATCACGTCACCTTCGAGCTTGTTTGAGTTTGAGTACTTCTTAACCCTTTGAGGGTCGATTTTTTTCGCCATATGTGACCGCCCGGGGTCGGTTTTTTTCTTTATTGCAGATTCCGATTCTTCTTATGGACTTACTTAAAAAAAAATTACCGTAAATTTTTTAGGGTGACCGTAAAGTGAGAAAAAAAATATTTTGCGTTGGTATATATGCACTCTTCATTCATGAATAACAACAATAAAAAAAGGAAATCAACTTCTGAGAATTAAAAATTTTATGCATTTTTATGCACATAGTTCAAGGCTTTCAAAATCCGCACACGAGAATATTTCGCAAGCCTCAATTGTTCCTGCTCTTAAACTAATACATACGTTCAAGCGTAATCGAACTGCGTAGATGCGCGTATTCAAGAAAACTGTTTGGTTGTGTGCCTATCAAAAAAAGCAACACATGTGACAAACTTCCGCTAATGTTCATCTTTTCGCCAACCAGCTAGGGCAATTAGTTTTTGCCAGTCTTAAAAAAAGAAAGAAAAGAAACGGAAATGCATGTACGTCGGCATCCCTCTTATTGCATCCTATTGCATCCCTCCTATTGCACGTCGGCATCCCTCCTATTGCGGCTGGGGCACCCTTGTGAGCACTAAACGAGCGAGAAACAAGCGGTCGCCCTTTGAGCAATTAGAAACGAGATAGCCATCAGTTTCGCAAGCGAAAAAAGCCGAAACCGCCCGCGAAACAAAATCCAAACGGCCGCCCGTGCCCGCGTGCGCGCACCAATTTGCGAGCGATAGTATATAGACGCGCTGGAGCAAACTAGCGCTAAACAAGCCATGCAACGAAAACCGAGAGAGGTAGGCGCACGAAAAAAATTCCCTGTATCCACACATAGTGGCAGCACATGACAGAAAAGAAGTTAGGAAACTGGCGCGCTTTTTAAACCTACAGACGGCGCCGTAAATATACGGCATCGACCATTTTCGGATTTTTTCGTGGCGCCGTATATTTACGTCATTGACCGTCAAAAAGTTAAAAAGGTTGCACAACCATTTCATTCAGGGGCGGTACGAGGGCACTACAAGGCCCATAGAGCCCTTCCGAGCGGCCTCGCACTCAAAAGAGTGCCTTCGCTGGTCCTGCCATCTACAAATTGTTGACATCGAACCACTGAGCCATGGTGGAGTTTCCCTACTTCTTGGCCATCAATATTGCTTGCCTTTTGAAGCAAGATTCATATCAAATGCGCTACATCACCTTAACTTCACGAATAAATGGAGTCAAAGCGCAGAATACCACACCGTAACCATAACGTTGATTCCAATCAAAAACAAGTTTTGACTTCGGGCGACTTGTCTATGGATTGGATCGAGACATAAAGGGACAAGTTGCCAATGTAACGCTAAAAACCGCGTAATTTAGGACATTTGTTTTAAAATTGCAAATTTTGCCGTTATTCAAATGTAACCCATTACCAGCCGGCGGCAGTGTGCTCACATGCCATCCTGCGTCGTCTCGGGCTTTTTTTTTTTTTTTTTTTTTTTTTTTTTTTTTTTTTTAATCGGATGGTAGCAGGGAAGTGTCGTACGAGGTGGGGTCAGCATAAGATTGCGTCGAATAATCGAGGTTTTCAATACATTATTTCTATGGGGGTTTTGCCAGGACCAAACCAACTCATCATAAGATGCAGGTCGTCGCATGACCGGGGGTCGTATAGTTGAGGTTGCGCTGTAGTAATTGCTATAGCTATAAAAGAATGTGTTGCCTGTCACTAGCTGTGCCAAATTTTGCCGTATGTGCACAGCATCTAATGGTTAATCATCTTTAATAAAGTCAGTATGTGTCCCTGAAAAGGTGTGGCCCCAGCGCAAGCTTTCTGATAAATACATTCTACTCCCCACCACCACCACCGCTGCCGCCGCCGCCACACACTCTCTCTCTCTCTCTCTCTGTCTCTCTCTCTCTCTCTTCCATGTCATGTAAGGGGGACTTCACAAATCTCGGAGTTCACAGGTTGGCAGGCATGGAATGCTGTCCTGTCGCCTGTAGACACCAAGGCATGGGGGTGCTGGTCATGTAAAATACTTTATGAATGTGATTGCATCACTGGAAGTGAATGACCATGAATACCGCGCCCGCAGCAACTGTAATTGTTAAGTTTATTTCATTGTCCTTGTGTGTGCAGCGGTTGCTGCCTTCACGTGTTTATTTTCCTCGCCCTCCCCTCACTCGCCAGGGAGATGCTGATTGGACTTGCATTTGAACTTTGTGCAGCAACATGGCCAGACTTCAAGAACTGTTGGAGAGCTCGGATCTGGACCTGCGCATTGCGGCTGGGGAAGTGATTGCCATCATCTATGAAGTAGCCAGAGACTATGATGATGTACGCTTCTCCCTCGCCTATAGCACTGCATTTATTATTATTTTTTTTTCATCTGGAACATTCTTACATGTGTTGCCTCTGTCAGATGGTGCAATTCTGCCTCTTTGGGTTGATTGTTTGAGCAAACGGATTTTACTTGCATAAAAGATAATTATGCTGAATCAGCTTAAGAAGGTTAAAAGCGGAAACCAGAGAAACCAACATTGTGATAGGTGAACGTGTGTGTTAGATGGAGACGCAGCAGGGAATGGTAATGTGTAGATCTAGAAGTTGAACGCCTAGGTATACTTAGACATGCGTGATTTGATGCCTTTCCTTCTTTTGTTGCATTCATAGCTGATGCAAATTTTTTCTTTGCCCTTCTGCTTAGTGGAACATTTCAAGGCTGTGTGCTTTGCATTCTATCTCATCATTGTGTTCTAAGCATGACTGCAGGGTTGCAGTTTGCTCGTGCTGATATGCTTTATTTCATCAAAGCCTGTTTCTCTTGCGCATTCTGTACGTTTAGTAACATGTCTGATAGGAATCCTTGTAGATTTAGTAAGGGTTGTTGACCTGTTCGTTTATTTTCCAAGATATTTTTGGGTGGGCTATGGCAGAATGTTTGTGTGCACATATGCTCCCAAGATGGCTCTATTTTCCCTTTTCTTAGAGATGTTGCTGTTTTTTGTCTTGCTAGAATTTTGAGGAACCATCGGACGCCCTCTGCAACCAGCTCCGGCAGCTTGCCACCGACAGCCAGAAGTTCAGAGCGAAGAAAGAGCGCCGTCAACAACGCTCCACTTTCCGCGACGTCTATCGGGCTGTCCATGTGAGTGATCCGTGCTGTGTCTCAGATGGCTGCACACTTCATTTTCAAAACTATGTGAGCAATAATAATTTTGGCCAGCACATAAGGTCCCAAGACATCTTGCAGCTTCTTTTTAAGAAGTGTTGTCGGGATCCTACTAGCTACATGATGAAAATTGTACACCCTATATTTAGGGTGCGGTGTATAAAGTAAAGTTGATGACAGTTACTGTAGTGTGACAAAATTACACCCTAAAAGGTGTGCAGCTTTAATATAGAGGTGTAGATACATCATGCAAAATCCCTGCAGCCTTCAAAGGCCCTTCACCAGGTCTGGCCATTTTGAGCTGACAAGCGCAGAGCATACAATGCGCAACAATGCTCATGTCTGCAAAGTAATACATCGCTACGCGCCACAGGAACATCTGAAATTTCAAACCCAACACCGTTTTCCCTTCTCCTCGCGGCTGCCGTGCTCCAAGCCAGATTGCTAGTGTAGCTACGTACACATGTTTGTGACATCTCTCGTGGTGACACGTGACTTCGAGAATTATTCTAGGCAACATCTGTTATTTGTGTGATATGTTACTTGAATAGACGAATTAAAGCTTAGAAAAATAATACAACACACAAACCGAATGTCTGCACGTTTTTGTTTTACTTTGCACCGCAGCAAGATGGGTGTACTTCCGTTTCGTCTGCTTGTTCCCACGTCGTGCAGTCGCGCACGCAGACCCCGAAAATTTCATTTTCTACCATGTTCCAGCGCTGGATCATGCTCTGTGATCCGCTTGTCTGCCTCAGTATTCGTGTAGCACTGAATTGTATCGCCAATCAGGTGTCCTCGTGCACAGCGTGCAAAATCGTGCGCTGCACGAAACGAGACAATCGCAACAGCTCGTGCATGACGCCGTCAGTGAAAGTGCGCCTTGCCGCATGAAAGCAAGGAGAAAAGGAAAAGGAAGGCGGCGCCCGTGACGTATGCGTCGCGCATTCCTTGAGCTCCGGTATAGGAGAACGCAGGGAAGGAACTTAACTCGGTGAGGCTAGATGGGCAAGTGGAGAGAGCGTATACGTTTGCGGTGAAGCTTGCCTCCTGACATCATGGGTTCACGACACTGAAATATTTCTATCTCGGCTATTAATGAGCTGATTCGAAAAATTTTGCAGCAGAATGCTCCCTAGCCGACACGTAACAACTTCCAGCGTATAACCAAAATTTGCTGTGGGGTCTGGTTAGGCGCCCTTTAAGTGAACCGTCAGTGCCGTCACAGTGGTGGGTGCATAGATGCCAATGTGATGACATCAGTGATCATTCTGTAAGCATACACGTGTGAGCCACTTCGGTGGGTCATGTGGGTTTTTTTTCGTCTCCTCTGCTTTCAGGAAGGGTCCTCGCCAGACATCAGTGTGAAATTCGGTCGCGAAGTCCTCGAGCTGGACACTTGGAGCCGCAAACTGCAGTACGATTCCTTCTGCCAACTGCTGGGATCGGGCATGAACCTCCATCTGGCTGTGAGCAGGGTTCTTTCTTGGCTAGATCTTTCATTTGCTCCTGCAAACTTCGATGAATTTTACGAATTTGCACTCGCTTTGCGATATTATGAGTGTTCGTCAGGTTTTGTAAACAATGAATTGTGTTCGCAAAAACTGTTTCCTTGTTAGTCTCCAAACCTTTTGTTGGAAGTCTTCATGATGATGAATGGGTTGCCAGAGGGCACTTGATTCAAGCAAGCTTATACAGTCAAGTTCTTGAAGTAGGTGAAATTGGCAATAGCAAAGTCGCTCGGAAGGTAAAAGAAATGAAAGCGTTGATTGTCAGTCTCTCTTGCTTCACGTTTGTAGCGTCTTGTGTGCTGTACTTGAAGCTTAGTGTTAATAAAGTACATATGTATCTCACAATAGGCATGGGCTCAGGGCAAGCTTAGAAATTTTCAGTGTATAATGGGAAAAGTGTCAGCCTGCCATGTCCTTATTTCAACTTTTGGCGTGTTGCATTTATGCGGTCTTATGTGAAGCACAAACTTAGTGAACTTTGTGGTTTACAGCATGGAGATCTTGCTGTTAGGTGTATAAGTATGGCGAGTTAGCCTACTTCAGGATACTGTATAATTGGAACTTGTGTATGTCACCAGTTCAAGCAAGCCTGTACAAAATGCGACAGCTGCTGAATTTCCTCTCTTCTCTCTCTCTCTCTCTGTCTAGGCCAACGAGCTCCTGAGAGACATTTTTGAATTGGGTCCTGTAATAGCAGCTGATGACCACATCATTTCAAAAGTAACAAAATTCGAGAGGGTGAGTGCTTCTTTCCTTTTTCCACATAAGGACTTTGATGAACCAAACACTGCCAAAAAGTTTTACTTAATAATCTCTTTATTAGGCGAACTTGTTCCCAGAAACACAAAACACTTAAGTCACAGCGATAGTAGTCTGTCGCCAAATCAAATCTTGCTGGTTGAGTTTGACCACTGTTTACACATGTCCCTCTGTACATTCCAGATTAATTGCTTATGCTAACTTACATTAAATGATCCCCAGTACTAGTTGTGATCAGATCGCGACTTGTGCAGTTTGATAGTCCGATTGTGCCTTCCTTCACTGTAAAATTTGCAACCACGTTAAAGAAGTTCGAGTGCTGTTGACACATCTATTGCCGAGCAACAATAGGTAACACTGGTAATCGACAAAAATGAACGCTGACACGTGGCAGTATTGTATCAAACAAAGCAAGGCCTTACTGAAGTGAAGGAATACAAATGCTGTATCATGCATGACTGGTGCTAGAAATCTCTCAAACATTCTATTGACACTGTAACAGCAGGCTGAAATGCGTAAAGAAAAATCTTGCAGGTGTAGTGGTGTCGTTTTGCTCTTATCTTGAGGAAGATGCAAAGGTGTGTGACCCACTGGTGGGTTGTGATGCACAGGAATCTGTATTTAGAAAATTGCTACTGCAGTGAATGCTTTTAAGTGTTGCTGTACATGTAGCCAACGTCCGATTTTTCAGGCTGCCTAGGTGCCGTGGAAAAGTCTGAAAAATCGGGTAGTCTGAAAAAATGAATGCAAGCTTTTTACTGCTCCGAGGGGCTCAAATCGCTACAGGCACATTTGAAGTATACCTAGTTCTGAAGGCCTGCTAGTACACTTATTAGGTATGTCGGTGCTCGTATTGTGACAGGAGGCGGCGGGTGCATGTGTGTATAATTACTATGGTGTACTGTGGTGTAGTATAGTGTACTATCCCCCAGGAATGTTCTGGAAACCTGTGAAATTACTTTTACGGCTCAAGCTTTAAAACCAACAAACACGATTCAGCGAAGATTTTCACTGAAAGTACAACTTTGTTATGTTGAAGTTTGACTTTATCTAATGCAGCGTCTGGTTATTTAGGCGAAAATTCAGTGTTGCGTACAATGCGGCCTGCCTTGTGACCCCGACGCGCTGTTTTACGCCATCCTCCATGCAGCACATGGTGAACCTGGCAAGCTGCCGTGCTCGGACGAAGACCCGCAACAGGTTGCGCGACAAGAGGGCCGACGTCTACGCCTGACAGCAGCTACGGTTTGAAGAGCAATCTTCCTGGCAGCAGTGTCACAAAATTGGTTTTGTTGTGACCCACTTCCTCCTCACTATTAGGGCGCGTTGGAAATCGGTCTCGAATGCCATCGTCGGAGAGAGAGAATGGTCCCCCTTCTCGGTGCGATCCAGCTTGCCGGTTTGTCGCAGGACTTCCACCGCATCGGCCGTTGCTCCCCCTGCCCTTTACCAGGTTCCCCTCGCCCAGTCCACCATTAGCGCTCGTGTGCTTTGTTCTTGCATTCCTGAGAAACGTGGGCTTGGCGTCGTGAGTCGAGAAAGCCAGTGTAACGCCGCCGCGCAAGCTGTTCAAAGAAAAGCTGTTGCGTGTAAGTGGGTCAAGGTCAAATACTAATTCTGGTCTAAATATCCAACTGTAACATGTCGTGTTAGCAAGTTTTTGCATGTATTTAACTATATTACAGCTGCAGACACAGTTCTTTGTTGCAATGTGTGCATTGATTCTGAGCCCCCAGATTTTACAGTTCATTTGGCTGTGAAGAAAGAACAGACTTATGCTTTTAGGGCAAATGCAAAGATTGAGACTTGTTGTTGCATGTGCCCTCATAGTTTCTAAAGTGGTAGACACATTAGGAGGTGCAGCAAGCTGGCTTTGTGGGTGGCCAGTTGATCTGTGATACTTGTTTGGAGACATGGAGTTGCAACTCGACAGAGCACTGCCACGCATACCTAGGTGCACATCAGATGTGCTTTGGTCAAAGCAGTTTGTTGACTGTACAGAAATGGGTGTAGCTTGTTGGGAAGTAGCACGCAGTCGTCTGCACGTACATGTGACCACTAAAGTTTTCGGAGTGCTGAAGTCGAGAGAAAGTTGGGATTTTCTTAGAGTTTTTGCCAGCTGAACTCTCGGAAGACATTGGGCAGAAGAGGGAGAAGACGAGCGTCGCCAAGCTATCAACTTGCTGCCATCTGGTGGCCATGTAGGAAAGTGTGCAGTGCTCTTTTCGGTTCTGGCACAGGTCTGTTGGCCGTAAGGAATTTTCATTTCCCCGCCCCCTCCCCCATCAAAGGTACGGTGCTCCGAAAAGTCTTGCAGTCACAGGTACAGTGAGAGAGAGACGTGTCCTTCTTCATTCTTTTTTTTTCCCCTCCAGTTTAGAGCATTTTTGTTTGTTGTTCAGTAACCTCCAAAAATTTTTATGTTTAGCGTTACGTGAAGACTAAGGCATTATTCTAATTGTGTTCCATGGCAGCGGCGAATAAAAAATGTGGCTGTTCATATTAAAGCACCACTGGTAGTAGTTGGTGGTGTGACATGCCTAGCAAAAGATGCCAACACATATCGCCGAGCCGGAAAGTTTAGTAAAGCAGCTTTTACGAATAAGAGGCGATAGTGTCGCTCACTTTCGCCAGGCATTGCGTGAATTGGATTTGTCGCATCGCTGTGTTCTGGCGTGTAGATAGGACTTCAGGCACCTAGCAGGCGAACATGTTCTTATGACTGCGTGTAGATATGTTTTTATTTGTTGGTATTCATCTAGTCTTGAAAGTCGTCTATTTTGAAGAAGAAAAAAAAAAAAAAAACTGCAGTTCTATGCAAGGCATTTGCATCTTTCTTACAAAAAAAAAAAAAAAAGCTATAAAGACCATTCTGGGAGCAACGAATGTACAGTCATGTAAAAAAAATTGTGTTACGAACAAAGGACAGCTCAAATATTTAGACCTGCAGGTGCATTTTATATCAAGGCACACCAGCTTAGTTTTCTAATGGATTGAATTTGGGGGCACCTATACGATACCGTGTTCCCACGAAAACTGACGTAGATAACAGTGGTAGTGTGTTTAGGCCCTATTGGTAGAGCTGTTCGTGCACGCTGCGCGCACACACACAAGCAATTATTTTTGACTATGACTGTACATGAAATTTACCTTATTAGCTGGGACGTAGCCTGGAACATGGCAGGCAGATATTTTGCAATACTTATTTGCATACGCTCGTTTTATTTGTGGGGACTTTGTGTACAGTTTTTGTTTTGAATGAGAAAGTTGTTTTTCTTTGTGTTGCTTTTATTTTTAAGATACCTTGTTGTCTACTATTGCATATGATGCTTGTTTAGAGGTTTTTAAAATGCCATTTTCTTTTTTTGTCTGCGCAGGCGGCCAATGAAATGCTCTAGCATCGCCTTGCTATGCAGATTGAATGTTGTACATGTTTGTGAAAAAACTTTTTGTCAATAATAAATGCCTGGAAGTTTCCATTGACCTGAATGTCGTGTCCATTGCTCAGGGCGACTGGTGTACAACACAGTTCACTGTATTAAAGGCAACACTAAATTAGCGTATGGGGACCAATAAGTAGGTTTCACGCTAATGGCTGTGCAATAATTTACCGCTATGTAAGTCTGCATAATGTCCCATCAAGATTTTTTTCACCTAAGAAGTTCATACGTTAATTCATGTTTAGTTGGTTTGCATCTAAATTTGACGTTCCCTTTAAAATTGGTTACGAACACCAGGTTCATGTTTATGCCTTTCAGGCACTTTGTGTACACCACAAGAGTGCATCAAAAGCACTGAAGTATTAAAATATGCTTCGTTCATCTTGACACACTTGTGAATGAACACGTGCTGCAAGTTTACACGATTTGCTTTAGTAAAACAAGTTGGAATATAGTCTGCTGGTTGTTGGCTCTTGTCAACATGTTATTCAGAGAGTTCACTTTGTTTTTCACAATATTTTACAAGTGGCATATCTTTCAACTGGCTGGATGGATACTTTCCCGGGTATGGTAGACACGAAATAATTCTCTCATTCGTGTAGAAAACTCTCTTGCCCAGAGTCCACATTATGTAAACGTGACAAAAACTTGCAAAAAATTTGTCATTTGTTCTCCAGCTGTTTTGCAATTCTGAAGATGCAACACATGGTGCAACTAAGCTTTGCAACTGACAGGTTTGGCACATCAAGGGGTTGTTATAGTGTTCCCATTGAAATGGCCATGTCACATTTTGCCACAGAGGCTAGCTATAGTACAAGTGTGTTCAAATAGGGTCAGGTGCAAAGGAACTGCAAATGGCGTTTTTCAAATAAGGCGCACGAGATGTTCAGTAGAAGAAAATGGCTGCCCACATTGTGCATGAGGCTTGGCAAGCTGAAAAAGAGCAAGGTAGGTGGCGCTGCCACCCTGGAGTTTTCAGGTACAATGAGTGGCAAAAAAACTTGGCTGGGCGTTGCGCATTTGTGGACCGGAAATAATTGCACAGAGAAGAATGAAGGGTTACTGGAATGCATAACCGCCGATATTAAGGGTTTCGGGAATGGTGCTGAAATGATCCTATTGGGTGACATGAAAGCCCACATGCAGGATTTAGAAGGCTATACCGACAACAACGGGAAGTCAATGCTAGACCTTGCGTGCAACGTAACCTCGTTATCGTGAATACAGGGCCCAAGTGTGAAGGGCAGATCACGCGGGAAGTGGGAAACCAACAATCAACCATTGAGTACTGTCTGATGACAGAAGGAATTCATAAGTTGAGAGAAATGGTCATTGATGAGGAAGGATATAGCAGTATAGGGAGTGACCATAAACGCATCATTTTGAAAATGGGATATATATAGTTGGGAGAGAGAGCAAGGAGTGCAAAATGGCCAGTCCAAATTTGAACGCTGAACAAATAACAAATATAGTCACTAGAGTTGAGGAAGAACTTCGCAAATGGCCAAATAAAGAGTGGGAATATAGTGAGCTAAGTAATAACGACAGAAATGTAGAAAAAGAACATGTTCATTGGAAAGGAAAAAAGAAACCGAAAAGCTGGTGGAACAAGGAGATACGAGAAGTGATCGCCGAACGACAGAGCATCCTGACAGCACAGGCAGGTAAAGAAGGTGCAGTTGCCGCAGGATGAAGTAACCAGTAAATGGGGAATATACCGTAAGAAAAAGTCTATGGTTCAAATACTGGTGCAAGCAAAATTAAAAGGTGAAAGTGAACATTGGTTGTCAGAAATGCACGAGAAAAAGGCCGCACCTAGAATATTTTGGAACCACATAAGTTTATTAGGCAGGAAGTCGACAACAACGTATCCTAGACAAAGACGAAAACAGACTGGAAAGAGAAGCGGCAATAAATTACATCCGAAAAATAACAGCCGAATCTCTGCAAGGCAATGACGAGGTGTTTGAAGAAAAAATGAGCATGAAAGAGACCCAGGTGGCAAAGGAGCTGACAACTTTCAACTGGAAGAAAGCCGAAGAGAAAATTCCTAAGCGCACAGCCACAGGGCTAGAGGAGGTTCCCATTAGGCTGATTAATGAACTAGAACCAAAAAGTAAGCAAGCTCTGGTGAAAGCAGTGGAAAAAAACTTTAAAAACTTTATAAGAAAGGTCTGTACAACAATTGTACCAGCTTTTTATTTTCGAAAGTGCTTGAAAAGGTCACGATGTAGGTTGTTCACTGCAGTTATACTCACTCCCGTGAAAGTACAACGATGTGCGGCTTTCACAATTAGCGAGGTGGGCTATCGACATCGCTCCCACTTCTCAAAATTGCTGGAGGAGGGAGTTAATTTTTTAGAGCTTGCCCGGATCGAAAAATTCTGCTTACAACATATCCATGCACTTTTGGAAGAAACTGCTGCAGGTGTAAACACTACTGAGGGAGGGCTTCGAGTTTCGTCATAAAAGACTAAGGCCTTAAAAATCTGTTGTCAGTCCCTTTAAAGACGGACACATGACATACACATCCCCCTCAATTCCCTTAACGACTGAATGAGAATAACTAAGCCGTCATTCCTCTTAATTTGCTTACTCATCCCCCTTAATTTGCTTAGTGTACTGCACTTAGTCATTCCTCTTAATTCTAAAGGTAGAGTTCGACTCCCACCCAAGGTCGTGGGCTCGAGTGCCTTACCCACATCTTAATTACCAGCAAAGGTGGTGGGTTAAGGGTCGTGGGTTCAAGAGTCTTCACCTTAATTACCACCAAAGGCCGTGGGTTTGGGTGCCTTAACTCTATCTTAACTGGGCCTGAATTAACTTTGCCTTCATTAACACCAGAGGCCGTGGATTCAACCCCCACCAAAGCTTGAGGGCTCGCAACCTTTTTGTACCTTTCGCGTCGACGCGTTTTCGCTGAAGGACTTTGAAGGCTGACTGACGAGACATAGGCTTTCGCCTGAATAAATTCAGTTCACAAGGCGTGCATTCAGGGTAAACATCTACGGCAAACATTTAAAGAATGCTTGCTCTTGCGCCCCGCTCTTTTCTGTGTCGACGGGAATTTTACCAATTTAACAGTTCACAGCAAGTTTGAAAATGGCATAAACTAGACAGCTGTAATGTTTGGCAACTAAAAATTTTTCTCTAGAAAGAATGATTAGAGAAAAATGAACAATGAAGAAAAGAATAGCAGTGAAAATAAACAAAAGGATATACAAACACTGTCCCGGTAGTTTGAATAGCTCTGGAAGAGGTGAATGGTGTTGCGACGAAGTCTATACGTGTTCCAACTGATGATGTTGAGGGCTTGTTTGTGAGACAACAAAGCGACAAAACTGAGGGTGGTAGCTACATTCACTGAGGCACACACCACCACTGCCCACGATGCCTTACTTGTGTGTACTGGCAATGAACCAAAAAGTTGCAACTGACTATTGTGTCATACGTAGCAGGCAACACCACAAAGGCTACAGACTTCTCTCGCTGCTCAAACTGCCGACCAAAAATAGTCCATCACATATGGAGAAAAGGTACAGGTAGGAGTCGTATAGTTTGATTCAACATGGTCTCATGTCGCAAGATACAATTATTGCATGGAAGGCATCACAGACCTGAACCTATTCAGCACCGAACGTGCAGTGACATTTCTGCGATCAGCAACCATAGTTGACTGTACGCACTTGCGACTGAAACATAGCAAGCCATATGGAAAAATTTTTAATTCTCAGGTTTTACGTACTAAAACCGCGATGTGATTACGGGGCAAGACTAAGGGGGGTCTCCAGATTAATTTCGACCGCCTGGGGTGCTTTCACGTGCACCCAATGCACTGTACACATGTGTCTGCATTTCACTCCTATTGAAATGTGCACACCGCGGCCAGGATTCGATGCCTCGGGCATAGCAGTGCAGCACCACCGCATGACCACAGCAGGTAGTAAGTCGCATACAAAAAGCACAAAAGTACACGAACACGTGATTTGACGTAACCTTTTGTCCACAAGTTGCATTTGTAATATATGACATGGTCATTTCATCGAAAAGGTCATGGATCAAAAGCAACTGCACTGTAGAAGACATGGAGCGAGACTTCATGACCACACTAGCATAGCTTCACAGCGTTGCCTGCCAAGTATGAAACAGTTATAGTACAACTTGGTGGGGTGCCAGTTGGAACTTGAAAGCCTCTCCTTTCTCACCTTTGTTCTCAGGTTGCAGTGTAGAACGAAAGCACTGCCACATTCTTCCCTCAGAGTTTCAGCTACGAAGGCAGAAGCTGAAATAATTTCGAATGACGAATCAAATGGCGGTGGCCTCGCATTAAAGGACAGCATGGCTTTGCAAAGTGAGCAGTAGCTCGTCGATCGAGGGACCTTACTTCAAACTAAAGTGTGCCTCCATCTTGAGAGACTAATGAGGTGCTTGGGGATAACATTACACTGAGAAGACAGGTACACCGGAGATTTTATTTCATTACATTCAAGGCAAGAGCATTCATAAAACAAAAGTAAATCACATTTCTGTGTGCATGCTTATTGTTTAGCGCATATATAAATAACTGAACAGGAAGGTCTGCAGTTGCTTTAGTATTGGAGTAGCATTGCATAAGTAGTTCTTTAAACAATGTGCCAGGCATTGTGTGCACCTGATGGTCTTAGTGACCGAGAACCTAAATATATGTGCTTTTGTCCCTAAACAGGAAATAGTAAAAGGAGAGTACCAGAATGGTAGGGAGAAGACACAAACACTATATTTTACAAGGCACATTTCAACTAAATGCACACTTCTTGCAAGAGCAGTGAAATGTGATGTGCAAACAGTCACGGAAAAAAACCAAACCCCCGCGTTCAACGCACGATTTCAGCCGTTAAAATATCACATCGATAACGCATACACCCACGCTTCAATGTTCACTTTGCAACGTGCTTCGTCTCTCGCTGAGACGCATGGCTGCAGTTCAAGAAAAAAGACAAACGTGCTTGTGCAGTCTTCACCCAAACAGCAGCCTCACTGGCTCAGAGGATGAATTGCAAGATTCCTAGTTATCCTTCTTGCCTCCATGGTCGCCACCTCCAGCCTGAGAACACAGGAAAAAATGCACACATATTTGATAAAGGGAAGTCAGACAAAATGCACAAAAGGAGCAGTACAAAAGAAAAAAAAATATTCCACTTTGACTGCAAAGCAGATAACTGATAGCTCAAATTGGACTGGAACTGGGACGAAAAGGTTGCACAAAAGAGGGCTCAGTGTCATATTCCTTCAAGGTAAACTCTCAAGAGTCTGTATATATACCAGCTTGTGTTCTTCATTCTATGTTGTGTGGAGTCACACAACTTATTTACACCTTCATGCATCAGATTAAACTAACAAAAGCTTTCTCAACCTTCACACATACAGGGGGAAAATATATGTATACAAAGGAAGAGTTCATGTTTATTAGCCTCAATGCTAGCTAAACAAAAACATTATTGGTTCAGATCGTGGCTTTCAGTACAGCGCAGATGCGAAGGCAATGGTGATGGAAGATAAAAAAAAAGAAAAGTGTCTCAGGAGCTTTGCCTAGTGCCAGTAATGGTGCAATGTTGCTTTTCTATAGATTTTAACATAGCATGCAGATATTTGTGCCAATTAGACATATATAATTTAGTTCCCAAGGGGGTGGATTATATGTGCAAGTACTATACAGCAATTACAGGGCGTTCCAGCTAACTCATGCCAAGCTTTAAAAATCCCACGTGTGCACTACAATAATGCAACCAACTTCATATTGCTCACTGTCCTCTTGAGCAACTGAGTACTCATTACTATCAGCTTAGGTAACTAACTATCACTTATCAAATGATCAACTTATCATTGCAGTATTGACTTAAACAGAAATCTCCAATCGAGAGGTTTAGAGCCTACTGACAAATATCTGAATAATTTTTTTCGGTGATAGCTGCTGTGGTGCTGTGATAGCTGTTGGGCAGCAAAGAAAGCACGCGAGATTTGAAAAAGTACCACATGACAAAGCAGCAATGTGCAACTAGGCATACTAGGTAGAACTAGGTGTGTGCAGCGACATTAGTGCCCTGGAGCATTCTACGAACGAATGATCGATGCTGCGCACAAACCCAAGGCATGAATAGGCTGCAAGCAAAAATTATAGCTGATAGCCACACCTGTCGTCTCCGATACACCCATGTCAGACGCCAAGACCCCCTAGCTCTTTACACCATCGTTCAGTGGCAAAAACACTCGTAGGGCTTTGAGAATTGCCATGAGTTATCACATTTCCCATGGCTCAATTTGCTTCATAGCTTCAACAGATTAAGATATCTCAGCAAAAGTGGAAGCCAAGACCATTGTATTCGATGCATCTCCATTGCTCATGGCATGTTTATGCCTTCGGTAAGTATGCAGCATCGATCACTTGTTTGTGGCATGTTTGAGGGCACTAATGTCGCTGTGTTCAAATGCCTAGTCATGTGCTACTTTTTCAAATCTCGCACGATTTCTTTGCAGCTTAGAAAATTAAAAACAGACGCTATCATCACGGAAAATAATTATTTGGATGTTCATCAATATGCTCTACAACACTGTTTCTCAAACATTTAGATTTTATTTGAATTAAAGGACATTAACTACAGCAGAGAGAGCTACCAAAAATACTTGTTAGTGTTTTTTTAACTATAATTGATTAAATCACTTATTTTAACAAGAAGGATGTAGCATTTGCTTCCTAGATATAATCGTATCTGCTGAACCGTAATTCCACAGTTTTGGTGAGAAGAAACTGGCCGCAGTTCAGAGGCCCTGCTCGGGGACGTTTTCCCTGTAGTGACAGAAGGTTTAGATCGGCGTTTGTCTTGCCGTTTCAACGCCCATCTTGTGGCCAAAACTAATATTACACTGTGCATAATAAAAACCATTTCGGGAGTGAAATGGTTTTTATTACACTTCTATTCTCCCTAAAAGAAAAGGCGGTGTTGAAAGAGTATGGGCACAAAGAATGAAAATTTACCTGTTCTGGCAAGCAGAAAATAAAAATATTGAAATACATGAAATTCAACCTTTCATGAACCCCAGAAAAAAGATGATGACCCATTTCGGGGTAATGACCCACACTTTGAGAAACACTTATTGTTAATTAATAACCTAAACTCGTAGTAAAAATACTCCCGAGTTGCTCAAGAGGGCAGTGAACAATATTAAGTTGGTTGCATTCTTGTAACGCAGACAAGTTAGCTGAAACATCCTGTACAGTACACTTTAGTAATGGTCCTCTGAAATTCCTGCAATCAGGGGCTGCTTTGAAAACACTCCTCCACACAAGTGCCTTCAAATAGATGCTGCAGCAAAGCCAAAAGACTAGATTTTTCACTTTAAAAGGAGATAAGTGCCATATCCTGCTTTGGCAACTAAGAAGCATTGGATTATTGAAAGGTTAACCTTTTTTTTTTGGCACGACCTTTTTACATGTGTCCCTGTTTACATGTGTCCCTGCGACAACTGTCTCTAATTGTAAAATACTACAAGGGAGACAAAATTATAACCTTTAGCACTGATCAAGCTCCACAGTAGTGGTGGACATCAAAATGTCAATGATAATTGCCAGTATGATTATACTTTGAGAAGGATACACTTCATTTTTAATTAGCGACTTTTGGGGGCATATTGCTATCGCAGAATAGAATTAACCAGTGCTCAAAGCACAAATTTTTACTAGAAGCTATGTGCAGTCCTGCATTTTCGAGAAATTAGTACTCAGTATCGCAGTACTCGCTATGTATCGCCTAAAGTGCCAAGCTGCATGGCTTTATCTCACAGTAGACGGCTAAACAGTGTTCCGCTGGTCACCACCGGCATTCCGCTAACGGCATCTGCATTTTGTGTCCCTGCCTCTTTCACGTTTCTCCCAGTTAACGAGTGTGACAATATCGTACCGCTGCCTTGGAGTGTTCCTCGCACAGCCGGTCGTACTCCTTGCTCAAGTTCTCTGCCTGCATCTTCAAGGCATCCCTGTCTTTGGTCAGGTGGGTCACTTCTGCAGGAGCGAAAACAATGGCAGTTTTCATTCAGTGCGCAAAGGCTGCGCCATGCTCGCCGATGGCATGTAGCAATGAGCTCGGAAGCAGCCGAAACGATGGTACAAGAAAGTTCACAACAAGTCACCTTTGCGGGCCTTTTCCAGCTCGGTCTTGAGTTCTTTGATGTCCCTCTCCAGTGTTTCAGTCTTGCTGTTGCCTTCATTCTGCTTCGCGTTATCGCTCTTCTGCAACGAAGAAGTACAAGGAAAGATCTAAATAAACGAACAAGATATGGCATTAACCCTCTGTTTCCCACAAACATATCAGGCACTAATGCAGATAATGGCTTTTCTTTTTTTCAATAAATTAAGGAAAACAAAATTTAACATTCCTAAAAGTGTGGAAGTGTTGCATGCACTGCTCTCGAAAGTGTCTTTTCCACCCATAGCCCTACAAGGCCTGTAATATGGTTGCAACAAACTTACAGTGATGGCCACAATTGTTGCTGCAGTTTAATAAAAGATTCAACATTGTGAGTGGAAATTTCAGACACGCAATCAACAGAGCCATCAGTAGAAACTGCATGTGCACGTATGCACCCACCCCCCTTTTTGGCGTAGAGTCTATGTCAAAATTTTAATGAGGCGGTGATCTTGAGTTCAGATATGCTAGCTATACGTTCTAGTGTACACCACCAATATAGTGTTGCGCAGTTTTACTGACTGTAAGCCAAAACTGGGCTCAAATTTGTCCTTTCTGTGGAACCTGCATCCTGCAGACTTTTGATGCCCACTGCGCATCAGGCAAGAAATCGCACAACCCAACCTGCACTATATTCTATTCGCTATTGAGGGCCAGAACCAAGCACAGACAATGCAGTAGTTTTAAGCTCTAAGGTCATGCAGCGCACTGAGCACACATTCACGAGCAAAAGTTGAAAACCCACAGCGTTAGCAAAAGCTTTAAATTTCTTCTAGCATAGCTCTGCAATGTGTAATTGCTTCAATACACCGCATTGGTCGAACATGAACTCGTAGGTTGTGCCACTTGACTTGAGCTGACCTGTGCAAGCTGCGTAGTTTTTTTTTTATTATATATATATATATATATTTTTTTTTTTTCCGTGGAGCCATCGTTATTGCTGTGCTCGCGGAGCCTCAATGATCGGCTCCGCGAACACAGCAACAATGTAAAAAACGGCTCTGGTGGGTTCTTGGCGATCCACTGTCGCGATCATGGATGCAAGCCTCTTGAGGATCAATGCACGATTGTTTCACATGGTAGCACGC
Organism: Dermacentor andersoni; assembly: GCF_023375885.2. NCBI lineage: Eukaryota > Metazoa > Arthropoda > Arachnida > Ixodida > Ixodidae > Dermacentor > Dermacentor andersoni. The sequence continues at coordinate 58,099,787 of NC_092819.1, read as the reverse complement.
AGCTCATCCGTGAAATATCTGAAGCGCAGATGATCGCGAAATTGGGTGACATGTGTTAGCTTTCTGTCTCTGGCTCTCACAGAAAAAGAATTAACGTTCTTAAACGCGACGTCACATGACACGTAACAATGTTACATGAATTCGCACTTCATTTCCTTGTAAGCGCATGCGCGATCGACGCTGCCTGCCATGTATAAAACCGACGCAGTGGCACAATAAACTTAGTTGAAAGCTTGCGCTTGGTGTGCCATCTCTCATGTCCGGGTCGTTTTTTGTCGCGCAATATCATTTAAGTTATTGAAACTTTCACCTTCAACTGTACATGGTACACAACACTTCATGGGGTTGTATCCCTGGCTGATTCCACTTTTGGGGACATCAATGTAAGTGTGACATGAATGACCAAAGCCAATGTAATCAAACATTACGAAACAATTGGCACACGACTGTTCGTAGTAGCGCAACTCAAATGTACTACTAGAAGGATGCTCGCAACCAGTAAGCTGTTGCACTCACATTACTAAGTAACGGGAACTTTTTTTTTCCTAAGCACACCAGCACACTAAGGGGTCTTGCCACCCACCGGCAGCAGATTGACACCTGCTGCCACGTGAAGAATACTGTTAAGGTTACAGTTCTATAAACTCTGCTGTCGAAGGGGAGTGTGGCACCTTTTAAAGGGTCCTGAAATGGTTTTTGTTGTACGCCTAGACACAGAGGGTGTCTCTCAAGTAATGCTTTCTAACAAGAATTTTGTGTCAGTGCACTGTGACACAGGTAAGAGTGGTTAAGCATTAGCCACCCCTCCCAAGCCACGGTGTTCCCCTTAACTTTTACACCGTGTGGCCATCGCTATGTCCCGCCTCCGTCAAGAGGTGATGCAGGTGTTGTCTACTTCCGGTTGATTTGAACCAAGTGTGGTACCGCATCTCCTTCCTACACAGTTTCTCTCACTAAGCCTCGGCCACATGAAGCGACATATGAAGCCTTTCTGGGTCAATTATATACAAAGCTTGGCTCTCTTACAAATGCGGAACCTTTCTTTTCAAAACTGCGGGCGATCACTACGTTGACCAAAGAGGTTGGTGTTGACATTGACATGCAGTGTTCGAGTCTTCTGCGGTATGTAGTCGCTGCAGTTTACTCCCTACACACACCTGCAGTGCAAGATGAGCGTAATATAGCGTTGGTACCATGTATGTTCCTTCCGCCATTGAAGATGTTGCTGCTCCTAGTTTTCGTGTGATAACCCCTTCGCATCCCATCTGCTGCTAGGTGAAAGCGGGCAATGGGTTTGAAGAAATGTCTAGATTTATGGCATTTGTGTGCTTATAATTAAGGCTACACTAATTACTGTGCATACATACGATATTAAAAATAAGCTTAATGCAGCAGCATGTTTCAAGCATTCCCAATCACGTAACGTGGGTAGCCAATCGGATCGCTAGCCCGAATGACATCACTAACCCACACCATGTTGCCTGGGAAGGGGTGGCGGAAGAGGAAGGTGACCGACTCCACATGTGATTAGTAGCAACGGACATTTTTAAAAGTTTATACTAAATTACATGTTTTGTGCAGAGTGCTTAAATTTGTCTCTTATGATCGGAAGGGCCTACCCTACTGACTTTGCACATTTGTATACAATCGTCAAAATCGTTTCAGGGTCCCTTTAACTCTCTATACCGCGACCACTGGGCATCGTCAGCCCACTAACGATGGTTTGAAACGCTGCTTTCGAGATTTACTGCGTCGCCGACGGACACACTACGCTATGAGACGTGAAGGGGGAGAACTATATCTTTGTTTTCTAAGTAGTTCGCTCTTTCCCCCCAGGTGGTGATTTTTGAACATGCTCCGAAGTTCTCGCGATTGTGAAAGTAGTACGCAAAAATGGCCAACTGCTATCGATGGTTCGAAACGCTGCTTTGGAGACCTTCCGCGCCGTTCATGGACACTCTGTGCCATAGGTCGTGAAGGAGCAGAACTATCGTTCGCTTTTTCCCCAGCAGGCGTTAATTTTTTAACGCACTTTGAAGTTTCACGACTGTCAAAGTAGAAAGCAAAAATGGCCACCTCAAGAAGTGGCGCGCGTGCTTTGAAAGATTGAAGATCTCGCGATTCTACTGCGGCTGACGTTGATGGATCGAGCAGCATCGAGTCTCGGGATGTTGCCTTTTCGTCGGACTTCACTCCGAGAGGGACGACGACGCAAGCTAAGCCAGAAAATTGGTGGCGGCAGCCTGGGATGCCAAACTGTTTTTAGTGGAATATATGTTAAATGAAAAATTGATTTTTTTCGAGGCAGTGCCTATTGGACGGCAACACATTTTGTACACCTCATAGTTTTTTTACACTTTTTTCTTTGTATATACAAGTGTGTCTAAGAACTTTGTTCATTTTATCCCAAATCTTGATTCTGGCAATATCTTTTTTATGAGATACACGTCATTAATAAAACTTTATTGCGTGAAAAGTGCATTCATTCTGCTTTTTGTTTATGTTTTGTATAGAATATCGAGTGCAGCAGATCCTTCAGAAAAAAAATCTGGCGTAACTCACAAAAAAACACTAATTTTTCCCATGGTAGGGAAAGAGTTAAGAATTACAGCAGAACCTCGTTCATACGTTTTGAAAAACACACACATACACCTGAAAATAAATACTAACTGGGAAACCGTAAGATTCAAAGTCACTAGAGATTCCAGACAGCTTGACTGCAGCTGACAATTACGTAATTAATGCAAAGCGCTACGCAAATAGTTGCAGCACAAGAGCGACGCGCGCCAGGGCCCAAGCGATCCGAGACATGCATTGTTCTTGCGGCTTCGGCATGCTTACACGCAGTCCTTGAAATCGGTTTGGGTCAGTAGCTTCAATCGCAGTATTTCGGCTAGAAATTTCTATGTGCACGCTCAGCGAGAATTGGCACTGGACACTGATGCGCATCAAGTTCGCAGGCCCCAAGCGACCCAACTTATCGCACGTCATTTAAAGATGCCAATTGGAAACCGAAACGAAATTGAACTGGTGCGCAACATCGGAATACAATGCCATGATGCTGCCAGAGCGAAGCATGACGCTCACTTTGCACCGCCTGAATCAGGAAATGGTGGCGTGTTTGGGTTACTGCCTACGAACAGCATGCAGTACTCTTCCTACACCATACACACTGCGAAAAAGACAGGCGAGAATACTTATTGCATTAGGTTGGCAGTGACAGCTGTGAACGGCAACATGCGATGACCCGCGAGGTTTGCTGGTACTCGAATAGGAAATGGAGTGCGTGGCGGCAATGTTACGTGACACGGGTGGCCGAGTACTGAGAGAAAGGTGCCATTGCGTGCGCCTACCACTCTCAATCGTGCGTGTACCTTGCACCTTTTCTGTTTACATGGGATCTAGTGGCCAGAAAAGGTACCAGACGATCACATTTTGGTGATATAATGAGTGTTGGTGCTGAAAGACAGTGTTTTCCGGGAGTGCACTAACCGGTGAAAAGAAGTGTAACCATATTGGGTCATTATTTTACTGCTCTACCATGAATGTTGGCGCCGGGATATCGTACAAAACAGGCTCATATCAACGAGGTTCTACTGCAAATCTTGGTGTTTGTCCTGAAGCAACTCGCAGACTATAAGAGACACCGCAGTTGGAGGCCGTGGATTAATTCCTACCACCTCAAGTTCTTTACATGCAATTGTAGCACGGTACATGAACATGACCATTTTTGCATTTCACTTTTGTCAGAAACCTGCCACCTCGTGTTCAGCAGTTTCACAAAAAATCTCGTGGCATGCTGAGGGCGAGCCCTCGAAAGGGTCACACAGGCTGTCCATGGGGCTCCATGGATGAACACTTTTGAGACAACTGGTCTAAAAATATTTGCAAGCCAACAGTCGACAATGTCACGTGGCTCATTGAGTAACACAGCTTTGCGCTGAAAGAAAGCCGGGCTAACACATTCAGCTACTCCGCCACCTTAGCTCTCAAAGTCTTATCTTCAAGATGCAGAACTCCTGCATCCAAAGGGAGATTTACATGAGGGAGAGTTCTGCACCCCTGCTGAAAGGAAAGCATAACACGCTTCCCTTAAACACTTCCTTGCAACGTGCAAGGGAAGATGCCCCACTTTTGTCACGAGACAAGGCCACATGTAACTCCCTATGTAGAAGGGGAGCCATCTGTTCAGAAACTGTAAAATGCATCCCACAGTAGTGAACGAATTAGCTGACAAGCCTTCCTTAATGTGTCTGCTAGGCATAAACAGACGATTTCACTGTTTACAGGGAGACGGAGCAGCTTTCCAGAGACAACATCAAGGTTGGTGAAGGACCAACAGCTGAGCCAGCTGTCATTCACTGGATACTAACTGGCACAGAACCTTTGGATCTGCCAGAGCATTTATCACTCTTTAAATGCAGCCACTGTGACCAAGCTATAGAGCAAAATAAGCAGGACTGTGTCTACTTACTGCTGCATCACAAGCTTGCAGCTGCAAAATAGAGAGGGCGTGACACAAGCAATAGAGCCATGATTGCAGTTATAAAAATTTTAAAACAAGAGACAATTGCATGAGCTTTCAGTAATGGTATTTCTTTAAATATTGAATAATTTGGCACATGAAATCGTCCCTGCAAGATGTACCCAAGGCATGTAATGTACTGCTCAACAAGCTTTTTGAGACAAAGGCATTGCATATTAATGCTAATTCTGCACAAGAAAGAAATGACAGAAGTATTATTGACATCAAGCCACACAAAACAGGATGTTTGAGTTATATGTGCCACGACGTGCAATTAACTGCAATACAGCGTTTTGAGCTTTAAAAAAAAGAAAGAAAAAGCCATAAAGAAATTGCAAAACGAATTACATTGTAGGAATTTCTATTTCAAAGCACCCCACAGTCTACGACACAAGCTACAGTCGGTGGCTCTGGACTAATTCCCACTGCCTGTGGTTCTTTAATGTGTGCCTAAATCCCAGCAGGCTGTTGAACCAAACTGGAACTGAAACATTATTTTTGGCTGAATAGGAACTGAACCGAACTGTTATTTTTCCACCATCTTGGGACTAAGCTCAAACTGGAACTTATAGGGTGAATCGTTCCAAATTGGTTCGACTAACAGTTCATAAGGCCCTGTGTATCAGTGTTGCCGTAGCGATTTTTCTATAGATTTAGCGACTTGTATGTCAAACGACCAATTTTTCTAGCATTAAGTGAGGAAACTTTTTTTATCTATGTGTCAGAGCAATTAGTGACATTTAAGTGACCTTAAAATTAGGGAAGTTTCGAAAATAATTTTCTAGAAAACGCACTTTATTATTAATGAGCTACATGTAAGCGGTTGAAATTGGCTATCCAATTTATGGGCTCTGTACTGTGCTTCACAGCAGTGGCCTTCACAGGATTCGCACTGTACTGACCAAATGAATGTTTTTATAGTTTTTTTTTAAATTTCCTTATAAACAGTTTGAGGGGTCAAACAACGCTGCAGGTTCGGCACATTAGCTGAATATGTTCGAATGGTAAACATTTGCAAGCGAAACATTAAATAAGTTTGGCAAAACCTATTGCAATAAATTTTATGTGGAGATTTAGAATGCAATAGGTGAACAGTAAGACAGATCTGACATTAGAAAGGCATAGGTATCGGAACGGGTCAGCTCGTTCATGCTAGTCTGAACAGACTGCTTCTTTTTCTCGTTGCTATTGGACAAATCAGTATCGCACAGAGCTTTCATCTACATCAAAGAGTGGAAGCACAGTATCTGACCTGCATATATGTCACGTAATTGGTATCACCAATGTTAAAATGTGGCCAAGCGTCTGTCACAGAATTTAGCTCTCCTTTCAGCAGTACCAATGACTAGAAAATTTGCAGGGTTACTGTAGACCAAGTGCCTTTTTGTACTGGGAAAATCGGATGACTCGTGTTCATTGTAATCATGCTGCATTTGTAACCTCGCAAAGAGAATTTTCGCTGTCGTCATCCGTTATGTAAGTATATCAGTAAAGCAAACATCTTCTACATTCTGTGGGTAAATTCACGACTTATTCCTCGCCTGCATGGACATTAGATAAATGTGAAACATGTCAGCGCATAATTTATGCCATGTTAAGCTATATTATAATGTTCCAAAACACCTACGTTAGTATTCGCTCAAGTGTTCTAGTGAAAATTTAGTGACCTTGGAGCAAAATTTAGGGACTTTTTTGTCACACACTAAAAAAATTGGCAACATTGCAATGGACATTCTGCAAAGGCACGTCAGACAGGAAACGCTGGACAAAGGCTCAAGGCCTCCCGTTATCAACAAATGACTGCCACACTAACAGGCAAGACTCAAATAACTTCTCAACTTAAAACACATGTCAAAATTTTAGTGCAACCAAGGCAGGTTGATTAATTTCCATCAACTATGCAGCAAACTACAAACTAGTGGAAAGCTCATAACATGACAGGCACTTTAATTCAAACACTTATGCAATCTGATATAATGGAACTTGCATGGTTGCACTGTTAAGACTGGTTGCTGGCTGAGCAGCAAATGAAACATCCTTGTAAAGGCACTGCCTGGTACACAGGCCTGTGTTGTTACCAAATCCTAATATATTTTCCCTCACCAGCCCCACGACCTCAATGGGTGAGCTGCACAGAGACGTACGGCAGCTTACAGGTGTAACAATGGAATGTGTTCTAGACGCATTGGGCACTGTGGGCCTTGGGAAAACAAATCGCAGTACGTCTGCGAGCTCAGAGTCACAGTGTATTCAATTGGGTGCGCAAATTCAACTAAGTTCAAAATAATGAAGACAGCAGAAGTACATCGGTCTGCGTCACATAAGAGTAGAAATACACCTACCTGTTGCTCAAGTAAATTTGCGGGTGATGCTGAAAAATGTTTCCTAAACCTTTTCCAGTTCTACTCAATCTATAACTTACGATTTTGCTCCGGAGCTGAACCTGAACCAAAGTGGAAAATATTCAGGTGGCTGAATCTTAACCCGAAAGCTTTGCAGCTGCCATGACTAAGGATCGAACCCATCACCTCGTGCTCCGAAGCAAAAAACCATAGCCACCAAGTCATCACGGCGATTGCAGTGTATATTCAATGCATGTAACATACTGTTTAACACACTTTCAGAGACAAGAATGCTGCATGCTAACACTAATCTTTCATGAGAAATAAATGTCAAAAGTATTATACTGCCATCCAACCATATAAAAGAAGACACCTAACAACAGGCAGTATATGTGCCACATTGTAATTAAAAACTGTGACATCAATATTTTGAGCTTTTCATAGGAATGAGTGCAATTTTTTTTTCCATGAGAAATGGGGTGGCCTCAACAAATTAGACTGCATTAACCAACATGATTCTTGAAGGAATATTGTCCAGGTTTCCTGTGGCTTTCTTTAAGTTTGCTAACTATGATCAAGGGTCTGAAACAAATTGTACTCAGGGGGAAAAAAAATCCCTTTGTGAAGCTTATGCAACAGTCAAGGCAAGTTTATCGCAATGTTTTATGTTCCCTTTGTGCTCGCGTAAACATACATCAGAATCAAGCAACAAACCTTGAGGAGGTTCTGGGCAGCTTCAGTGGCAGACTGTGCCTGCTTCATAGATGCTTCGTTGACCGCCAAGAGTACAGCCTGGGCACTGATTAGTGTCACCAGCCTACGGATTACCCTGGAGGACAAGTAGGTCATATTCAGCAGAGTACAGGCAGGACTGGAGAAGCACCTTTTAAACATGTTTTGCTAACATTATTGCATGCTTCTCCTGTCAGCATGATGCCACAATATACAGAATACATACTTATATAGTAATACAATGATGGTTGAATGAGGGGCAGTGCTAGCGCTTGACTAATAATGTGGTGTTTTACGCCCCAAAGTCAGATTTGGAATATTTAGAATGAAGACGGTGCAAACTAACGAGACAAGGAAGAGAGACAGACACAGCACTGTGCCTCTTTGCCTTGCCCGCTAGTTTGTGCCGTTTTAGTTCTAAATATCGCATACTAATTAGCCCAAAAGCAAACTATCTTGAGCGATGACGTGTTAAGAAAGTCTGGAGTAATTTACACTGCCTGGAATTTTTAGGCAGGGCAACCTCGCATTACGCATTGATAAATGACTGTGTGTTTAGAACAGGAGCTTTCATTTAACGCTAGCAGCACACACACACAGACAGAATGTACCCATAAGATGCATCCAAATCAGTATACCTCTCGCATCCCACCCTCATCACAGTGCAGCCATGGCAGATGGGAGTTGAACCCGTGACATCGAGTTCAGCAAGCAAACAAGGCAAGTGCTCCACATATTAAGGGGGGAGGGGTGCCCATGGCTGCACGTATGCAAACGCGCTGCCTCGGAGAATGTCTGCAGTGACAATGTCTGTATGCCTGTCTAAACGTCTGCCGTCCTCTCCAATAGAACTGAGCAGTGTCTATAAATGAGCTGCGCACTTTCAGAACTGGTGTCTCTCTGAAAACAAGTGACACAGCTAATTTTTTCAGCGGCTAATGAAATTACAATCAACCTGTAAAGGATGAGGGAGCGAGGAAGCCAACTAATATCAAGGTGAACTGTGCCACACAAGCCCTCAAAACACGTATTATATGCCAGCAATGTCCAACGGCACCAGCGGCATACTGGAGAGCACTGACACTAGCATCACAGTTGCAGCGGAAGAGAACTGCAGTGCGAACAACAAGTGAGGCAACTCACAGCCACAGGAAGAGGGCGAAGCCAGCAATGTAGAAGTTTCGCTGGGCTCGAAACATTTTCATGCTCTGCTGCATCTCCACGTCGAGGTTTCCGTGGTGGTGGTACTCCGACTGTGCCTCTTCGCGGTGGGCGCCATACTTGCGCATCTCCCGGACGGAGTCTACAACAGAAAGTGGCCCTGAAATGTCTACACGATCTTAAAGATTTGGGACAATGTATGCAGCACGAGCTGAGCACAGAGTGCCTACAATGACATGTTCTAGCTGCATCAGAAACATACCTTTGATGTTTACAGGTATGCAGGGAATTCAGCTAACTGCTACAAGTTTGCAAGGGGGGTATCCTATCAGGAGATTCTGCAGGAAGGCCACACTAAATGTTTACATCTACGAGCAAAACAGCATTCCAGACACTCTGCAAGTAAAGCCAGATCATGTGAAATTTCGTGCTATATTTAGGCCATCATTTTCTTTTACGTAAATTGGCAAAAAATGCAACATCGAAACAAAACTGAAGTACCAAGCTTACAACTTTGTAGTAATAAGTGCCGATATCACAATTCTGGAAACTGCACATCTAAAGTGGGCAAGATTGCTGTATTATACACCACTCTGAAACACATCACTAATTTGCAAGTAGGACTTTTGTTGCACCCTTGTAAACATTGTCACAACTTCGCCTAAGCTGCAACTTTATATACAAGATTTGTCTGTTTGAGGTGCTTGCTCAAACAGATGCAGTTTACAGAACTGTTTTTGGTGCAGAGTTATGGACTTGCACACATTTTGCTCTAATATTTTAAGCCTACCAATTTATGGTAATTTTTATAAACAATTCAAGGCCCTAAAGGAAAATTCCATTTCCTAGAGCCATAAGAATTAAAGTTATTTCCTCAAATGCAACAATCTAATTCAAATTAGTTCAAGAAATTGAACAAATTTTGGTTGCCTCACGAAAGCATTTCTGCATTTCAACATGTATTTGAATGGGAAAATCTAAATTGGCCCTGAGCTAAACTTCCTCTTAAAGGTTAGGATTTGTTCAATGGCAGGAAGCATTGCGAATGCAAACCCTCAAACAATTCCTGTACTATATTTTCGATACTGGCATTATGCTGAAATGCATAGCTTCTATGCTCAACAGCAGCTCCTTGCTATTTTCCAGAATGGCTGTCAGCCCTGGTCGGAGCAGCATTAAGAGCTTCAAGGGGCATTTGCTTTTAATTCATAACTGACATCGTCAGCTCCAGTGCAGCTAATCAAGTGAATTAATAAATGAATTCTGCAGTTTTAAATGCCAAAATCAGGATTTGATTATGAGGCAGGCCGTAGGGGGGACTCCAGATTAATTCTGACCCCCAGGGAACCTTCAACGAGCCCCGAATGCATGGGACCCATGGGCGTTTTGGCATTTCGCCCCAATCGAAATGTGGCTGCCGGGGCCGGGATTTGATCCTGCAACCTCGTGTTTAGCAGCGCAACACCATAGCCACTAACAGCTAATTAAGTAGCTTACACAGTGACAATACAAAGGTTTGCAGAATCGTTACTAGGTCGTTACGTGACAGCGGCCGGGTATGCGACTGACAAGTGAGAACTATAGCAGTCACAGAAGATATTTTGAGTGTAACCATTTCTGCGATAACATGCAACAAGCTTTGTTTGCGACTACCACATTTTTATTTTTTTACTTTTGTGCAAGTCATTAGAAGATGCAGAGATGTTGCAATGTTGACAATACTTGCACCAAAGACAAAATCATGATAGGAGCATGCAACCCGAGATGTGTCACTGTATGCCAATGTTTCAAGTATGCGATAATTTCGGGCAATCCAAAGTGCGGGAGTTTGTTTCATTAACTCCTTGCAATGTAAAACCCGCCATCTCGCCCATTGATGTACGAGTTTAACAACGTCACTTTTAACATGGTAACACAAGATTCCACAACAGACACTCACCGAAGAAAAACAGGACGAGGACAACGATCATAACTGTGAAGTAGATGTCTGCTTGGGCACCGAGGGTTTTGAGGAACCGCGACTTGAACAACTTGTTCCATCTTGAGACCAAGAAAATAGCAATTAAAAAAATGCAACCGGCACAGAAGTAAATCAGAGGTTGCGCAAAACGTAACCTGTCAGGACGTTGAACTTGAGCAAAGCAAAGAAGAAAAAAATATCGGCATGCATTACGGGGCAGGCCAAGCAAGGGCAACGCAAGCAGAGCGCAACTCACGTTCTAGGCGAGATGAACGGGATCATGAGAAGCAAGACGACGGCAATTTCTGCGTAGAGGAAGGCCGCTACGATTGTCCACTGGAAACTCATTGTTCTTTTGTGCACTGGAAGGAAAAATAAATGGCTTAAAATTCACCCTGCTGAACTCCTTTCCGCAATCTTGGCGCTCAGCGAGACGCCCGGCATATGTAGCACTGCGTAACACAAAGATCGCAGCCGCACCCACCCACACAGAAGTAAACGATAAGCAATAATCAACCAAATACACCGTATTTAAAGGCTTTTATCTCAGTTGAAATGCCTCGGCGGAGACTTGGAGTTGCGAAAGTGGCACTGCCATCGAAATAAAAGGGCTAAAAGGAAATTTTTCATGACCGAGCGTGACCGGGTGCACCGGGTACTCGGAACGGGGAAAAAGACGCAGCGGGAAAAAAAAAAAAAGTCCAAAAGCAAGGGACCGTCAGCTTCTGCTGGTTTCTGCGTATACATTTCATCGACATTATGCCAGCAAGTATATGACGCAAATGTGCAGCGATTACAGTAATCAGGAATCTTCAAAATAAACAATCACCAATGCGGATAGCAATGGACGGTCGGTAGCGACAGCAACAGTACGAGAACACAAATGTGAACGCGTCATTACATAAGACGCAAAGTGGAGAAAAGCGAAGGAACTCACGCTGTCTCGACGTGAACGAAAGACAGCAAACGAATGATTCACGCTTGCTCCGACTTCACCTCCCGACAAGAACCAAAGTAGCCAAAGGGGCCAAAGCTTCCGTCGCACTCTTCCGCCGGTCCAAAACAGGTAACCCAACACCTAGCAGGGCTTGGACAACCGAGAAAAAGTGCCCCAAAGCATATGACGCACGCAGCACGAAATCGCTAGAGTCGTATTTCGCCACTAATAATTAAATAATAAATTAACTAGCGCCTGTAAAAAGTTGTTTTTACCTAGAATTTATATGATGAGAATGGCAGTTTGATTGTTTAAATATGCACTGCCGACCGTAACTGCTTACTAGCGTACTCTTTAGGTACAATAAAAATGTTATAATCAAAGGCCGTCCTGGAATTGAATGGGCTACTTGTTTTCGCGGCAAAGATGAATGTGGATAATCTGGATCTGATTTGAAAAGGTAGTAAAAATATTTTGCAGTGAACAAAAAATATTTTAGCGTCTCTCTGAAGTATCGACACTTTAAACCGTTAACAGTAGGGTGAGATCAGGTGAGAGCGATGTACTATACGAAGCGAGAATATTCCTCTCACAGCAGACGCTTTTGAACATATATATAAGGGATAGAACGCCCACACACAGCAAGATCAGATGTATTCCTCATGCATCTAGGCCTTCCGGCAGGTGCAATTGGCTGACAGTGGTTGACATCGCACATGCTCTGGCAATGCTCCGCTTTAAGCGGCACCATGTTTAGCAAAGAAGAAGACTGGGTGGACGCCCTGCGAAGCGACGACTACCAGACCCAGCTCCGGGCCGTCCAGAGGGCTCACGAAAAGGTGGAGGCTCACGGGCTTCCCGTCCCAACGTGGGTGCGGCCCGCGACCCCTGCCGACCACTAAACCAAGAGTGGGTGGGGAGGGGTTCCTCAGGACTCAATAAAGTTATTTCCTCCCTCCTCCTCCATAGGCATTGGGCCAAGTAAGAACAAGAACTTGTCGGCGCTGCGCCCCGCCCCGTTTCATATAGGGGCGCTCATAGCATCCATCCTCATACGCCCAGTGCCTAAACGCAACAACCTTGCACTGTTAGCACCTTCGCGCCTGTCCAGCCTGCTACACCCGACTGATATTCCAAGAAATAACACCCCGCCTCCGCATAGCTCTCGATTCGATGCACGCACGGCGTCGGTTGTCAGATCCCCTAGCTCGCATACCTCGCAGGGGTCAACAGCCGTGGGGTAGAAATTTATTTCGGTGGGCGTTCTCCGCCGACAACTACCACTCTTCCTCCTCCTTCATATCTCTTTATATATATATATATATATATATATATATATATATATATATATATATATATATATATATATATATATATATATATATATATATATATATATATATATATATATATATATATATATATGTATATATATATATATATATGTGTGTGTGTGTGTGTGTGTGTGTGTGTGTGTGTGTGTGTGTGTGTGTGTGTGAAGGTTGTACATTGCGCGAAGACAAACTGCTAGCACTCCCCGGACAAGAACGCTTTAACAAGGAGGATGCACGTTTTTTTGCGTTGCCGAAACGACACTTTGCTTAACTTGTGACATAAGCTTTTCATTGCTAAGGCCAGAGTCCTTCATTGAAGGACTCTGCTAAGGCGTATAGCCACTTCGAATCAAATTATGCTATGCGCCCGGTGTCATTATCAGTGTTATTAAACTTGAACCGACCAGTATAAAGCTTATCTTTTGTTATCAACCTTATCGGACTCGATCCAATCCGTATCACCCTTATCGGACATGATCCTACCCTTATCAACTCTTATCGGTCCTTATCAACCTTACTGGACTTGATCCGAACCTTATCAACCGTTACCAGAGCTTATTACCATTACCATAAATAATCCGATCAGTCTAAGCCCTTATCGCTCTTGAGCATCTTATCCATCCACGTCGAACCATTATCAACCGTGATGATACCGATATAACCCCTCATCACTCCTTATCGTTCTTATCAAGTCGTTGACTGCTTATTTTTCTGTGTTGCGCGACGTGGAAGTTCATGAGCCCTCATAGATCGGTGGCATTTCGCTCGGTGAAAAAACGCTCCAATGGAAGTGTCATCTCGCAACCACCGAAACGCAACGGGCATGTGGCGTGTTTGGCATTATATTTTCGCAAAATCTGAATTTTTCTGATGCCTGCGACGCACCACGTCGGCTCTACATGTGGTTCTAGAGATGGCTAGAGGTCGTCAAACCTTTCAACAAAGCCTTTGTAGAAACTTGTTTTATGCATTATTTTATTTATAACGATTCGTCTCCCGTGACGGACAGGTTTCCTCGTTGGGTAGGCAACTTGTGTACGAATTGACGCATTCATATAATATATGTCGATGACCTAGCTTTTACATGACTTGGAAAAACGAACAGCGCCGAAGAAGGGGCTGAACAAAGCCAACACAGCGATTGTTTACAGGCCAGACTTGTTGCAGCATGGGTAACAATGGAGATAACTGTTGCCAGGTCTTCTAGTGAGTGGTACAGCCACGGTTACTTACGGAAGAGGGCGGGTACTATTTTGTAAGTCGCCCCTCACTCAATCGCGATTTCGGAGTTGTGGGAATGCTGCCATATTATTCTAGATTTAAAAAATACAGAAACGAAGCTTTGCGCTCGAACTTCGATATGATGCAATTTTTACTCCCTTTCGGTGACCTGCTGTCCGACTTGTCTGAAGAGATGTTTGGAAGTAACTTGCGATCATGGTATTGTAGACATCACGCGACACATATTGTTATTTCATCACACTCGGGAATTTATGAGGCAGACAGTCCATGGCAGGGCTGCTTCCTGTTTAGAAGCCTTTGCGAAAATTGCGGCATCCCTAGTTCGCAGTAAAATAAGGGCCCGTAGCTCCGATATATTAGAAAGCGCCGTGTCTTCTGGCACCCGTCTATTCTGAAAAGTGCCGAGACGTTTAGTCAGGATGGGCTGTCCGCACCAATTAAGCAGCACGTGTTACGACGGGGTTGGTGATCCACTGTAGGCGATCGCCCACGGCCGTCTGGTGTTAAGCGATCGGGCAGTGACGAGATGCTCTTCCTATGTCCATAATTATCCGTCAGCTTCGTCTTTGACGCCTTCTATGCGCCTCCCCCCCCCCCTCCCACCCTAGTATACCCACCACTCCATTCCCCATTCGACATTCACCGGGTTGTTGAATGGCGCGGCGGCCACTAAGACATTCCTATGTTTCCGTTTATACATGGACTTCGAGGGCATTCACCTACCTGCCCTCCCACCTGTTGTGGCCCACCAGTCCCGTCCTTGATATAGTTTGCCGTGCGCAAATCAGTGTTCTGTAGGTCTTTCTTTCTTGTCCGCCCCCCCCCCCCTTTCTTTTGCGCTGTTTTCATTCTTAACAGCGTGTACAAACTAGCCTAACAGCAAGCTCTTCCCAAGTTTATAAACATAATCAAAGTCAGAGAAAAAGGAAAGAAAAGAAAAGGGGGTGGGGAGTGCTTATTATCTGTTTCCTAGACAAGCAAGCCCCACTATTTTCGGAATGCTTTTCTTCCACGTAAAGTGGTCGACGATTCGGTCAAGTACAAGAAATGAGAAGCTCTTCGAGCACACGAAGGCCTGGTGGGGAGCAACAATGCCTTCCAAGTTTTATGCACGTGCTCGTCCCATCTTTATATGCGTGTAGAATTTTCAGCGCTGATCCCCCCTTAGCAGTTACGGTTAACACGATCCGGAACGAGGTAGGGGCGCGCCACGAGTGAGGCCGCAATGTTCTGTGCATGGGGAAGGGGATCGCCCCCGTGACACCCCCCTCCACTCCCACACACACAGTGCCACTATAGCCCTCGCCTTACATTCACATCCAAGCTTTCCCTTTCGCCCATGTCGCTCTTTCGGAGCCCACCTTCTCAAACTTTCTTTTCCGTGGGAAAGGGGAAGGGAGGGGGGTTCAGAAAATTTCAGGGGGAGGGGGTGGTTCGACACATTACCCCTGGCTACGCAGCAAGCCCATTCAAAAGGAACAGGTCTCTGTACAGTGCACAAAGCTGGTGGACACCAAAGCGCGCTGGAATGTGGGATATGTCCCCGACTTGAAAAGCGGTGCACTGGGGAGACCCAGTGCAGGCTATTCTCGTAATTGGGGCTTCCAGTCTTTATTCTATGCTTCCAGTTTCTCAATCCGGAACCTTAGCCTTACGGCTTTATATTGGGGGCGAGCTCCACCCCTGGAAAAGCTGGCGCCACCGTCGGCGTGACGTGGCCTGAGGGATCACGTGGACACAGCGGCAGCGTCGGCTGCTTCGGAAGCGCCGAAGCGAGCTGCAAACGAAAGTTTAAAGTCCCACCTGCGCTGCGGTTCTGATTAACTGGTGAGGCATTCCCGCCTTGGGTGTCTGCTTGACAACATTTGAAATCACTATAATAGGTAGTGTCTGCCTTTGGAGGCGTGCAACAAGGTAGGCTACTATTCGGTGCCGCAGTGCCGGATGTACGCAACGGAGCCCGGTGTCAGCCTTATTCACACGTAGCCGCAGGACAAGGAGCTGCGTGAAGCTTGGCTCGCGAAACTTAGAACCGGCAGACAGCCATCGGCTACAACTCGGGTATGCAGCAAGCACAACCGCGAGGAACTGTTACGGCGCCGGGACTGCGATGGTCGGTGAGTAGCAGAAAACGCGCACTGAGACGCTTGCCCGCGCCCGCTGCCCGCCTAACGTCATGACGGTTTGGTCTATGAACATATTGATGCTATAATATGTATAGATACTGCAAGTTCACTGGAACGGAAACGGAGCGGTAAGGTCTAACGGCGACGCACATTAAAAAAGGTTTGGCATATGGTCATGTTTGTGTTATGAATTCATGCACTTGATTACGAAAAAGAAGCAGAGGGAGATCGCACGCTGAGAAGACCGATAAACATAATGTGCGACGCAACTTGAGAAATAATATTGAAATGTCCAAAAATTTAGAAGACAAAAAAAGATTGAATCGTGGCGACGGCACATCACACTGCAGTCGCCGTAGGCGTCGAAGTCTCTATAAAGAAATTATTTTTGAACAGTTCTGATTGCGTACACACAACAGTGATTGCTAGTGCACTTTCAAATGCTCATATGCTGCGGCCGAAAGCTCACGACACGGTGCGAAAACGCGCTCACAGCGAAAGCAAAACATTATGCGCGGACATGCATGCAGACGCGCAGTCGGTCGCTGCGAACCCGTGGGATCGCTGCATTGAGGCTTCATTCTGTTACGCTCCATTTGGTTATACAAACAGCCCACTATAAGAACATATTTCACATAGTTTACTCTCAGCGTTTGCCTACCTTTCACGCAAGAAGCCGGTTCGGGAGACTCCATCGCGGCGACCGCGCGCAGTGGCGTTCACGTACTGTACGTATTCGGCAAAGAGATAGCGTCTGTAAACGATTCTGTGCTTTCAGTTTGCCCAAGGTTATTATATCGACAGTCAAAAACTTCCCTCGTTTTGAGAGTACTTATATAAATGTCCAGGAGGGTTGCCGCGTGGTGTTATGAGTCAAACCTATGGAGGAGCGCGCCGCGTGATCCCTCATACTACGCAAGGGAGACGCTTCCGACAGATGGCGACTCCGTAACACCTCGCCCCGCAAAAGAAATTGGCACAAGTACAAGTACGACCCAAATTTCGCATCCGAAGTTAAAAGTCCTTGAGCTATGCTGTCTCCGAAATTGAGTTTCCTTTAGCAAATAGTTGCCGGGCTGTTTACAATGCAAGTTGCTATATTTGGCTGTATTCGACCGCGAAATAGCAAGAGAGTAATGATACAACATTTTTGAGCTACGTCTGGGAAATAGATAAATATGTACTAAAGTTACAGCGCAAGTCACAGTGTTGTAACTGTGGTAGATCTTTCGAACTATGGTCACAATTACCGAAACCAGCCCAGTTAGTAAAAACCGTGTATATTTAGCTTCTTCTATGGGCAGGTGGAGCGATGAAATTAGGAAATTCGCGGGCGCTAGCTGGAATCGGTTGGTGCAGGACAGAGGTAATTGGAGGTCGCAGGGAGGTGCCTTCGTCCTGCAGTGGACATAAAACAGGTTACTGATGATGATGGTCATATATTTTTAACGCTTACATAGCCACTCATACATACTAAACATATTTAAAATCTACAAGGAATAAGCTTTTCGATGGTATATACAACTTTATACGATAAGCAGAAGAGCCGCCGCGACTGTTCGAACAGTATACTCTTCAAACGGTTGCACCCTTTGGGGTGTATATTTGTCCCACAACGATAATCGTCATCTGCCTTGCTTGCGTTTCCGTTCTTGAAAACTCGGCGCTCGCTACTTTCCTGTCGAGAATGCTGCGTCACACTGATAACGCGCATGCCGTTCCTGACTAAGAAGTGCCGAGCTCGCAGCGTTAAAGAAAGGAAACGCGGGCAAGACAGATGACGGTTATCGTTGTGGGACAAGATAAGCCCCAAAGGGTGTAAATTTTTCTAAGAGTGATATATACTAAAAACGGAGTGTTCATGCCCGCCGGAGTGGAATCCGAACCCGCTCGCATAACTAACTGTATACGTACGCTTCCTGCCACCGGGGAAAACATTTGAGCGGAAACTACGAGAAATATGCATAGTCTGCGGACGAGAGTTTCTGGTTAGAAAATAAGCTTTCAGGGCTGCCCAAAAAAGGGAGGCAGACAGTTCTGCCCCAACCCCTTATACGAAATGAAGAACCTTGCAAACGTTGCTATAGTGAAAACAATGCGAATGATTAGTCGTTTTTAGGGAGCGAAGTGAACCTGTGCAAAGAAACGATGACCTGCTCACTGCTAACTATCGCGCTGATTGGCTAAGCTTTCGAGTTGGGGGCTCTCTCGTTCTTGCTGCATGCTGAAATACTCTCTTAAACAAAATTACACCCTTTGGGTCGTATCTTGCCACGCAACGATAATCATCTGTCTTACTTGCGCTTACTTTCTTGAAAACGCTGCGCTCGTTACTTTCCTGTGGAGAATGCTCTGTCATGCTGATAACGCGCATGCCGTTCGTGACTTGGAAGTACCGATGACGATTATTGTTGTGTGGCAAGATACGACCCAAAGAGTGTAATTTTGTTTAAGGGTGTACCTGCACATGGCTCGCGGGGTGGAGTCCCTCTAGATTCGCCAGCGGATCGGGTAGTAAAAAGGCATGGATAGATGACAACAAGAAGAATGCTATTTAGACCCCCTTGCATACAACGAAATAAAGTGGAACAAAAATCTAGTATGCGGTTACAGTGAAGAAAAATAGTAAAAAAGAAAAGAGAAACGCAGCCGCTTAACTGTGCTGTCACATTGGCGAAATGTTTGTAAACGCGGCCCCGCACAATGACGCTACTTAGTTCATACAGAACAGTCAGGATGCGAGCTCCGAGTTGCCCAGAAAGGCACTTCCACGCGCCAGGTAGCCATTCTTCCTCACACACCGCACGAAAAAAGGGGGTGTACTGTCTGTTCGCTCGTTGCAGAGCGATCTATGAGAGGAGTCGGATGATCCACTCCCCGAGAGATCAACGTGGGTGATACTCGTAGGGAGACGCTCTTGTTCTGAGAAAAAAAAAAGAAGAGTAAAAAAAGAACGCCGTGGGAAACTCGCTGACGTCGGGCCTCAGGGTCGCCGCCGAAACACGCAGGCTGGACAAGCGCATGAGTACGATGTGATCCCTAGTTACCGCGTGCCTACGTATGTTTCTAGCGGGCGTCATTGTTTTGCCTACCTGCCCGACCCTATACTTGCCCAATGTAGATTAGCCAAGCCTGTCTGATGATGATCGTTGTTATTATTATCCACCCGCATTTCCGCTTATTAGTCGGGGATCGAACTTCTTTTGCGCACAAGCGCCACGGAGAGAATTTGGTTAATTTTTGAGAAACATAAACTTACCATCGATCGTCATCACCACAAGCCAATTTTTTGCATGAAAAAGGGCATCGCTCCAGCCAGTGGCGTAGCTATAGGTCGTCTGGCACCCGGGGCCCATAGGTCTTCTGTCACCCCCCCCCCCCCCCCCGGGTGTAGCCGGCGGAAAAAGGGGTGTCTTCAGACGTATATGACACCCCCCCCCACTGGCCCCTTGCACCCGGGGCCTACGGTCCCCCGGCCCCCCCTGTTGCTACGCCACTGGCTCCAGCGTACTCGAATAACCTGACCCTGTCTTTCGTCAGACCACTCCAACAGCTACTACCTACTCCTCTGCCGTTCTCGAGTGCGGATCCATTATTTTGCCGTCCCTTTAAACTAACGGTTATGTTTTCTGCAGTTCGAGGTAAATGAGCAAATGAGTAAATGAGCTCGGACTGGTTTCCCTTTTGTGAACAGTGAACAATAATTGATCACTAGATCGTCGATGCGGTCCAACTCCACTTGTGTCCATAAAATACGTTTCCACGGGTCACTGTTTCCCGACAGGCCACGTTTTCCATCGCAGTTCTGCGCTTTTCTCAGAAAAGCACTACATAGGAGATTTACATAACACCACTTCAATACAGTGAGTGGCGGTTTTGCCCCTGCAGTCGCTTCAAATCGCTCGCAGCAGAATTTGAAATTACCGCCGGCCAATTAACAGAGATGGTGCTGCCATCTTTAGGCCAATCCGTGCGTGAGGTCACTGCAAACATGGCCTCCGAGATCTCCATTTAATCTCGGCGGTGATGTTACAGAAACAAAAGGTCCAGTTTCTGCCTGCATAAAAATATTTCTATTATAGGTAAAACAAATAAATTACATTAAAGCAAATTTTAATGTGTTCAGTTGACTTGAACAATAATGTTTATAGTTGCTTACTGCTGGCGTACTCTCAACAGCCGTAGCAATGTGAGAATCAAAGGCCATCCTTGACTTGAATGTGGGTTGTGTGTGCCCCCGCTGCAAGATGAATGCCGATGTGAACCGAAAAGGTAGGAATAGTATTTTTTTAAACTCGACGTGTTTCTCGAGCTCTGGCCTTATAAACCTTCCACGGTGACGGCGAAGAGACATCCATAAATTTTTTTTCCCCGACGCAGTTATGGCCATCCAGGCGAAAAAGAAGCGTTCAAAAGGTCCCAAGTCCAAGCTCAAGGGTCGCTCCGATGCATCTGACAAGAAGCGGTAGGCCTAGGCATTTACCATCTACGTCGCTTTTACCGCACGCTTGCAGTCGCTCGGGGTTACCGTTACGTTTTTCGAAGTGCCTGCTCGTTCTCGCTGCGTGTCTGTACGCCGTTAAAGTAGCCGCACGTAGTCCTAGAAGCCGGCGGGGAAAAGTTCGCAGCTACGTCATCGTTGTCGCTGCGAAGTTTTTGTGACACTTTCGGCAAATGCGGCCCGATGCGCTCGCTGGCGACAAGTTGGGATCACCTCTTCGGGTCACCTCGCTCAGCAGTGACATCGAAGTGCCCGTTCAAGCCGGAACACTAGCGTGCCGTTTTCTCGCACGCAACGACTGTGCTTTCATTTGGCGGGGCGGCGATGTGAAAGGTGCGCTGCCGCGACCTGCGAGTAAGCCTAAATTAGGTAGAGTTGCCGAAGTGTTCTAAGGAAGGGAGGAAGTTTGCCGCTTACGGACTAGCTTCGGACGGAAAGGCAGTGGTATTTGACGTCTGCTGAGCGCATAAGTGTTATACGGTCGAAGTGCGCCGGTGCGATCGCTTCTTGCTGTGCGCGTGCTTCCGCGAAGAAGAAAGCACGCGAAACTGAGCGTGAGCGAAGCGCGCTTCGTTTCTTTTCTTCGCCGTGTTTTGTTATTATTGTTGTCGTCGTCGTCGTCGTCGTCGTCCTGTGTTTTCCGCTGGCGGCGTCAATGGAGGTGGCAGCACGCTAGAAGTCCGCTCGTCTCGTGTCATCCTTTCGTCGTTTTCATTGCCCTCGCGCGCTGTGCGCGCTGCAAGACTGGCGAACCTTGTCCGGTGTCCTGCTGCACCGCACCGGGAGACATTCAATCCGGTCATCCAACTCGACCATGCTCGCCCCAGCACCGGTTCACGAACCCAGGTTTTCGTTGTTATCGTCGTTTCGCTCTCTCGTTTAGGTTCCGATAGCGAAACACTGCCGGCCTTGTTTTGCTAGCCGGTGGCGACTGTCCTAAGGCATCGATGCCGTACCGCGCTTTTCGTTCGCCGCGAGCCTGCCTGCCTGCCTGCGCGGCGCGTTCTTCATTCGTGGAATTACGCGCAGCGGCGCTTTGTGATGTGAGCCGAATTGTTCCTCGCCTCCGATATATATTTTTTTGTTTAAAAGGGAGCCACTGTTCGCTCGCGTGCAACGGTTTCTGTACGGGACCGAATATAGCAGGTCACTTGCGTATTGATTGAATCGATTCACTTGTGTCGTCACGGGAAAAAGAAAAATGCTTGTGCAGCCGGCGATGTTGCTGCACCTAGAGCATCGACGGGGCGGCGAGGCCTTCCACTGCGGGGAACGCCTTGTACGAACACCGCTCGTTCGATCGTAGTTCATTCCATCGTGTTTCACTCGGCGTTCCTCTAAACAAACGTCCGATTGCCGCTTTTAAGTCGTTATTGCGTCTTTTATGTCCCTTGGCAACAGTAGTTTACGTTTTCCCTTTAGCCGAACGCGGCGACCGTCAGTTTGGTGTTTCGCAAACGCTCCTTCCGGTAAGGCGGTGCATTTTAGGCTGACTAATAGCTGCACGAATGACGACATACGAGTGTTCATTTTGACTTCCGTGGTACGGCACCCCGTTCATAGGGCTCCTGAGAGCACATTGGGGTTGTTGCTCGTCCTGATGTGTCGCGTTTCTAACGCCGGTGATTCTTGTTACTGAAAACTGAAGTTCACAGGCATTCGCGTTCGTACCGAACGTGTGCTGTTGAATACTGTCGCATTAATGCAGTGTACTGAGGTTTAGCGTTGAAGTCGCTCAGCTTGTGGTCGGTGTTGCCACCTGTGAACGACCGGGGAGGGCGTTAGCTGGCCAGTGTTGCGAAGCCACCGTGCTCTGCAGTGAAGCCGCTCTCTCTCGCGCGCTTATCGCGGTGGGGCTGTGCCGGAAGCATCTCGTCTTTCTGATTTCTGTCGGTTCTCCTGCGTCCGCTCGTTTAATACCGGGAAGGGAACCTTAATGAGGGAACCTTAATGTTTGTGGCGATTCGCCGTGCCTTTGGTGCTGCGTTGCACCAGAGAAGTCGCTGCCGGAGTTGCGAAGATGTTATTTGACGACTTACTTGCGTCATGCCTTACGGCACAGGAAGTGTGTTCGTTTCCTAAACGCTTTCTCAGCGTCAGCGGGTCGTTAAGTAAATGACAGGATCGTCTGTACAACTCTCGCGTCTGGCCTTCAATTTCTGCTTCTGACCAGAAGTTTCCTTCTGGTTGAAGCAGTGACACGCCACATTCTACTGGTCATCCTGCAGTACACTGGCAGCGCTGCAAATGTTGCATAACGCAGAAACTAATCTTTAGTGCGAGCATAAGTGGGCTGCAATCAAATTAGCAATGTCTTATTGTCGCTACAACACCTGTAACTAACCACTTTTGTAGCACAGCCAAACTTATAAAATGACCAGTTGAATGTGCCGATAATCTTTTTGCTCGTGCTTAACACTATGTTGCTGCAAGGTCTCTGTGTGCCAGATTATGTTTCTGCATTTCTTGTGGTATAACTTGTTATTGTATGTTCAGGTTCTTTTTTGAGCATCGGTGTAGGTGTTCATGAAAAAAAGAGTATTGATAAGAATTGACAAAAATGGAATGACCTTTGTTTAGCAGAGTGAATGACTTGGGCCGTTTCTTATGCTGAAGCAGTGCATGTTACAGTTCATGTACATAACTCTGAACTATGCATGCTTGGCTGTTTTATTTTTCTTGTATAAATTTTTATCATTACCGACTCGAACCACTGCACAAGGCCTTATTCGTGTCTCAACGTTCAGAGAATTAACTGATTGTAAAGCATCATTTGCTTTACATTCGCTTTTTCTCTGGTGGTGCATCAGATAAAGGGGCATTGTAGAGGTCTTGTGTCAATGGCAAGGAGGATATATTACGCTTACAACTGTTTCATTGACCTTCTTGTTTTTTGTGCTTTCGTGCTAATTAAAAAAAAAATTCAAATGTATGTTGTGTTGCTACAAAAACGTGGTCTCATGTTACCATGGCGCGCTTGGTTGTGATGTGTTTGAAATCTGTAGCAGTGCCCTTTGTGCGTGCTTCTTTGCGCTGCCAGGAATGAGTCTCAGTACGACTATGCGGGTGAGGATGAGGAGGAAGAGGAGGAGATCCTGGGCTCTGACGATGACGAACAAGAAGATCCTAGGGACTATTGCAAAGGTGTGTGTCCCTTGCCTGTTTGGTATTGGCTGCCTCGTACATGTGTTTACACACAGGCGCTCGTGAACTGCCTTCATCTAATGGAGCATGAGAATCCTAAAGGAGTTTGACTTCAAGGGAATTGTGGTTGTGCCACAAAGCTACCATCGGATTCTTCAGAAAAGCTGCCAGGGGCGCATTGGGCACTGTTCGGTTAATGTATGTGCCCAAAAAATTTCCGTTCTAATTGCTTAAACTATATTACCTGAAGTTGTTTCAATTAAAAATGAAAACATTTAATGCAAGAAGTTGAATGCTTCTGTTAAACGTAAAATGCGCTCAATAAACATTGTGATGCCTTGAGCGACGCTGGAAACCATGTGTTTACCCGTGTTCTTGCGTACGGCCTGGCACGGCTGCTGATTTTTGCCGTTCTGGCTGTAATCGTGTGGCCTGGTTGCAACATTTTTTTCCCGGTGATTTTGCACACAATAAGTATGACGGGGCACGACCATGACATGACACATGCGCGGTAAACCTGCAGTGAAGGAGAGAACGATGGTGTCTGTGTATTATCGAGAAGGTGCTCTGGGTCGAGAATACAGGGAAGCAGCCAAGTATAAATGTGAGCAAGCAAGCATTGCTTGAACTTTTTTTATGATGGAACCAAAATTGTTTATTTACAAGCAAGTGTAAATTAAGCACAAACAAAAGTGAATTTTTCATTTGTATCTTAAGCACTATGGGAACAAGTGCTCCCTCCAGCTGTAAAGGGAGCTCGCCCGACTTCCTGCGCTAACAGCTTCATTAAACTCCATTAGCGGGAGGGTGGCTGATCGACACTGAGTTCATCTCCCTTGAGATGAGAGACGAAGGAGTTAAAAGGAGTTTACGGGTGCCTGTGTGACATGGGTCCTATCATGGTAAGAGGACATCACTTGTGATCAGTAAGGTTTAGGATATCACTTGCATTATGTACTGAACCGAGTGCTCAGTGAACTGAACCTCAGTGAGAGAAAACTGTAGGTATGCACATTTTATGTCACTGTTTTTAATGTTGTACAGTTCTTGAGCATGTGCTTTGAGAACTGTGATGTGATAACCATGTTCGGTGCTGTGCAATAAACATGCAGTGTTCAGTGCTATAGCCTTGTTGCTGTAACATGATCAGAGATGATGGTCTTGTCTGTGTTTGAGCAGCATTCACAGCTTTCGAATATATAGCTGTGACATGTTAGAATTTCAGTAAATTTTGGTGAATGGTTTGCAAGTGCTCAATGCCGGTTTGGAGCGCTTGAATTTGTGAGCCATGTACCAGGACAAAGGTTTATGAATAGCATGTAATCTCAAAGCAGTGGCTAGCATGTCAAGCACCGTTGTACACCATAGTGATTTGTCGCGCACACTTTGTATTTGTAAACATTGTCAAGTCTGGCCCATATTTGTGTAGCCAGAATGTTTTGTGCCTGGCTTGCTGCCTAAACTGACAGGGGGCCAATAGCGAGATGCTCGCGAATAGTGTGAGGCACATGCCACTTTGTGCTGCCAACAGTTCTTGCTGCTTTGCTTACATACAAGGTGACCATCAATCAAAAGCCAAGGGTAGGTGGGGTCTTCACCAGTGTTATTTTAAGGAGGTTGCCTGTGCAGTCTAATCTGTACTTTTGGTGTATTTCCTCTTGCTGGGATGTCATTTGGCAAATGGTAAGAAATCCTAGCAAGTTTGCTTCTCAACCTGCTAAGTACTCAAACATTTCAGCAGTCTTTAACAGCTGTGCTAACACAGCAGAACATGTTGCAAAACCGCTCTTTATTCTGACTTGTCTGTCGCAGGGGGCTACCACCCGGTGAAGATAGGAGACCTCTTTCACAGTCGGTACCACGTAGTCCGGAAGCTGGGCTGGGGCCACTTTTCCACCGTCTGGCTTTGCTGGGACCTCGTGTGAGTTTCCAAATTGTTCCCGATTTTCGCCCACATTCCGGTATGAATCCTTGTGTGGGCAGACACTTGTCAGCACACGATGATTGAAAGAAATCGAGGAAACAACCCATTTTCTTCATAGTGTTGGTTGAAGAGTGAACATGTTGCGACTGCCAGTAAGAGCAGCCCTAATAAGCGCTTCAAGGCGTTTCTAGAAAAAGGCCCCATCGTGTTGCGAACGAAATGTAAAAATGATTGTGTGCTTGAATTTAAGTGCGTGGCTAAAAAAAACCTATGTGGTCGAAATAAAATCTCTGCACCTTCCTCTACAGTGTGTCCCTCATGGCCAATTAAGTAGTTTTGATATATAAAGCCCGACGGTTGGTAATGATTGCATATTCTCCAAGCTGGTGTGCTTGTACACCTCTGCTGTGTGTCTGATGAACTGTGTCACATATATTGTGCTATTCATGGTAGTGATCGATAGGATAGTATGATAATCCATTTCACTATGGTCTATTTTGGATGGTACTTCTGCATAAGTTTTGGCAGTTAATTTCCAGGGTGTAGTAGCGAGACAACCAGAGAGGCACTAGGAAGTCGTGTAAACTTCAGAAGCCAGTAAATTGATTTTAACCGTGTTCTTTATGATCGGCGCGGCGTTTTTTGCAACTTTTATTCTTACCGGACAGGGGCAAGCGGTTTGTGGCCCTCAAAGTTGTGAAGAGTGCCTCGCATTACACAGACACTGCCCTAGACGAGATCAAGCTTCTCAAGGCGGTGAGTGCTTTTTTTTTTTCACTGGGTGCACAAAGGATGATCAAAGTACAGTGGCTTATTCTAAAGCACTTGCCCCCCCCCCCCCCCCTTCTCTTCCCCAACATTTCTTTTTTTAACGCGCTCTAGGTTCGAGATAGCGATACAGACGACACATGCCGAGAGCGGGTGGTGCAGCTTCTCGACGACTTCAAGATCTCTGGAGTCAACGGGACCCGTATCCTTCTAAACTGTAGTGCACGCATCTCGTAATGTATCAGCCGCCTTGGCCTGAAGTGGCGCCGGCTAACGTTTCAATTACACATGACAGTGAATTTCTTCTATGCATTTCTGGCTTCATAGCATATTTCTTGGTATGGTTGGGGCTAACGAAAAAAATCTTGCCCCTTAGATCCCTTTATTCTTGTTATAATGTGTATGCTTCAAGTTTAATAGTAGACAGACAGATTTAGGCATGGAGGATCGGCAGGCTATGTGCAGCACCTCTAGGGTATGATTAGTTGCTCTCATTTGTTCTTGCTCTGCGACAGCTTAATAGCAAATTGCAAATATTAGCAAATTATTGAGCTCGCAGATGTTGAGAGATTGGACAGTGTGTGCGACATGTTTTGTTGTCCCGTGGGGCAAAACTGTTTTGGAATGTTCTGAAGCGGAATACTTGTTGTGGTTAGCGATAGTATAAACTGGTGAGACATTGAAAAACTGTTGCCTCTTGATTTGCTCATTCAGGTCTCGACAAGAGGCAGTAGTTATTGCAGCCTCTTGTATATTTCAGACTTTCATGAGGGAGACTTGTCAAGAATATTTCGCGAGACGTTTGTTCTTCCTGCCTTTTGCAGTATGAGTACACATTCTGCTTGCTTCTTCTGAATAAACTCCCCAAAGATGCGTACGGCTTGGGATTTACTGTCAGCTACCTGGTGTTAAAGGTTAACTCCAGACTCTAATGAGTGCAAAAGTTGCTTTGCCGTGCACAGCAGTGACGCGACAGCAGAGCTCTTGTCACAGATTTGTGTAATATCCTCGCAGAATGAAATGCATCAATTTAGGCCTAACTAAGACAAGTAGTACTTTCGTTTTCATTATCTCCAGGTCCTGTTACACAGACATAATTTTTGCTGCTCTTAGGTTTAGATCATGGTTCGTGCCACCTTTAGCGACCTGTTGCACAGTGGTGTGACATTTCACTCGTGAATAGTAATTGCGCTTATTGGGTACTCTACTTAAAAATTTCCCTGTCGCGTTTCATTATGGGAGTATAGTACTTGTTTGTGTTCGTGTTATTGCTCACTTATCTGCATCACTGCTGTGGAAAAGCTCATGCAGTGGCTTTTATGCAGTTTCAACTTTGCTGCTGATTTTGCAGTGTTTGGTGTCCTTAATGTGACTCTTCAGATATGTGCATGGTTTTCGAAGTACTGGGACACAATTTACTCAAATTGATCATTCGATCAAATTACCAGGGCATTCCACTACCCAATGTGCGAGCCATCATCAGACAGGTAAAGAAACTGTAGCTTCTTGGCTTCCGTTAAAAATGTATCTTGCTAACATTTGTGCTTGTAAGGTGCACTTATACTGTATTTGCTCTGTAACACCGTGTCCTCGAATCTAGTGCGCAACTGGATATCACGGTCGCGACTCCTGCAGTTTTAATGCGCACTTTTGTGCAGAAGTTCGTTTTTTGCCACTTGCGTGGGAGTCAAGTGCGAGCTTGGCACATTTTTGCATGCTAATCGCACTCGCTGCCAATGTCGAAGCAAGGTTTCTCAGGCTAGTCCACATATTAGTGCATCAGTGGCCCTCTTTTCTTAAGCAAAAAAAAAAAAAAAAGAACGTGCACAACTTGCACACCTTAGTGCTTTGCTGCCATTCGGCTTTTAAGCTACCTGTAAATGCAAGTAACTAAAACATACGACACTTGTGTAGATGAGGGGCAAGCACGGCTGGGCTCCTCGACATACATTTCTCTCCTATAGAAGTTAAACAGGGATAAAGTGCCTCATAAAGGCTGGCCAATGTTTCGATAGGTGCACCTATCATTGTCTAAGGCCAGCCTTTCTGAGGCACGTTGTCCCTGCTTACCTGACTCCCGGCCCCCTTTTTGATTTTGGATTGCTGTCGTAAGGGACTTCAAGTTGGCATCATTATACATGCTTTGTTACCTGTCGGGGTAGCCCAGTGGCTGCGGCATTGTTCTGCTCAGCTTGAGGTTGCTGGTGTGATCCTGGCTGTAGCAGCTGCATGTCGATGGTGACGAAATGCAAAATGCTCGTGTAACTTGGACTTAGGTGCACGTTAAAGTATCCCTACCACTTGGTCAAAATTATTCAGGAGTCCTCCACCACGCTGTGCCTCATAATCGGATTGCGAAGTTGGTGCGCAACACCCCAGGATTTAAATTATCCATGTTTTATTCTTGCATAATTTCTGGCACACCATGTCTCCATAGCTAACTTTTTTATTTGGTATTTCGAGAACGCAATCTGTCTGTCTAGATTTTAGTATGATTTTCTATGTCTCTTTAGTGTTCCATTAGCATAACGACCATTTGGCTCGTGGTGCCAGCTAACCCGAGGCCTGATGACCTAATTGTGTGCGGTGCTTGCAGGTGCTAGAAGGTCTGGAGTACTTGCACACCAAGTGCCAGATCATCCACACGGATATCAAGCCTGAGAACATCCTGATAGCTGTGGACGACGCCTACGTCCGCAAGCTTGCCTATGAGGCCACCCAGTGGCAGAAGATGGGGCTACGCCTTCCTGGTTCATTGGGTGAGCATCTGGGCATTATCTCGTGCAGCCCTACTGCATGGAAAATAAAGTAAGTCTGAACGGGGGGCGCCAACATACGGCCGTGCTAGTGGAAAGAAAGAAAGTGTGGAAAAACTGCACTCGCGTCAGAATGCGTTGTTAATGTCGTCAATATTGGCCAATATTGGTCACACGTAGCTGTCACTTACAAGTAAATGTCGGTCAGTGCTGGCATTGACGCCGTTGCCTAATGTTAAATAACACTGGGTCTGCACAATTAGCTTGTGTGCCTCTTTCTACAGCAGTCACTTAGTAGCATTGATGCTTGCGTGCTCTTTCTGATTGAGGTCACCACAGCAGAGTCGGAAAGCATATCTGCCAACTCTCCCAGTTTGTCCGGGGGACTCCCGAATGCAGACCAATCCTCCATGGGCACCGCCATAAATCTCCTGAAAAAAGCGTAATGCAGCATAGTCGCATCGTAATTATCATTGTGCACTAGGCAGCCAGACAGTCAAGATTTGAACACATGCCATTTGTGTGTAGCCAGTATAGGCCTAATGGTTCGTTTCAGATAGAGCCATACGTGGGCATGAGGCAAAGGTGTAATATGCATTGCATAATGCCCGGTTTACTTAAGTTAGCTTCACTGCAATAAAGCACTGTTACGCGATAAAGCACATGCAAAATATTTTGGTGAGGCATATTTAGAGTGCAAAGGGGCCACTATCGCAGGTCATAGTATGAATTCATTAAATACTATACAAGCATGCATGTGCCATCTATGGTCACAGTACAAGCACCAATACGTCTGATAACCATTATGGCAGCCATGTCTGATGTTGCTGTGGCCCTGAAAAAAAAAAAAAAGCGAAATTGCCATTCCTGTACTATTGTCGCCCACCTCCCCCTTTCTGCGATTTTTCCGAATTTCTAGGTCCCCTGGTTGGCTGCTATGGCAATGAGGTTCTTAGAAGCACTTGTCCATGTGAATAACCCTGCCATGTTTCGTTAGATCAGTGGTGCCCGAAAAACCCAAATGTTAGCTATGAGAACCCACCTAGCTGAGCAGCATAAAAACGTTGCTACTGGTTTGTAGTCTGCTTTTAGTGCCATCTTGCTTGCATTTTCCTGCCGGCGGGGTTGTATGCTTAGCTGGGGAAAATGAATTTCTGCAGCATGTGTAGTGTTTGGTGTGGTGCTTTCAAGAATTTGTGTCACTTGTTTAAAAGCTGCAGTGTGGAGCTGCAGTGTGTGCAAAAGATTCCTTGAGCATTCATGCAAATCAGGATTATTTCGTTGTCGACTAGCTTTTGTTTCTTGTACAGATACAGTGGAATTTCCATGCAATTCAACTTAATTTACTGGAATTTGCAATTCAGTTAATTTAAACAAATTGAACAGATTTTTTTTCTGATTCCCATATCTTGACTCTATTGAAATAGGTTATATCAGTTATCAGTGAGGCAGTTATACGTTGCAGCTGAATTAATTGCAGCTTCTTGCTCTGTAGGCACACGCAGAGACATCTACAGGATGAGAAATAATTTTGCCGAGCCTGATCATTTACACCCATGTTTTTGTGTACTGTGTATGAAATGTACAAGAAAGCAATAGCACCACAACAGACTATCACAGGAAAAGACTCGGATATCTTCAACATTATAAGGCATTCACCCACGGCCAAACAAGGTGTCCTATAAATTGGCTTTCCCTAAGTACAGCACACTTCTGAAGGTTGGGAAATCACCCTTTTCTTGTGAAACAGTGAGGACATTTGCTTTCCCCTCCCCCTCCCCACATGAAGTTGTGGGAAGGAGGGGAGGCAGTGTGGGATTTGGATTTAATATGAGAGCTTCCTTAGTAGTGCTTTTTTTTTTTTCATGCAGTTCTCTGACATAAAGTGAGGTCTCATCGTTTCCGTCAGATTTCTGTAAGAATGAAGTTGGACATTCAACTAGTGACATTCATTGGATGAAGATGTCTACGAACCTTGGCTCAATGCACCAAGCTTCAGCCGCAGCTCGTTGTTCTGACGCGGTAAAATTTGGCGTGTTGATGATACTTTGATGTGATCTCAACAACTGTATATATAGGTAGTATTACTGCGAAGCAGTCGATTGCTTCAATTCAACCATTCTGGGGATAACTTCGGAAGTACTCCGGCAGCAAATGCTTCTTATTGCTTCTTTTGGTTCATTTTCTCAACTTGCATTGCAGTTTCTTTTCAATTGAATTTGTAGTGTTAACTGATCAGAGGAATCACAGTGCACAAAATGACTTGGGCGGAAACAGCGCAGTATAGCAGTACGTGAGAATGTCGGTCCCTTTCTGGTGTCCTGTTATTTTGCACTGTTTCCTCTCGCAAGTCATGAACCAACCAGCCCAAATGCATGCGCTTCAGTACTAAATGAACACTGATTGTTTAAGCCACGTATGCTGCTAAATTTGGCTAATATCGTGGCTGTTCTCCATTGCGTGGATATTTTAAAGCAATTTATCTGTTCAGTCAATCGATGGCAATGGAAGGTTGAAAGCCCTGTTCGTGCCTTGGTGCAGTGAGCACGGCCCCCAAGGAGCTCCGCACGGTACCGACTCTGCCGTCTGAGGGTGCCGCTGGCGGAGCTGGAGCGGCTGGTGCAGGCGGAGGGTCCGCCTCCAAGATGTCGCGCAACAAGAAGAAGAAACTGCGCAAGAAGGCCAAGCGTCAGCAGGAACTGCTTGAGCGGCAGATGCAGCAGCTGGAGGAGCTCGACATGGAGGAGGACGAGGAGGAAGGGGGCCACGGTGAACAGGAAGGCAGCGGATCCCTCAACGGAGGGGGCCCGACCCTGGGCAGCCCTCCTGACATGCCGCCGCAAGGCAAGGACTCGCTTGCGCTCGCAGGCTGCATGCATGTGTACAGTACAGTTCATTAGCATGTAGCTGGTAATATCACCACTGGGAGTGAATCCCTTCTACTGTATACCGTATTTGCTCGCATAATGATAGCACTTTTTTTTGTCAAAAAAATTGACGCAAATTTAGGGGTGCGATCATTACGCGGGTTAAATTTCCCACGGAAAAAAAAAATTTCTTCTTTCATCTTGCATTTGCTGCGGGGTGACAAGCAGGCAGCTGCCGCTGTCAGTGCGGGACACCAAAACAAAAATAGCGGCCGGAGGAGCAAGCCGAACGCGATTATTTCTTTTTCTCGTGAGTACATTACCCGCATTGAAACAGTTTCTTCCGTAGCAGTAATGAACATTATTGTTAATATCGGCAAGTTGCGACAATAACGTAGCCATGTCCACTTTGAGGGGACAGAAACAGAGATGGGCGCGCTTAACTGCCAGTGACATAGAAACATATGGCTGGCATGCTGCGGAAACTGCAGCATTTGTTTTCACTGCTATCCTAATATGGCATGTTTCTACTAAGGGTGAGCGAATATCTTAGCTGCGTTACAAGCGTTGGCGTATAAATAGGGTACACTTCTAATGTATAAGTGTAAACGTGGCGGCTATCGTTGCCGATTGCGATTTATTGCGTGCCCACGAGTGCAGACGAGAAGAATCAAAAGGCGCCCTTTATGTCGTTGACCAAAACCATTATGAAGCCGAGGCAAGTTTGGTTGTAGCTTTTTCTTTTTTTTTTTCATAGAAGTGCGGAAAGTGATGAAAGGAATGAAATGGGGCATCTGCTTAAGAATGTTGGGTGTGTGCAGACCGCTTGGTATGTCTTCAAGAGTCATTCGCGTAGCATTCGACAGATGGTAAGCGTTATCATCATTAGCTAGACTTTGCACACGACAGATCGCTGCGACAAGTGCAGGGTGCGATCATTACATGAGAAAGAAAAAAAATCTAATTTTGACGAAAAAATTCAGGGGTGCGATGATTACGCGAGTGAATACGGTAGAAAAAAACATCAGGTACCCCCCACCCGCGAAGAAAACTTTCGTATCCTATCTGTTACCTTGGGATGTTGAACCCCATATTTTGATTTGATTTTAGATTAACTCTGCTATTCACCAGTTGAAGGAGCTGGATTCTAGGGTATTGCAAGTACAGCTTACTAGTTGTTTAGGTGTTCACAGAATTGAACGGCTGGGTGTGTTTGTGCAGAGGGTGCACTGCTTGGAGACGGCATGGACTGGACCCGAAGCGTGGAAGGCGGGGACCCCTCGTGGGCCGGAGGCGATGTCTGCAATGGTCACCGGGGAGACGGAGCCGCGCGGACAACCATGGGCCGCCTTGAACGGTCGGAAAGCACCCTGGCACCCCCCACACCAACTGCGCAACTGCGGAGGGTGGCCTCCTGCCCTGGTGAGTTGACGATGTCTGTGCTTTGCCAGCTTCGTTGTATCTTTTGCACCGTGCAGATGCAAGTGCGGCCCCCACTTCATATAGCCATCATTTTCCTTATACAGTAAAACCTCGTTAAACCGTTAAGCCTCATAAATGCAATCGTCGCGACGAGAACAGCACCCTGCAATGAAAAGCGACTTCTGCGACACTACCGCGCCTGTGCACGGAGAATATGTAACACCAACGAGGAATCTGCCATGAGAGTGTTTGCCGCGAAGAGGGGCCTGGCTGAAAAGCTGGCTCACAGCTTCAGCAAGTTTGAGGCAGCTGTTGTCACTGCTAGGCTGCCGTGACATCAAACGAAAATAACACGTTTGTCGCGCGAAGTAAATAAATACTGCATGTTCTTTCCCATTTCATCGCACTCTCTCCGAGTTTCGTTTTTGACAGGTAACTGGGCGATCTAGTGCTATTTCGGTTAAGCAGTACTACTGTATAGTACATACTTTTCCCGAGCTCCGGCCAGCTACGGTTTAACGAGGTTTCAGTGTACAGTTAAACCTCGATATAAGGAACTTCAATATAACGAAATTCTCAATATAACAAAGTGTTAACTTTTCATAACCTATTGTCCATAGAACACCATGTACCTAATTAGAACCTCAGTATAACGAAGTGTGTTTGTATGCAATTTCAATATAACAAAATGTCGCTTCCGCAGCATAGGAATACTGATGCAATAAATGGAAACTTCCGCCGACGCAGATGGTCAAATGATTGAATTACAAGTGGCTGCTCGCAAACGCACCTCTCTGATGCCCGCAGCGCGAAAGGAGCGACTGGAAAAGTGAAGCCGCATCATGTTCCATATAAAGTCGGAGTGCGATAAGAACCTATCGTGCCCCACACACTTTGTGCTTTAGGTGCGAGTGAAAGTGTGCGAGGCTGGCAAAGAAAGGTGGTGGCTTCACACACCAGTGCCGCCTCCCCACGCGAGCAAAGGGAAAGAGGGGGAGGGGGAGTGAACTTGCTGTAATGCAATAAGCGCGTGCGAGGGGAGGGATGTGAGTTGGCGCACATCGCGATTTCTGGTGCGCGCATGTCTTGGTTGTGGCTGGGCATGGCTGTAAGTGCGACTGAGCGCATATGCAGCCGCGCACCCTTCTTTAGAGGTAGTCTGCCACGTGTGCAGGGTTGGCGTGCCGAGACAGATGGCGTGGCCACATGTAAGCTGTCTTCCCGTGCGTTTAGTATCGACGGTTGCGTAATCTCGTTTTGGTGACCGGTTGGAGTAAGGCAGACGAAGCATTCGCTCTCCGCTGGCGGTGCTTTTCATGATAGCGCTGTCTGAGTGCGGGCAATGCTATCAACCACGGAGGCGAAGTGTACGCGAAAGCATGGCTAGTTTCGCTTAATTCGTACTGCCTATGTCAAGATATCGTCGACCTGGCATGAAACCGTATCATTCGTCGCAGACTCCCAAATTCATCAAAGTATACTTTCTTTCTCATTAAAATTCACTTTCTTTGACTGGCTGATAATTCGGAAAATTCTGCGGCCCTTTTCTATGTAAGAAAAATAGATTGGCTACTGTACTTATTTGCATAGAAGGTCGAATTTCAATACAACGAAATTTTGATATGACGAAAGAAATGGCTGATTTTACCTGCTTCGTTATATCGAGGTTTAACTGTATATACCTAGGCAGAAGTGCTGATTTTGCTTAGATTGCTCTTCATTATGAGTAGGACAGAAGACAGGAGTAGCTCGCTTGTTGCTGGCAACCATGGTAGCATTCTTCCTCATTGTTTCCCACCGGCGCAGTAGCCATTTGCGATCGGTTGCTGTGCTGCCTTTGTTACAGTGAGCTGTGCCTGTGTGAACTACTCATGTATTCGCTCTGTAGGCTTATCATGTTCGAGAATTTTCGAGTGAATGGTTGCAGCGGCCACGAGTCCGAGTTTTCGCTATCAGAATAGCTTGAAGCGGAAAGTAATTCTACGCGCAGAAAAAATTTCGACCTAACCCATATTTTGAGATGCCAGAGTTAATGAACGTTTATTGTACTCTATTTATGACGACTTGCTGGAAAATGCACAAAGCATGATCCTACCACTTTGACTTTCTTTGGAATCTGCAGTGCTTTAGAATAAAATTAAGTACCTTCACATTTATCGACAGTCCATAATTCATGAATGAAGGTGCTAAGGTAGCTAAAAAGAAATTCTTGTGCTTCCTTTTCGTCATTGAAGTGCTTGGAAGCTTACGAGGTTGCAGATTATGCTGTCCTGAAATTCTGTAGAATATTGATTGATTGATTGTTCTTGTGGCTTGGCAGGCAGCAGTCTTGCACATGTGTAAGGTAGTGTAAATAAAATTTATATTTGCTTTTCTAATTTCCTCCTTTTTGTCTTTGTCTAGAAAACCAAAAACCTCCAGAGAAGATGGCCGATCCTGTGCATGAAGTTTGTAATATATCTGTAAAAATAGCTGACCTTGGAAATGCCTGCTGGGTGGTAAGTTGAGTTGGTTCCTTGCAATGCTTGTAGAAGTTGTTTTGTGCTGTGATGTGTTAGGACAGGGTTTGTTGTATTAATAGGTACATAAATTAATACAATGCATTACATAACTACACAGCGAATTAAGCAATACAAACATTAAAAGGTAGAAAAGGTACATGATTGCTAATTGAGAAAAGGGTGTGAAAATTTCGTCATGCAATAGCCATGCAAAAGAAAGATGACTGTACTTTGCCGTGTAGTCAGCCTCTCCCTGTTCAACAGTTCATTCTTACGTTCCTTACCATGTTCAGAAGTCTCTAAAAGCAACATATAAAAACATTTGCTTGGATAAAATCAGTTTCGCACACTCCATCATGGTCAAATCGATAAAGGCTGACTGTGGTACTTCCCTCAGCTTTCTCAGCCCAAACCCCGTAGACATCAGAAGGTGTAATAGCAGTATTAAAAAATTTTGTTGTGTAGTGAATCCTGGATGGGGCTGCTGGGTCTTGTACATCACTGCCATGAAGAAAAGGCAGCGTTTCCATGTAGCGCTCAGCTGCTCCCTGTCAGATGGCGTGCGATTGTAGTCGGAGAAATGCTGATGGAGGTCTTGTAAGTGTGAGCACAGCTTGGAATAATATGAATGGGAACACCTCATTAGCTTTAACACTACCATAACTCGTTGCATTGAGGTCTGGGAAAATTCTAAATTGTTGATTCAGTGGCGATTATGTATCGTTATATGTGTCAAGGTCGTGACTGCAAATCCTTAACGAGAGCTGTATGTCTGTTCTAGACAAGGGAGAAGAGCTTGCCCATTGTGCTCTGTAATCCTTCCGTAAAGCTTTTAACAAACCTTCCACTGCACTTCATAACCTCTCCAGATCCTCGCGAGGCTCAAATGAGGAAAAGTTTGTGAAATACAGTGTTCTCCAAAGGTGGTAGCAGGTACAAACACTAGGCCACAAGAGCACATGGTAAACCTTTGCGTAAGTGCTGGCTTAGAAGGCATTTTGCAAGTTGTTACGGCTTGGGACAAGCCCGAAAGAAAAAAAAAAAGAAAAAAAAGTTGTTCAGTCGTCGTCATGCACAGGGAAATCAGATGGACAACAGAGTGGCCCTCCTCCTGGTCCTCTTTTCTGGTTGACATTGGCTGACATAAAACATAGTTTTTGCTCCACTCCGCATTGTTGGTGAGTTGGTAGGTGCTTGCTTTCTTGTTGTAGTGCCCCCGTACTTGCTGCAGCTTATGGCTTCTTGTGGATTTGAGCTTGGAAGGGTCTCATTTCTTTTGTTTACCTGCGGCTTTCTTTCCCGTCTTTTCTTCCCCCTGTAGCATCACCACTTCACGGAGGACATACAGACGAGGCAGTACCGATGCCTCGAGGTCCTCTTGGGAGCCGGCTACGGCACACCTGCCGACATCTGGAGCACAGCCTGCATGGTGCGTGATGACTAGTTCAGAATAGGCCTTCACAAAGCATGAATAGTGCGTGTCATGTGTCTGTAAATAGTAAATGCTAAAAGAAAATATTAAGGAGGCCTTGAACCACCCCTCGGGCTTGGGGAAATAACATAGTCCACGGGGAGCATACGCTGCTGGGAACTTCTCAGCCAAGTTTTGCTGTCGTACGCGGTGCGTGGAGCTCGCAAGTGGGTCGCGAAGTCGCCTTTCTCTCAAATGCTTTCTTTTCAACAGAAGGCCCTGTCCTCACTCTCTTCTAGACACACTGTTTCATCATCGGGCGCACTATTTCGTAATTTTCTTAGACAGTTGCTGTTAGCCGATAGCTGACATCAAGTTGCTGTCCGTTACATGGCGTACGTACCGTGGCTGCCACAGGGTGCCACCACGAGTCCACTGGCTAAGCGCACTGCGGCTCGCTGAAGACAACTGCGTTTGGCTCGTCGTGGGCACCAAAGGCGCAAGTTGTGGCATCTACGTTAACATCCAAAGTGGAAATTTTATCTGCCCGCCATGGTGACATTTAGAAGGTGGAGCGTTGTGGGCAGGCCTTCGCAGTAGCCTTCGCAGTGCAAGGCACTGAAGGTACAAGAGCACAGCAGAGGCCGTGTTTGATTGCCAACAACTCCGCTTCTGCCCAACGCATTGAAGTACTTCTTCAATGAAATAGCCTATTTTCACTTCAAGTGCCTTCTCCACTTCGATAAAGAGTCGTTCGGGGCCCTTTTAAGCCAAGCTTGATCGATAGGTTGGCCTAGAAGTCTGTCACTGCTTTTTGTGATATACAGCTTGATATTTATTGATATGTTATTGAATATATTATTTTTAATATTTTATATGGGTCCCTTTAAGGGTCACCACAACTAGGCTGAATTTTCTGTACTCTTCAGTTTTGTGTGAATTCTTGGCACACCATCCCCCGCCACAGCTCAGACCACTTGTAACGTAACCACTTTAACCTTCCATAGAACTCCATGTGTACGCATATAGCTTATAGCGCAGCCGCATGAGACAAAATACCGGTTCTGATGGGGCTGCCTAAAAATCTTGCAGTCAAGCAAGATAACGAGCGCGCTTCTCAACAAGATGCGTCTGCCGAGGGGAAAGTGAGGAAAGCGGAGCAAACAAACGGGGAACAAAATTGATAAGCTGCCGCAGCAGAGGCGGGAGTGCATTGTATGCATGCCCTGCGGGTGCACATGGGTTGCCTAGGGGTGCGATCTTGTACGCGTTCCAAAATAGAACGGAGGCGGTCCGTTCCACCGAGCCGCACACGATTGGTCAATTTAAACAGTGACGAACGCCATGACATCAATTGTGACGTGAGCCGTGGCGTTTTGCTGCTGTCAATCATTCCATGTTATCTGCTATTGGGCGAATGCAACGGAACGGACCGCTTATTTCATGACGTAAAGAATGGACCGCCTCCGTTCGATTTTGGAATGTGTACAAGATCGCACCCTAGGCCTCCTCGGCAACAGAAAAGCCTTTGCTTCGGCTGCCTTTCAACGGTGCTTGCTCCACATAAAATGCATGCACATTGTTGCTCTTTGGCTCTTCTGTTTTTGGTTGGAAAGTAAATATACTGTGTTTTATCACTTCAGAAATGTTTCCAGAATTTTCCATGGTTGGTGGCGGAGTTGCAGGTAATCCTGAATAATCTAGCAGGGTTGAAAAATTAAGACTCCAACTTTTGTCTATATGGTTTTTTTCTTTTTTTTTTTTTCTATCTTTGTTTCATACAAAGACCGCAGGTCCTTGGATGTTAACCTTTGAACATTCCTAAATTTAAACGGTTGAAAACATCCCGGTTGGGTTTTTCAGTTCTCGGAAACATGCAGCTGCTTGTCTAAATATTTCACACATGTGCAATCTTTAAGAAGTTTTCTTTTGGTTACAATTTGGTACTGCTTATAGTGCAGATATTAATGACTTTGGTGACTCAAGTTATAAGCGACCTATGCTGTACGTTGGAAGTGCAGGCTGTACAAGTGTCGCGTAAGCTATTTGCAGCAGAGGCACTATAGCCACACTTGCTCACTGATGTGGTAATGGAATTGTCTCCTGTTTTCTTTATGAACCAGCGTAAGCAATTGGACAAGAACTTGAAGTATGGAAAACTGTTGGGTTGTTGCATGGTGCGGCACTCCCCGAATCCTGGTTGCTAAGCTATGCTCTGCGTGTTGGACATTCAGCACTCTTTGCAGCCTGTTGAAATAATGTTTTTAGTTTTCTGTAAGGAGTGCATTTAATTACCTACTGCTTGACATCTGATTAGTATCTAGGAAAGAGCTTGGGTGAGTGGTTTAGTTGTCGCAGTTTTTGTGGGGTCGCATCAGTTCTAGGTGCAGTTCTTTTCTGTGTATTTGGCCAAAGTGGTTCGCCAAAGGAGTGAGGGATTTGGATAATTGCCTTCTCAGTACGTTGTTGACAGCCGTGACGCTGTCAACAACGTAGTGAGGGATTTGAGGGATTTGGAACATACGCAACAAGAATAAATTATAAGGTATTGCTTTGAACTGATAATTCAAGTTATCTTTATAAAGGCCTGCCTGACTATTACCCTACATGGTTATTTGTGACCGTCATATGTGCCCGCTTTGTTTTCTTTTCAAAGGGTTGTTGTTATGGGG
Organism: Dermacentor andersoni; assembly: GCF_023375885.2. Lineage (NCBI taxonomy): Eukaryota > Metazoa > Arthropoda > Arachnida > Ixodida > Ixodidae > Dermacentor > Dermacentor andersoni. The sequence continues at coordinate 58,059,462 of NC_092819.1, read as the reverse complement.
CGTTACACGCAGTGGCAGTTCTTTTGCTGGAGCATGTTAAGAGTGAAAAAACATTACCCTCTCCTCTCATCCAATATTCCGCTCACTCCTGCTCATGACACTGCCCCTTGACTCAAAAAAATGGGCATGACCCCATCACTTCTCAACTGTAAGTAGCCACTGCGTGTCATTGCCACTCTGCGGAGAATTCTCGCCTCAAATTTTAAAACCATGCCTTCCAATAATCTACTCGGAAGTACTGAAGCGGAAATAGTGTTGTTGTTAGCATGATCTCTGTGGAGCGCCATTGCAAAGGGGTTTCAGTCGAGGGCCAGGGGTGTGCTCCAAACGGTGAAGACGAGGAGGAGTTTCGAGTTGAGGCCCGTTTGTGAATACAGGGTGGTAAGCGGGCGCAACCGATCTTCTTACCCTGGTCGTCACCGTTGGTTCTTGGTCTTGCAGGCATTTGAGCTGGCCACGGGCGACTACCTTTTTGAGCCGCACTCTGGGGAGGACTATAGTCGAGACGAAGACCACCTGGCCCACATCATTGAACTCCTCGGAGAGATCCCCAGGCACATTGCCTTTTCGGGCCGATACTCCAGGGAGTTCTTCAACAAGCGAGGTCAGTCTCGTTGGCCCGGTGATTGAGCGTGAAAGAACTCGATGCCAAGTTTGCCGTTTTCTCTCCGCCTCCTTTATTTGCACTCATTTAATTGGTTCTTTTAGGCTGAGGAATTTGTCTTCCTCTCTGTGAAATGTAAATATAAGTGGTGGTTGCTTCATTCTGGAGAACAGGACGGCTATGCACTAAACTATACACGAAATTCCCAAAAGTAGATGAAAATATCTCACTGTTGGGGCAGGTATCTGGAAAGTAGCCACGAGAGTAGCTAGGCACATAACTGAATGATCACATGAATTGCTACTTAGCATTACTTGGGCCAGGTAGGAGAAACATGTTGAATGATGACTTAGTATTTATATTTCATATCACTGTATGTACTGTTAAACCTTGATAAAACGTAGTAGATAAAATTGGCAATTTGATTCGTTATATTGAAATTTCGTTGTATTCAACCTTTTATGCAAATAAGTACAGTCGCCGATAGATTTTTCTTGCATGGAAAGGGGCTGCATAACTTTCTGTATTATAGGGCAATCAAAGTAAGCAAACTTGAATGAGAAAACAATTAAATCTGATGAATTTGGGAGTCTGCAACAACTGGTAGTTTAGTGCCACATTGACGATAGGTTCACATCCGTGCGACGAATTAGTGAAGCCAGCCATGCTTTCGTGCGCACTCCGCCCCCGCGGCTGATAGCGTCGCCCACACTGGGACGGCGCTGTCATGAAAAATGCTGGCAGCTGCAAACGAATGCTTCATCTTCCTCTTGCATTAACAGGTCACTGAAACACGAGATTACGCAACCTTCAGTGTGTGGGAAGGCAGCTCACATGATGCCACGCCATCTTCGCACATCTACTCATTGTACATGCGGCAGATTACCTCTAAAACAGTGTGCGCAGCTGTTTATGCGCTCAGCCATACTTCCAGCTATAAGCAGCCACGGTTGAGACAAGCACCAATTTACTACAGCACAGCCGTTCGATAGTGGGACTGCACAATAGCAAAGTTGGGGGCGCAATTATTGTGCGAGTGCGTTCCTTGCCCTATAAGTACCTATATACAGTACATATTATCATATGTATTATCATATTATCATGATAGTACATATTATCAGATGAAAATGTAGAGCCCATGCTATTGTCCTAGTGAAACGCATGACTGGCTAATGCGGAGAGGAGCCAGAAATTGTGTAGTTAGCGTTTTAATACGAAGTAGCTACGAAGTAGCTTAATACGAAGTAGCTGTAATACGAAGTAGCTAGACCTGCCAGGGCAACCTGTAGTTGATTGGAAAATAATGGAATGCCCTTCATCTGCCCTTTGACTACATGGAAGTTTCATGTGAGGATCAACGTGCATGCACTACGATTATTAGCATGAAACTAGTGCGACCGTGCAGCAGCTTTAAAAAAATATATATTTTTAGTGTTTATTGTCATCTTTCCATCCCTTATCCACCTTTCCCACACTGCTGACTGTTGTTCAGGTGTCAGCTGCGTGCCAGATGGTTACGATGCAGTCAGCAGTCTTTCTGCTTTTTTGTCAACCAATCTATCTCTCATGTCTACATTACTTCGTGCAGTGTCCTAAACATTGAGCTGACTTTGTTGGGGCAGGGTGGTTTTTAAGATGGACTACTTGAAGGCAGTGCCTTGACTTGATGCTGCATGTGATCGTTGCCAGATGTGTCTCTTGGCCAAATGCATGACTTTTGTTTGTAGGGGAACTGAGGCACATCAGCAACCTGAAGCCATGGGGCCTCTACGAGGTGCTAACGGAGAAGTACGACTGGAGCCCCTCGGACGCACAGGCATTCGCCGACTTCCTGCTACCCATGCTGGCTTATGACCCGGCCATGCGGGCCAAGGCCTCCGACTGCCTGCGGCATCCCTGGCTTGCCGCGCAGACGCCGCCCAGTGACGGCACCGGGAACAACAGCACTTCTGCCCACCGAGACGAGCCCGTCGTCTCGTCCGTGGCGCGTCCCCCTCCCTCCTCGCCGAACCAGCGTCGGCCTCCGTCGTCATCGTCGTCGTCCTCGTCGTCATCCTGAGAAGGCCGCCCCTGCTCGTTGTCTGTGTGTTGTGGTGTGTTCCAACAGAGGAGGACCTGCTGCATTCTGAGGGTGAAGTGCGGCTGACAGCAGCAGCAGGGGGTCGTATCAACTCCTCAACTTGCACACGCTGCAGCGTTTTCTGGGGGAGTGGTTGGGAGGGGGGGGGGGAGGGGGGGCAGGTGCCTTCTTGGTGCGCTTCTTTGGCAAGAGGTGGCTATAAGGCGCGCCAGTTGGCTGCCAGTGCTGCTGCATATCTGGAGCCCCTATGTTTAGAAAGACTGGGCTGCTACTTCTCGGCTCGCTCGTTCTGCTTGACCCTGCTGCGTGTCAGGTGGCCTGTATATGGATCTTGTCAATTGTCCGGCTCCTTATCCCTCTATGTTCACTCCCAAACCTAGCTGCAACAGTGAGAGAGGACTTGGTTCTTGTTAAAGCAAGGCACAGTTGCGATAGTATTGCTGTCCCTTGTTTCCCCGCATATCCTGGCATTGGTTAGCTGTGTGCAAGTTTGGGGAAGTTTGCAGAAAATGTAATGTGGCCTGTGCAGCAGCAGCAGCATTTTTTTTTCTTTGCAGGTTTGACCGCTGAATTGGTGACAAATTGGCCTTCGTCGCCAACATTCTGATCAGATATGTTTTGCAAGTAGTCGACTGCATCATTGCAATGCCTCAAGAATGGACCTTTCTCCGGCATGGCTACGACTATGTTTCGGCTTAAATTGCAGCGGGGGCACGCATTTTCCTTTTTCTGTATGTCACAAAAATTTATGAAGCACTGTCTGCGAGTGAAATTCACCAGCTTCATGTAATTAAATGCCTGACAGTAGCTCGCGCAGTGTGCTTGTGTAATTATTTCCGGTTGTACGACCACTTCCACGAGCTTTCGCGTGACTTGGGCACTGAATGTGTGTCTACGGGCAACCATGTTCCAGGCACTGTGTCAGGCAGGGTATCTTTGCACATTGCTAGGAATGCTGTTGCCCGTTGATGCCGACATATCCGGTACAGAGTCATGTGAAATCCTGCAAAATAGATTGTACCCTTTGGAGGGATCGCTTGAGAATGCTGCCCTTCTTGCTAATTAAAAGGTATGCTGTATTTGGAAACCTTGTGGGCCGGGTGTTTCATATGTGTGAATTCCAAGGTGTCAGTTCTTGACATTGCGCAGAACACCAATTTGATTGTAGTCGGATGACTGGAGCATGTTTGAAAGTACTGGCTTTAGGGATACTTGCACACATCGTCGTTCACTTCAGCTGTGGTTGGAATGGCTGCTTGCATGAGCAGGAAACTGCTTAGTGTTTCATCCTGGAGCAAGTGGAGTGCTACCATTGACATGAGAAAAGCTTTGCCTATTGTAAAGAAATAAACCTTAATTAGAGCTTCCTCAGAAAGCACTTTGCGGAATTCTCGCCAAAATATTCTCGAGGCTAGATATTTTGGGGAACTTGCTTGTGGTTTTTATGGATCACACTGCTGTTGACATAAGGATGGAATTCGCTTCATTGCACGTAGTTACACCGCTGTGTTTTGAGTAACGAGATCTGCTAATTGATATCAGAATTGTACTCCCAAATATTTGCTTGCATTTATTTTTGGATTGCTTGTCATCTGCTAGCCTGGTCCAGAAAAACTGCGGATGGCTACAGAAACTTGTACCTAGCATTAGTTAAAGCTGCCCACTGAGCCCGACAGGGCTCGACGTAGGCCAATGTGGGCCCACGGTCGGGCTACGTTGCTGGATTCTGTTTAAAATTAATTGCGCACCACCATACCTCCTAGAATGTTCACATTGCGACTGCTATTGCGCAACCAATTCCTGTAGGTTTGCCCCCCATGAGACAGCTTGTGGATAAGTCTTTGCAGAAGCAAGGTTTTGCATCTGGCTGGAGCTTGTTAAGGTCTTGTATTTTTGGGTGAAGTGTCTTGGGGGCAGCCCCGAGTGCGTTTCAGCCTGGCCTAGTTAGCAGCTGTGGACTGGACACTTGAACCTAGTTGGCACCTCGGTAGTTTGAAATGTTTCTTTTCGTAGTTCGCATGCAGTGTGTACCTATTTGGTGCGTCTGTGCACTCTACGTGAAATGAACTGCATTATTCACGAGGGCCCAGTGTGCATTTTTATTCCCAAGAGGCGTTCTTGCTTTTGACGCATGTATCGAGGTGTGTATGCTGTATGGTTGCGTAAGAAAAAAAATTGATGAATGAAGTTCAGGGGTTGCACTTCTCCTTTTCTTTTTTTTCTTTTTTTTTTCTTTCTTTCAAAAGTGCTTTTTAAGTTATGCTAATAAAACTCGCCAAAGAGTACTGACTGGTATTGTTGCTTTGTTAGTGGTGCAAATGGGTGCCTGTGTCTACGGAGGCTATAGGAAGTCTGCTGTTGTCGGTAAACACAAGTGCTTGCGGTACTTAAAAAAATATACTCCCTGGATGGATGGAATCTACAGGCTTTGGCGATTCCTCTGGCCCCAAGCTCTAGCTGTGCTGCTGACTACTACTACGGCAGCAGCCTTCCTCGGCGATCATTGCCATCTTGCTGCATCTTCTTGGGAACAACTCTGTTTGTGGTGCATACATCTTTGTCATCTGCTGTGTTGCCTGCCGTGGCCTCGGAAATTCATGCATAGGTCATTGTCTAGTGCAAGATGCTGCACTGCCAAGCATTAAAAGCTCCGAATTACACATGGCCACACGGGCGCAGGTGTTGACCGAAGGCTACCCAGCGAACCACTGCAGGTATGGGAGTTTTGAATCTTGATGGCTGTGGTGTGTACGAAGCGGCAAACTTGAAGCGCAGCCTGGAATTCAAGTTTGCAAGTTTGCACTGAGAAAAAGCCCTGTGATTTTTGGCGCCACGAAAAGACTTGCAAAGGAACTTTTTGCCTCTTCCAAGTTCCAAAGTTGTTCATGTGTATGTGGCTCGTATCATTGACTGATTTGTTTGGTTTTGCTTTACTGACCCTCGCTATCAAGGATTGGCCAAAAGTCTGGTGGATGTTTAGTTCTGGCTAGAAACAATGGAACCATTTAGATTTATAGCTTTATTACAGTTAGGATTCTTTGAGGATTTCACCCAGTTTTTTGTCTGCCTGTGTTGGGTTAACTCTCCTGCCAACCTGAGCCGCTGGTAGCTCATGGTCTAATGGGCAGCTATGCTGAGAGTACAGGGCTCGAAACCAACTGCGTGACCAACCGTTAGACCCAACTTTGGTCACTGTGTACGTACCACCATATGAAAAAAACAAAATGCTTAGGGCACATTCACACCGGCGACTTGAGGAGGTCGCGCGACCATTTGCGACTCGCAATCAAAAAGCGACCGAAGGCGACTGATGCTCACACCGGCAAGCCCGGCTGAGCGCGACCCGCAAGTCGCAATCCCGGAGATTATCGTTCTCAGCGAGAACTCTCGGAATCTACGCGGAATTTGAACGCGACGCCGGAGGAGGCCGGATGTAGACACACGAAAGATCACTTCCGGTGCGCCGCTGATTGGTTTTAATGGGTATGAACTCGCTTCATGTATTCAGTTAACTTGTATATGTCTGTATGGCCCACGTGCGGCCTTCGCGGCGCCACCACTAGCTAGTGCAGCGCGATGAGCGGGAAGTTAATATAGCGGCCGCAGTACTACCATAGAATATAGGGACTACAGTGTATTGGAAGTTCTAGTACACTGTAGCCGTACGGTGTGTCGCCAATTTGCTTCAATGCTAATCGCATTCCCGTCGACAGTAACCGTGAGATGGTTTATACGAGAATTTTTTTTTTATAGAGTCATTGTTTTTCGGAAAGGTTGCTGTGAACTGATTTGGCAACGAACTGGCTCGGTGCTTTTTTTTGTGTGCGATTTCAGTTTCTAACAAATTTGATCCGCAAATCGCAAATTCCTTGCTAATGAGCATGCTGGTGAGGGAAACGACCTGGTGTTGGGGTTGCAGTAGGCGTCTCCAATGCATGTTCAAAGTAAATAGTTCGGTTAACGTACAAAAAATTCCAAAGGCAGCCAGTGGACGGATTTGAGAATAAGAAATCGAAGATGTCATGGCGCAGTATAAATATCGTATCCTGTTCGTCTTATACATGATACCTTTTTGTTTCTAGATTATTTGTGCGAAAATCTTTCAGCCCATTTCAAATCAATAATAAACAAAATTGTTAAAACTGAAACCGAAACTGAAAATAAGTAGATATGTGCTAGCGCCACTAGCGCGCGGTGGTGGGCGGCCTAGGACAACTGACCAATCGCACAGCTGCATTCTGTAGCGCCGCGCGACTCCCGTGTTTTGAAGCTTTCGAAGCACGTTTGAAACGTTTTTCCGTTACGGCGCGTTGCGGCGTTGATGGTAGGTAGCGTTCAGTAAGTGTCGTAGTATAGACTGGTATAGACCGCTATTTGTGGCGTCGTGTTTATGTTATGTAGTCTAGGTCAGTCACGTAAGTTTTATTAATCCTGCCGAGTGCACACAGGTGAAAGAGCTGAGCACTTGGAACTTCGCGCTTGACATTTACCTATGCCGGCGTGACTGGTGAGTACTTGCACAAATTTGTTGTCGTAGGATTACTGTGGGTGAGGACAGCCCATTTGACTTGAAGTAACTGCGCAAATCAGTCTTCATTAATTTCTTTTTCTGTAGTGTTACATTTGTTTGAGTAATAATTGCCCGACAGCCGGACCGCGCGCTTGGTGCGGTTTATCAGGTTTTGAACGGTTTGCGTTCTCGAAAGTTAAAACGAACGGCTACACACAGTCGTTGGCCTGGGCTTGTCTAATCTATTCTGTCATTACTGCTTACTTATCAGCTGCAGATGTTAAAAACGTGAATGTGTAAGCAACTTGGCAATGTTGACAAGCACTGTTCGGCGCGAGTTTGTTTGAATCGACGGTACGTTTCCGTAACGGATCGACCACCGTGGACTTGACCTTCCCTGTGTTTCCGTTAGTTATAGCAACCGAACAGTTAGGAACGTAATTATCAACGAGGCGACATTGAAACATTATTGCCGTTCATCAAACTTTAATTGAATTTGCGCGTAATGTTGACTAACGGGGTTTATACGCTAGTACACCTCTGTGAAGCGCCGGTTGAGCACAGTAGCAGCGTGCTTTTGTTTTGGTGCCGAAGTGACTGTTTTGTTTACCCATAAAAACTGCGATGACGATTGCGAGGGTTACTTATTTGATGACAGAAATAAATTGAGCAAATCTGCATAACGTTGTAAATTTGTGTAGTATATTAGATTTGAATTTAAAACCTGTTTCTGCCCTAAGCCCCCTATTCTGCCTCGCTATGCAAGAGTTTTAGAACCTTATGGCTATCTTTCTCTCTGATTATTTTCAGTCAGCGAAGCAAGTGTTGTATTTACTTGCGCCGTTCAGACGTATACTAACTACGGCGGATATATCGGTCGCCTTATTCTTTTGCCCCGTTTCTATGTTGTTCCATAATGTATGCTGCTGCATACGGTCCGCTGTGTCCATTTTGTAAGCGCTGCTAGCCAAACCACTTTCGAACTACTGTCAAAACGCTGTTACTAAGCATCTTTTGATGAGAACACAGTAAAGTGTAAAAGACGGATGGCGCTGCCTCATTCAGGTTTGCATATGATTGTAGCTGCATTAACACAACAAAGAAAGCCACAGCTAGAAACACACCGGACAAACACTATCTCACAGTGAGCAAAAGCTTGAAACTTATAGACCAAGAACATACATATGTATTTGCAGATAATTCCATTTCAGGTCTCTGTGGACATCGACACTCCTGTCTAGAATCCTTGAAATTCTTGTGTTGTTGCTTGATTTGAGATAGTTATTTTGAGTAATGGCCCTCTCACAGATATGAGAGCCACATAGCACTGCCACGGGGATAAGTATTCGGCGAGTTGGTACATCATTCAGTAAGACAAAAATGGCAAAAAAGATGCATACATAAGATATACGATGTACACAGCATGATTGCGGAACCAACAAATGATTCAGATACGGGCCACATACGGGATCTGTGTTCTTTTTCCATTAAGAAGAACAGCACTAGAAATATGTCAATACTCCTTTAAGCATTTTGCATTTCTCATTTGTTGATACATTCTCCAAACAGACCTGCGTTGGCCATGAGTTGGGCGGACGCCTGGAAGGATGGGCTTCCACCAGCTGCGCTTCGCAAGATCGAGGCCTTCGAGCAGCAGTCGGACAGGCTGCAAAAGGACTGCCAGCAGAAGCAGATGCAAATAGACTATCTTCAACAGCAGCTGGACAAGGAGAAACGCAAGGTTTGCTTTCTTGCTGGACATCCAGCAGTTCATGTTACTGCAGTGCTTCTTTAAAGGGACACTAAAAAGAAAAAATCATTTGAGCTGAGTTAAACTGTCCTCCCACAACACCAAGAAAGAAAAAAGGCCAGTCTTATCGGGAGAAGATACCTGGCAAGTCGGAAAAGCTGCAAGGACGAAAGAAGGGTGGACATGCCCACTTGAAATCTCCGCTCCAGCTTGCCTCGATGTCGCAGATTTTGATCCCATCTGCTCGGGTCTAACTAACTTTTTTTATCGGTAAAAATGGACAACATTGTATTTTAAAAGTGCCAAAGACTGAATGTGGGAAGTTTCCAGAACTGCCACATCGATCGTAATGTGGCAGAAAAATATTTTGTGCCATCTGAGACGTCACACTGACGCATCGTTGCTGGAGTATCGGCGTGAAATTCAAAAATGGAACTTTGACCGTCAATTTTCTCTTGTAATAATCAACCTTTTACCACAAAAATCAATGAAAGTAGAGTTTTTTAAGAAGGCTTTATCAGTCTAAACTGCTTCAACGTTTTCTTTAGTGGCCTTTTAACTTTCTTACCTGTACAAAAGCTTAGGCCAACTGCAGCAAAATATTACTTTAGCTAAATTGCTTTATAAGTGGCAGTACGTACATACTAATGAAGCAATCTTGACAAAGTTGCAGGGCTGGTAAATGTTAGACTTCTTTGTTAATAGCCTTTAAAAGGCACCAAAGTAGGTGGTTTGAGCACTTGGTGCTTAGCAGAGGTGACACAGGTTAGAGAACATGACCACTGAATTTTTCGGGGTCGTGGACGCCACCCAATCTCCGAGGTCACACCCAGATTCTTTCTGGATCCTTGTCATTCTGGGGTTCGGTCTCATTTCCATAGAGCGGTAATGGCGATGCCTTCTTAATTTGCATTAAAAAAAAATATCCGAGCTCTCAGGACGCATCCACTTGTACTTCAGTTCTAAAATTTTGTATGGTGGCTGCTTTGCATCTGCGCTGTCTGAAAGTAGGCTTTTTTACGCAATACAAAATTTTGTTGCCGGTGGCTTTAGCCATGCGGTTCACAGTGTCTTGATCTCCTTTTCTCCGTCTCTTTTTTGTGAGAATTTAATTGTAGTGGCTTAACCCGGATGCAGAGAATTGACACTGATCCTCTATTTTCTAAACCTAAACTGCTGCTTTCCCAACTGTTTGCACAAATATCACCAGGTAATGGTCATACTGGCCCAGGCTGCATATTGTTTTGCATTTCTTGCTGGAATCAAACGGCTCTTGACAGTATGGCTTTGATATGGGAAGTTGAGTTTGGCCCCTCATATACATTACTTTGTGTGTGTGCGTGTTTCTCTTGAAGCAAATAGATTTCTTTGGCTAGCATGCACGTTTCCTTTGGTGCAATGTCTTGCCTAAGGGAGAAAGCAATGCCAAACACTCTTGACAGCCCATAATAAAAGTTTATAGCCCTGTAGTCAATATTTGTAAAAGCATCGGTTTTCTAGGCAACCACTGCTCCAACTCTTATGTGGGTTGTTGCACTTAAAATAAAAAGTTAAAATTGATGACTATATTAAACATTCTTCAATTGAGACATTTTTCAAAAGAAAAAAATTCTTAAAAATTTCAGGTTGTAAAAAAAAACTCAATAATCAAGTTGACAACTTTGTGATTCGTCAGTGAAAAACAATACCGCAGTTCTGTATACTTCCCCTGAAAATACATAGGAAGTGAACAAAATTGATGTATTGTACACCGTTCTGAAATTTACTACTAGTTTGTAGGACCTTTGCAAAAACCCTTGTAAACATTAACAATTTCACTTAGGTTGTAAATTTATATCAAACTTGTCCGCTATAGATGCTCTAACACATCCAGTTTACAGAACTGCAATATCTGCATTTGGTGTAGAGCTATCTTTGTAAACTTCATGCTTTCATTATTTTGAATCTTTCCACTTTTCAGCAAATTTTTGTGAAACGTCCAGATGCTCAATCAAAATCCTGCTTCCTAGATTCACTAGAAGTTTTACCTTTCTCTCGCATGCAACGAATGCAAGTTGTTTTAGCGAGTGTCTCACAAAAACATTTCTGCATTTTACTTGTGTCTGAATAGGAAAATTGGAATTGACCCTAACCTAAAGCTTCCTCTGAATGCCAAAAAAAATGGAAACTTGGAAATGTTGTATCAGTGCTCCTTTAAGAGTCGACTGCACTTTACAAGCGGCCAGCTGCCAGTCTTTCCTCTTCCAGCAGCAGGACTTTGTAGTGGGCCGGTGTGTTTGCTGTCCCAGTGCGTTGCCCCATGGCCTGTGGCTTCTGTTGCAGAATGATGAGGCAAAAGGGGCCACCATGCGGGACATGCGAGGCCTGGAGACCGAGCTGGCCGACCTCAGGAACAAGTTGGCCAAAGTGCAGCAGGAACTCGCAACCAAGGAGAAGCAGTTCCGGCACCTCGAGAACCAGTCCAAGTCAACAAGCAACCAGTCGCAGTCGGAGAGCTCCATCCTCTCCACCCCGATTGGACGCAGCAGGCTTCAGGTGATGTGCAGCTCCCGGCGTTGCCATGGCTCCCTGCTGAGATTTGGCGGATGTGGGAACGGAAATTCATCGCAGTTTACTGCATGCTTTTGCAAATATGCTGAAAATCTAGGAAGGCATAAATTCTCCTAGGGGAGTTCGAAATAGTGAAGCTCCCGAGTCAAATCGAACATGCATAGTCAAGAAACGCAACCACTTAATATTGAATTGGATACCAGATGTTTTCTCATTTCTAAGCAAAGTGAATTTTAACAATCACGTGAAGTCCATTTGGCAAGAAAGGAAGGCTTACTTTTGTCATGCTTATGATGCCGTTTGCAACTGGACATCCGGTCAACTTAGAAGCTATTGAACATGAAACAAGTGCTTTCAGTTTTCTGGCAAACCATTGCAGGGACAGTAAATGAAACAAGGGAACGTCATGCCAGCAGATGCATGGAGAATGTTGTGTTCGTTGAAGGCGATGCAGCTCTGTGCATTGAGATGGGCCAAATAAAGAATCGCTTAGCCATAGCCAAGACAACGAATTTGTAGACTGCCTGCTAGCGAAAGCATCTTTACTGAATGACTAGAAAATTATTGAGCAGAGGTTATTTGCCCTGCGTATTCACTGAAGAACTGGTTCCCGTGTGCAACAACTGCGGCTCTCCTGCTGCAGCATCATTCGGAACACTCGCCCTGATTCATCGTTCTCCCTGCAGGCTCCAATAAGTGTTGTTATCCCTTATTTTCAACAATTTATATACAGTCAACTCCTGTTAATTTGACCTCGATTTATTTGAACACACTTGAAAGATCTGACAAGAAACCATACATTGCTATAGAAAGAAAACTCGTTTAGTTGGAATGTGAAAGCATGCCGCTTCGGTTAATTCCAACTACACCGGCACCCCATCATGTATGTAGCGGTAACTAAAAGCTTGAATTGCGAGAACTTCAGCTGCTGGCCCTACTGCTTTTCTAGGCGACAACGGTGATGGCAAGAACCTGTTCTGCAATGATGATGGCGACTTGTTCTTTACCCTGGGCAATGTCTCTTTTGAGCATTTTGTCAGTGCCGACGGCAGTGTTGATGTCTGTGGGCCATCGACCTACGGTGACGTGTATAGTTATTGTAATGCTATATTGAAGTAACCTGTTGACGATGACGGACTACTTAAAGCAAGGAAAAAATATTGGAAATTGTTCATTTTGCTACCATTTGTTAATTCAACTTTTCAGATAATTCAACCAAATGTTTGGTTCTCACAAGAGTAATTACTAGGAGTCTACTGTTGTGAGTTCTTGATTACCATGTAAAACAAATTGAATAGACTGTTCGATTCATACTCCGAATATTTGTGTACTTCTAAAAATTTTATGCATGAAATGATAGCTGTCCACCTGACTGTAGTGGAATTGGTCTTCTCAGTAAAAAAAACTTTGTAGTTACGATTATTTCATTCTCGTCCCACAGAAAATAATTGACAGCAATGCACGCTTTCCACACATTTTGAGCACATATTTCTTGAAATAGGCACTAGACACAAAATTTATAGTAAATAGTCATGTTTTTACATGAGGGTAGGCACCATGCTACTGCAACATTCCCTCTACAGTTAATTAGATAGTTGACTACTATATAAACTTCACTTATTAGTGATTCCAGCAGTACATGCCTGCCAACCTTCCCAATTTTTTTTTGTAATTTTTACAAATTTTGGTTTGTTGTACAGTTTTAAAAATTTCACATCAAATTCTACAAAAAATCAGATCTGCCCGCATCAAAGCTTTAAAGGCCTCGAAGGATGGGCCGAGTCAAGATTGCAAGAGTTTTTACCAGAAGGAAATTGGGGGCTTACCAGTGCCACCTTGTTATGGTAGCGCAGGACGCTGTGTAGCAGAGGTGTACTAGTCGCTTCGAGCAACCTTATTCAGGCAAGTTTCTGAACTAGGCAAAAACGGCAACAGCAAGGTCGCTGGAGAAGTTGCCGCTATCCAACAGCATGGCTACGTGCCGCTTGCTGTTGCAGTGTCCTGGCTGCCCGCTGCTGGGCGATGTAAGCGGGACGCCTACTTGAGGGGCACGATTTTGCACTCACTGCAGCCTCGCATTTTCGGTTTTGCGTGCTCTGATAGCCGAAATTCAACGTGGCACAGTTCTGTGGGTAATTGCATTTTCCAGACCCAACAGTAAGGAGAGAAGTGCTTCAATTTCCCAATTTTAATGATCTTACTGAAACTGATAATTCTTGAATTTTTGCTCATTAGCAACTAATTACCACATATCACCCATCACCCTGTGGTTGCCACCACTGATGGCGCGTCTCCGAAGGAACCATCCTTTTATTTCGAAATGCCTTATTTTTAAAGATTACTTGAAGTCTTGAAGAAATGCCTGGTATACAAGAAAACACGGGGAAGGCGAAAGATGGAAATTCAAGACGATGAGCAAAACGAGAACAACGTAAAAGTGGGAGCCATATGTTGGCTCCACATTTACCTTGTTTTCATTTTGCTCATCGTCTGGTATACAAGAGGAATTCATCAGGTAACGAAGATCGAACATGACCGGGTAAAGCATTCCACAGATTTATTGTGTGGACAAAAAAAAATATTTAAATGCATCAGTGCAGTGATGAAATGGAGACATATTCTACTCGTGATGATGTGTGGTGGATGTTGGTATAGTGGGCGTGATGTAGGGCGTGAAATTGGGGGGAGTTTATAAGAGTATGGAAAAACTTAGAAGATTCTGCTTGAGGACGGCAACAGAGTGGCAAGCTGAAGATGGGGAAGTCCGGGAACGAGGTGAAAAATACCAGTTCTAGCGACAATAAGTGAAGCATGCAGCTTTCTTCTGAACATACTCAAATTTTGTTGATATCAGATTCTTTATGTGGGTTCCATACGACCGAGCCATACTCAAGTACTGGATGAACTAGTGTTTTATGAATGGGAGGCCTTGTGTTAAGAGGGTAAATTGTAGGGTACGTAGGGTACATTGCAGGTATCCTAGTTTTTTAAGTGCGTGGTTGCACATGGGTTCAATGTGATGTCACCAAGACAGATCCTTCGAGAATATAAGACCAAGGTATTTATACTGCAACACTTTTTCTAGTGCCAAAGCATAAAACAAATATAAGCGAAAGCGCATACAGTGATGGAAGTGCTGCGCCAAATTGCCGTTTATCGCAGGTGTTGCACCACGCCTGCACCGACACTTACCTGCTCCAAATAACACGAAGAGAACTCCTAATATTGCTCTGTGTTGTGCTTCGTTGAAGTAGTCTCTACTTAAGATAATGCGGTGGTCGTGGCCACAGGTACACTTCACGTTCGCCTGTCCCTGGATCATCATACAGTCCGATGTGAATGTGTGCGTTAAAATGTGCGCGTTGCAAAGTGCGTGACGCGCACAATTTTCGTAACTTGGTGCTTTGTGCCTGCGTCTTTTCATAGAGTATGCACACAAGCATATGCTAGGCGAATTCTCAGTAGTTGCCGAAGGATCGCCCGTGTACCATATGCTATGGCTAGCATGTGCATGAAGCTTATGAGCTTATCCTGGTACAATAATGATGCATGAGGATATGGCACTCGCGCTGTATTATCAACGAATCGGACAGCTGTACGTATAGCACTTGTGCACATGAGTTAAGCAGATGAAACTGATAACAAAGCCAAGGACAGCATGGGGGAACTAACTCTTTACTAAAAGGCAGAATTCAATGTGAATTTGGGGTTAAAATTTTCTTATGCATTAATAAAAATAATGGAGCAGCAAGTTGAAGAAAAGGAACACATGCATCGTAGTATAATACATAATGGATACAACTTTTCATGACTAATTAATACAGCATCATCTTTGTTATCTTCATGCAGAGCTTCCTCTTTGCACCAGAGCAGTAAGTTACTTCTCCAAAGCATTGCTTGCGTTCTGCTCAAAAAGCATGTATTTCTTCTTCGAACTGCGATTTTTCCTGCTCTGAAAGCAGCTCCACACGACCAAGTGCCTCTTCCATCACTGAAGATGGGAAAGAGCGTTTGTAAATGACATAGAAACACTTTTTCTGGAAATAATTGGCATCGGCCAAGTCTTGCACCATGAGTGAAATTATGCAAATGACTCGTTAAGAATGTGATGGTTATTAGGAGTTTTAATAGTATGGCACAGAGCACAATCATCAGCGTACATGCAGATTTTAACAGGAATGTTACGTGGTAAGTCATTTATATAAATTAAAAAGAGACGTGAACTTACGGTTGAGTCTTGAGGCATGGCAGATGCTACACTGGAAATAGAGGATTGGAAAATTTGAAGAGTGTATCTTGAGATAGGTTAGAGAAAAAAAAAAAAAGAGCAATTCAGTTAACTAATGCATGGTTGTTGAGGGTAACGGCGAGCTTTTTCAACAGTTCAGAGTGTGTAACAGTGTCGAGTGCTGTTGATAAATCTATAAATATTGCGTCAATTTGGTCACCTACGTCTAGAGCCTGGATGATGTCATGAGTGAATTAACAAAGTTGGCTGAATTCACTAATGCTGCTGAAACCACGTCGAAAGCCATGTTGAGCATCAGATGATACATTTGTCTCCAGAAACTCAATGATATGTTTGTATATTATGTGTTCTAGTAGTTTACATGAATGAGATGTAAGAGAGATGGGTATATAATCTAACGACTGTTTTTTCCTGGATTTGTACAGTGGCACAACTTCAGCAGATTTCCAAGCTGAAGGGACAAGAGACGTTGAAAGAAATTTCTGGAAAATAGTTGTGAAATAATCACCAGTCCATAATGAGTATCTAGCGAAGAAAGCATTGTCTGTATCATAGGGACTACTTTTCTTTTTGGAACCTGTATCTAAAATCGAATTTAACACACCCTGGTTAGAACCAATGTCATTAATAGAATGTTGCGACTGTTCAGTAAAAGGAGGAACTATGAAGTTTTTGTGGGTAAAAACAGATTTAAAGTGAGTATTGCATGCATTAGCAATAATTGGATTATACTTTGTAGTTGTGTGATTTATTACAAAGTATACTCAGTGGTAGATTCTTTAGGCAGAACAGCACTCCAGAAATTTGCGAGGACTTTTTGTTTAGCAAACCCTGAAGTGTTGCCTGGACATAAAGATACCTCTTATTCTCTGCTATGCCATATTTAATGTTCAGTTAGTCTTTCCTGAAATTCCTGGCATGAGAAATACCATGAGGCATCTTTCCTTGATTATTCTGTATGTGCACTCTTATTCACCCATGTACATCATTTTTTAAAACAGAGATTTGGGTATGGTGACACTCCAGCCACACCTGACAACAGGGAGCTCCGAAACAAGATTGCTGAACTTGAAGCCAAGCTGAGAGGTGGGTAGCTACTGTGTGTGTGTGCAATGTGACACAATATGAAATACGATGCAAGCGTGGGTGTTTGACGAATTGAAAGGTAAAAGGGATTGTATGACTACAGTGATAACTAATGATGTGTAATACAACCATAGCAGTTGGCTTAAAGGGATTTCCTTTCAATTTTAATGACAGGCTTCAGATGTTGGGGAGCCACTAAAGAGAATCACTAAAGCAGTTTCGACTGGTAAAGTGTTCTTTCAAAAATTTATTTTCATCAAGTTCGTGATAAGCGGTTGTTTGCTAGAGCCCAAGAGGAGAAATGAAGACCAAACTACCACTTAGATAATTTTGCACCGTAACCCCAGCGGTGGCACGTCAGCGTGACCTCGCGGATTTCAGAGTATTCTGTACTATTGCACCACAACAACCCAGGGTTGTTGTGGTGCAATGAATGTTCTGTAAACTTGCTATGTTCAGCCTTTGCCTGCATTAAAGTACTATTAAAGTACTTTAATACTACTACTCTAAAGTACTTTAAAGTACATTTTTACCAATAAGTAAAAAAAAAAACAAGAAAAAGAAATACTAGGTCTGGGGAGATGTCACGAAAATCCATGGCATTATGACAGACTTGCAGAAACTTCAGGGTGGTGTTGCCACCTGTCTCATTTTTGAAATTTTTCCCCACCTTATCTAGCCTCCTCTCACCGTAAGTGTGGCTTTTTTGGCGCTGTGGAAGCGTAATTTACTAGTACAGCTTAACCTATTTTTCGCTTTGGTGCCATTGAAAAGTTGGATGGCAGGAAGATTGCTCATTTCAGAAAAGATAACGCGTACAGTGCATAGTGAAAGGAGAAAAAAAAAACTAATAGAAAGTGTCACACGATAAAACTTAAGCCAGAAAAAGACTTGCCCAGCATGCGATCACGTCACGGCAGCTTTTAGTGTCTCTCACTACAGCGCTCAAAGTATGCTCTTAAAGGACAACTGATGTGACAGCAGCGCATGGCTGCCGCACTCTCGTGTCGCAATGAAGACAGTAAATGTATTAAACAACTGCACGGGCCTGATTTTTCGGCCTGGGCCCGGCCTGGGCCCACTTTTTGAAAGTGCATGCCCAGCCTGGGTCCATGCTACCAAGCCTGGGTTCGGGCCCAGGCATTCATTACTAAACTTAGCCAGGGCCCGCATGTGCATGACCAGGCCCGGCCTATAAGTAAAAAAAAAATATCTGCTTTTACTTGATTGTACACCTTGATTGTACGATTTGGTCCTATGAGGTCATTTAGCATATGAATATATATGTATATACATGTATATGTACAAACACGCGAATTCACGAGCATACAGCATAAAATAAACGCACAAGTAGAAAGAGACACCCGTTGTGTTAGCGCTAAAATAAAATAATAGGATCGAGAGTTGTAATATTGCAATCGCAAAAGCCGTAACAGGGAAATTGTTTGAAGAGCAGTTTTCTGTGTAATTTTTTTCCTTACGCGGAAACAATGTTCGTTTTTGTGGAAAATAAAGAAATTAGACCTTCATCTGTTTTTCTATTTTCTTTGCTGAGGTGTACTAAGAGCCAGCTCTTTCCACACATTACTTAAGCTTGGCACAGAATGTCTTGGGCAATGAAATATGCATAATGTTCGCGTGTGCTCGAAGGCACGACTTGGGCCCTATAACGAGTGGGCCCGAGTCCGGCTCAGGCCCGTGGCTTCAAGACCAGGCCTGCGGCCGCGTGCTCGAACCCGGCTCGGTCCTGCCACTTCAAGCCTGGGCCCACTGAAAAGCACTTCAGACGGCCCGGCCTGTTGGCTTTCAGGTTGACCTGGGCCCGTGCAGTGCTCTAAAATGTATACATGTCAATGAACGAATGAAGTTGCTCCAGCAAAGCACCCAAACAAGCGTGCATTGATTGCGAGGGCCATTCATAAAGTTAGTGCTATCGGCACCTTAAGTTTGGAACAGTGTGCAAGATCAGCATCAAAATGACCGCACGTCTCTCTAGTTTAGAGAGCTTTAGCGTGTCCACTATTCCAGTGTATGCAAGTGAAGATTAGTGGGTTAGCGGAGTTGTAAACCTGAGCAGCCAGATTCCTGACCCCACCCCTTGGTGCAGTGATAAATTGGGTAGACACAGAGCTAAAGTTGCAGTAACCAAGTGTATTCTACTTAACTGCTGGTTTACATTTTAGGAGGAGGCACAATCGTGAGCACATTGCATTTTTAAAATGTTTTTCAAGAAAAACTTTTGTGGAACACGAGAACATCTCTTCTTTAAGGCATTGTGGTTAGATTAAGTGTTACTAGACGTTGTGACCAGCAACTGGTAATCAGGTATTAGGTGAAAAATACTGGAATATCAAATACATTAAAACTCTCTTTGACATTCCGTTCTTTGAAGTGCAGAAAGCAGATCACTGTTCAGGCTTCAACCAACTTTACCCGATGGATGCTGCCATTTCTGTTTTCATGCCGTAGTGGTGTTTCGTGGTACTATATGAACACAGTTTTTATATTCTACTAAATCTAGAAAGACGTGTGCCCGTCTTGATGCCCAACAGCCACTCCTGTTTCAAACCTATGGCACCGACTTTATGGTCACCCTTTACGAAACCTACCGGGAAGCAAGCTCACTGAACCTAGTGGGGCAACCACAGGGCCATGTGTTGTGCTCACTTTTGGAGGCACAAGAAAGATACAAAGCGAAGGGGATGGCTTGATGGAAAGTTGGCTTGTGAAGGCTGGCACTGCAGTGTAATGCTCCCTTATAGTTTTTTTTTCCTTCCTGCATGGATCAGCATGAGAAAGTTGGGCCAGGAGATGTACAAAAAATGTGTCCCGCAATTACAGAGAAGCAAGAGCTCAGCCAGCCAGCTTCTATGCCAAGTACCCCATTGAGGGCACAGTCACTGGACCGCAACAACCATGAGGCAGACCGGTTGAGAAATGAGAACATACAGCTTCGTGGCCAGGTGGGTTGTCCTTTCTCTCACAATATATATGTAATTGGTTTCATATGTTGCAGGCAACATTACAGAGTATGCGGTCGGGCTAGTTTATACATGGTGTTGAGAACAAAAGCAGCGCAGTAAATGGGGGACAGAGACGGACACAACGATGAGTTGCAGCTGAAGATTTGTTTTGCCCACGGCAAAATATGTACGAGGAAAGTACAGGGCTACAGAACCGGGAAGACAAGTAACAACCAAAAGAAACAGGTGGAAGGCAATGGTGGGGTCAGGAGAGAGCTTCATCTCTCTTGCCCTGTTTGTTTGCCCTGTTTTCGTTCTCAACACTGCGGAAGCTGTGCAAGTCTGTGCAATATTGCTCAATGCGCTTTGCAGTGCACTTGTTTTTTTAACTTCTGCACTTTCTATGGAATATGTTCCTCATATATTACTACTACAACCTGTGGGTGCAAGGTTACGTCGAATGATGCATTATTTGTTCACCTTGGTGCCTCTAATATGGGGCTTCCGAGCACAAGGGTTGGGCTGCGGCCGTTGCTTGCAGGAATGCAGTTGTCTTGTTGCAACGAAATCGCATCTGACACAGAAAAAGCTCTGTTATATCTAATATTTGTTATAAACAAGTCTTCTACAGTGTAATAGTGGTGAGGCCTTTTTATTTATTTACTTCCTTATACCCGATAATTCATTATCTGGGTTTGTTATATTGACGTTCGATTTTATATCAGTCCACTTGTTCAGTTCAGAATAAGATCACATCTGTGGTGCCTTCCATGTAGTAATTTTGCCATATTTCATGATGTCATAACAGTGTGAGACTTAAGGCCACATCAAATTGCATGACGCATACCAATATCTTTCGCATGTCATGCGCTATTTTCTAGTCATGAATGTGACCAGTGAGTGAAGTCTTGCTAGCCTTCAAAGATTTGCCTGCTATGTATGAAATGGAGTATTGGATATACATTCTCTTCTGTGTGTGCTGTGCTCAAAGATTGAAATGCAAACAGCAACGAATGTCTGCCCTAAACACCTGGTTCATCATTACCTGAAAGCGTTTTGGAGCCTGAATTTAAGCTGCTGTTACAAATGCAGCCTTGGTAACGAAAAAGCGAGTAGGAGTTTTAGAATTGTTTAAATCTTCTAGCACTGTACAGGAATGTCCTGGGCGACGAGTTCCTCGTTATCCTCTTCAGGGGACAGTATACTGCCTTTTGTGCAATGGATGAGTTTGGTTTGTATTTTCAGATGGTCGATTTCAGGGATACTCTCACTTTTGGGAGGTATTGCGGGACTAGTGCCTTGTGCCTTGGCGTCTATGAGTGACAGCATTCTTGGAACAGTGCTCAGCAGGCTGTCCTTAGGGCCACGAACGTTGTTGCCCATAGAGACTGACCATGTGTGTGGTGCTAGATTAGTGAAATTTCACAAAAGTAAAATCATCCCTAAAATTGGCCATCCAAGAATAGTACCACCCCAGGTTCGTGGGTACATTTCTGGCAAAAATGATCAAGCTGGCACTTCATTTTCTTGCAGACCCAATTTTCTCCTTGACAGTGATTTTTTTTTTTCATTTTCTTGTGAAGTGCTGTGAAGAGTCACCTTTGCAATAAATGGCTGAGATTTTGTATAAAAGAAATCTTGAAACATTATGTATATATTGTAAGCACTATTAACGTACTTCGTCGTTTTCATTTGTACATAGCCATCATGATCTTCCCTGTTCTTCTACTTCTTCGTGTGTGAGCTGGGGCGGTGCCTTTTTTTTGGAATAAACAGCGCTGGACAACTTGATCGGTCTCGGTATTATAAAGTGGTGGAGGTGCGGGGTAGCTGGGCGCAGGCGGTGACCGGAACGGAGCTCCAGGGAGGACGGGAACGCGAGAGGACGTCTGGGTCTTTGCGACGAAGTACGTTAGTAGTGCTTACAATATGTATACATGCATTTTTTTTCGTGAGGAGCTCTATAGTAAGAAAACTTGGCCATCTTTAGACGGAGTTTAGAATAATAGAGTGTGGAATGGAAAGTGTTAAATTTGCCTTTTGGAAATTGTTTTTTACATGCTGTATTTACTTGGTCCTAATGTGCACTTAATACTAAAGACAACTTTATGTGGCAGCACAGCCAAAGCTATGGAATCGAAGCACACGTTTTTCACTGCACATCTGCATGTAGTTCGCAAATGCAAGCAACTGGAAGCTATGTAGTGTAAAAGAATTATACCAATCATTTGTTGAATTTTTTTGTTCAAGGTCTATTTCATAACAAATAAAATGCTTGCTACTTACAGTTCATAGTTCTGGTTTTCTGGTGTCGGTATTTGGTTTTCCTGGTCCTGTAAATCACCAGCAAAACGTCGGCACTACTTTGCATAGTAACACGAAAGCAGAAGCTCTGCGAATGCGGGCACATAGCTTTGGCTGTGCTATCACAGTAAGTTGGCACTATGTATAGTAAAAAATACTAAACTATAATGTACATGGAAACGTTAGGTACAGTAACTGCGTGTTGCTCTGAGACAAATTAACAACAGCGATAAGGTGGTTGCCGGTTAGAAAAGTAAAACGATGTATGCATGACAATTGTTCGATGCTTGAGTTTAATGTTATTTTTTGTTGCCTTTTGCCTCTAAGGTTCAAGAACTCGAGCAGCGTAGCCGGCAGGTCACCCAGCAAATGGAATGCCAGGTGCATAACAGTGAAGCTGCCCGGAAGACCCTGGAGCAGCGGAGCCGTGAAAAGGAGGCTTCGCTCAAGGAAGAACTGCGACTCCTGGGGCAAGGTGAGGAATGCCTTGGGCGAGCTAACATTAGGTGGGCACGGACGCTGCTGATCCTGTTAAAGAAACGATACATCAGCATACTTGCCACCTCTCCCGAATTTTTCGTAAAAATTATGAACTTCGGCTTGTAATTAAATTTTACAAATGTTGCGTCAAATTTTATGAAAAACAGCTTCACAAAAGTGTTTCGCTCGTTGGTCTCCAATCCTCTCGTTGGAAGTCTTCCTATGGTGAAAGGGTGCAAAGGGGATACTTGCCTTCCGCAAGCTTATTCAGGCAAGTTCTGAAAGCAGGCGAAATCAGCAAGAACAAATTCGCCGATAGGGTCACTGTGATATAAAAAAAACAATGTGTTGCGTGCATAGGTTGGCAAACTCTCACGAGTCGACTCGCTCAGACTCAGCCCGCTGTGGTTGCTTCATGCCTTTGACGTTGCGCTGTTCAGCACGATGTTGCTGAATCGAATTCCAGCCGCCGCGGCTGCATTTCGATGGGGGCAGAATGCAGGTGAGATGCAAAAAAACTTTAATGTATTGTGCGTTGGGTGTGCACGATTGTGCGCTGGAACACGATAGAAAGTGACACGGTTTTGTCCTTTGCGTGGGCGGGTGCACGGCATGGGAACAAACAGATGAAACCGAAGTCCATCTCTCTTGCTACGAGATGAAATTAAACAAAGACACACAAACATTCATTTTGCAGGTTTTACTATTTCTCTAAACTTTAATTTGTCTATTGAAGCAGCAGATCAAACAAATAACTCCTGTTGCCTTGAATGATTCTCGGTCACCTGTAACTGCGAGTCATGTCACAGTGCTGCGAATGACGTAGGCGCACTTGTGTCAATGACGTTGACTCTCTGACTAGGATTATGGCACGTAGGGGAGTAATACGCTATAGACGCAATCATTAGTGCACATTGTATGAACTGTGCTTGTCAGCTCAATGACTAGGCCTGGTGAGGGGCCCTTCAATGGGCTGTTGTGCTATAATTAGCTAAGACAGTAGAAAAGGTTGAATCCAGCTATGCGAGGCTTATTTTGCATGGGTGGTCGCAAGTGAAGCAGACGACAGAGCTCCTTCCCTTGAGATTCCCGTAATGCCTACAGGTGGCCTCATAAGGGCGCGAGCCAGTTCCTAAACTCATCCGTCTCAAAATTAGGTGTCTGTGAGTCGCATATCAGGCAAATGGAAACATACGTTTAACGACCAAAAACTTCTCTTTATAGTATCAGAAATGTCATAGAATGCACTAGGCAAAGGATTGAGCAGAAGCTCTCACCACCTATGAAGGCTGTTATAAAGCACTTCCGTGAGAGCTGTGCAAATCTGCGAGCCAGCCATCTTCAGGTTATTGAGGCATAGCTGCAGGAAGCTGATTATGGGAACGAGGTAATTCATGTACATGTCATTTGCCGACCGTGGGCATTCTGCCACAGTTTCTGCCATATTCAAAGCTGTGTAGCGTTTTAGAGCTTGGCGCTTCATTAAAGTAACTGGTTACTAAAAAAGTAATGAAATTACAGTGAGTGTTACCGAGTAAACAAAGCACTCATTACATTACAAAACTATGAAAAAGTGTATTACAAGTAATGAATTAAACTTAATTCGTTATGTACAAGTCTAGTGGCCGCAGTGGCTACGGCTGGCTATGGCTGCCGGCGGACCGGCATGCAAGAATGCTGGTTCAAAGCTGCAAGATAATCAAATTTGTGATGGTGGTGGTTTCTATGATGGCCTTTTCAAACCTGTGGTCATGGCAAAAAGTTTGAAAAGTCAGATGGCAAAAGGTTTCAACATCCAAACTTTTAGAGGTTCTTTGGTTCTATGAAGTACATTATCAGCCATGTTCAAAAAATTGGTCATTGATTGTATTCAAAATGTCAAACACCAGTTAAATATTCCGGTTCCATGCATAGGTACGATTACAGTCAAACTCACTTATAACAACATTCAAGTAACGCAAAAATTCCATTGTTACCGTATTTACCTGCATAATGATCGCACTCGATCACGTAATGATCGCACCTCTAAATTTTGACGTCAAAACTAGATTTTAAAAATTTGCCGTGTAATGATCGCACCGCGAACTTGCCGAGTGATATGTTATGTGCCAAGTCTAGCTAATGATGATCGCACTTACCATCTGTCGAATGCTACGCGAACGACTCTTCAAGACAAACCAAGCGGTCTGCACACACCCAACATACTTAAGTAGATGCCCCATTTCATTCCTTTCATCACTTTCCACACTTCCATGAAAAAAAAAAAAAAAAAAAAACTACAACCAAGCTTGCCTTGGCTTGATTATTTGTAGGCTTCATAATGGTTTTGCTCAACGACAACATAAAGGGCGCCTTTCAATTCTTCTCGTACACACTCGTGGGCACGCAACAAATGGTGAGCGGCCACGATAGTGGCCACGTTTACACTGACACGTTAGAAGTGTACCCTATTTATACGCCGATACTTGTAACGCAGCTAAGATATTCGACCACCCTTAGTGGAAACGTGCCGTATTAGGATAGCAGTGAAGACAAATGCCGCAGTTTTCGCAGCCTGCCCGCCATGTGTTTCCATGTCACTGGCAGCTAAGTGCGCCCATCTTTGTTTCTGTCCCCTCAAAGTGGACATGGCTACATTATAATGTTGCATACTTGCCAATATTAACGATATTATTCATTACTGATACGGAAGAAACTGTTTTAATGCGCATAAAGTACTCACGAGAAGAAAAATGATCGTGTTCGGCTTGCTCCGCTGGCTGCCATTTTGGCTTTCGTGTCCCGCCCTGACAGCGGCAGCCGCCTGCTTGTTGACCCATTGTCACCCCGCATTAAATGCGGGATGAAAAAAGAAAATCTTTCTTTTCGTGGGCTATTTAACCCGCGTAATGACCGCACCCCTGAATTTGCGTCAATTTTTTTTACAAAAGAGTGCAATCATTATGCAAGTAAATACAGTATAACCGATAATTATTGTAACCAGGTTGCATGAAAAAAGAAAATCGGCCTAGTGGGATGGCAGAGCTGTTGTGAGAAAACTACAATGGCGGGGAGGCCAGCGCTCCTCCCCACCACTTTCCTTTAACCGGCTGCTGATTGTGTTCACTTATTTAACTGTTCTAACTCTGCTTCCTGTGCGCTCCGATCGTGTGTAACAAGCTGCGGCTGTCGGCGTCCAAGAATGGCCCTGCCATAACTGCAAAGAGGGGTCACAGGCAGCAAGCGATATGCAAACTCCACCGAGGCATCGCTTTAGTGGCCCATAAAGGGGCCTTTCAAAAAATGCGAGAAGGTTGCCGCGGCAACATGTCAGCTTGAGAAATCTAGAAGAAATGCTTGGGCGAGATCGCCACATAGTTCCCACGGGCTTGAGAGAAACGCCATGTATGTCAGCCTTGCTTGCTTTACGCGAAGCTTGCCGACATCCTTCTCCAGGGCAACCAGGTGCTCCATGTAGTGCAGTGGAAGGTTTCTCGCGAAAATGAAGCCCCAGAGGAGACTGAATCATTTGCCAGGCCACGTGTGAGGACAACATTGAGGCAGCCTGCCCTACCACATCATCTCTGCCGTCATCATTGTCACTATCCAATGAAAGAACATTCATGGCGATCGCCTCATCGATTAGAAACACTTAGTTTCCAAATATATAGCAGTGTGCTTTATTTTCGCTGGCAACTTCGTGTATTTCTGATGATCAGCAAATTGATCAGCCGTCTTCCGTTTCGGCGGTGAGTCAAACGAGGCTGAGAAACTACTCGGCCAGCAACAACTTTGACGCAACCAACAAAGGCAAGCGCGAGCAACTTAATCCTTTGGTAGAACTGCACAGAATGATGGGCCATAGAATAAAGAACCAAGGGGCCACCGAGCATACAGGGAGCAGCGCAGTTGGCGCGGTCCATTTGTGTTTCGGAGGGTGGTGTGGCATAGAGCTAGGGGCGCAGCCCATTCGTGCTCGGAGGGGTGGAAGGGAACGGGAGAGAGGTGCGCGAGGCTGGAGATGGGGAGAAGGCTGGAAAATTAGTGCCATCGTGCAGCAGCTCGAATTTCTCTTTTTCTTTTTTCCTTTCAAAGATTTTGCATTTCATTGTCTTTTCGCATGGACACCCAGTAGCCACACTCCATCATTATAATCAATAATGTGGCATGGAGGCATTGTAGTAAGCGGGCTATTTCACCATATAGCACATAGAAAAGTTGATGGTGCAGCATGGTGCAGCAGCTTCTCAGTGTTATAGCCGATATATTGTTAAAACCAGTATCGTTGTAAGTGGGTTCAACTGTATACCATCTGCTTCAAGCATGTATTGTAATCGAGTAGGCAACTATGGTGACCTTTTTCTGTTTTCTCGTTTACAAGGTGCACTCTTCTGAATAGACCGAGTAGCATTGTCTGAATGGTAGGAGATTAACTTTTTTTAACACTTTTCTTCCCCGTTTTTTTTTCTTTACTTTTATGAGGAGGCTGTCTAATTGGCTATCTAACTTGATGTTCGAAGCCCATATTTTTCTTGTATTTGAATTTGGTTTGAACAAAACATTTCACTGTTTGACATCCCTATGAGATACACTTCACTTCTTTTTTTTTTCCCCCCCATGTGATGTTTACAGAGAACGGCAAACTGCTCAAGGAGCTCAATGACACCCAGATACGTCTTCAGCAGGAGCTCACAGCAGCGACCAAAGCCCTCGATGCTACCAAGGCTCAGCTTGAGCGCAGTGAAGCCAAGCTCTCGTGAGTGTGCCATCCTTCGTGCTATTAAAATTACTGAAAAGGAGTGGGGTATACCTAGCCATTTGACATTAGTTTCCACTGAAAATTCAGCATGGCTGACGAAGATTAAAAAAGGCGTATGTTGACAGAAGTGCTGACTAACATACGAGAGTTTATAAAAGTCATTGAATATGAAAGACGAATGAGCATGGTGCTTGCTGCTTGCTCTTATTTTTTGATCAACTTGAATGCTGTGAATCAGGCACATGAACCAGAGGGGCACAGTGACCGAAGACCATAGACAGTAACGCTGGCTGGCATATTTATTTCTTATAGCACCCAAGAGGGCCTTGTAGCGGATTTGCGGAAACAGGTGTCCAGACTGGAGCAGCAAGAGCGGCAGTCGTCGACCCAGTTGGCCGACCTGAACCGAGCTCTAAAAAACCAGGAGCAGGCTGCCAAGGCTGCCGAAGCGAAGTAAGTACTTGCGAGTTCGTAGCCTCAAGAGTGTTTGCTTAAATAAACAAAAGAAAACATGAACACAGCCGAACTTATTCTGAAGTGGCACTAGTTTGACTAGCATGTTATTCTTATTAATGTGCTCTTAAAATGTCCTGGATGTCGGGCCAAGGTCCACGATCCTTACTCCACCACTGTGCGTGAACTTGCCACATTTTCAGAACCCCGGTTGCAACATCAGCAAATAATAGATGAAAAGGAGAGGGTTTTTCTGAGACCCTCCTGCAACAATGCCTTCAGGTGATGTAGGTATTATTGATAATAATAATAAAAAAGCTTGTTCATGGTTAGGAACGAGGAAAAATGAGGGGCTGGGGCACAGTATAAGAGAGGATGATCGACCGCTTTGGAAAGTGTGGGTAGGTGCGGCGCAAGAGGTCATTTACTGATTGAGGGTGGCAGAGTGGGTCGCTAGGCTTCAATTTGAGGTGAGCTCTAATGAGAATTAGTGTCTCACCTTGTGTATTTTGGCTTTCATTTCTCAGGAATGCAAACCTGGAAGTTAAAGTTCGTGACCTGGAAACTACCATCGACAGTGCGAATCGAGAAGCTCGTCGGCTAGAGGGGCAGCTGCACAAATCCGCGCAAGATTTGGAGCGGCAGTCGCAGGACTTGGTGCAGTTACAAGGCCAGTTGGCGAATACCAAGGTGAGTGCAGTTATATAGTCCACAGATCAATCGCAAGGCAAGCTTTGCCTCTTTGTTTCAGTATATTTTTTTCTAATAGCAAGCATATTTTGATTGCAGAGCCAACTGCTCGCCATGGAGCACCAAAAACAAAGCCTGGAAAAAGACCTTTCTCAGTGCCGTTCTGAGCTGCAGCGAGAATCGGCTCGATGCCAGAACCTCGAGGCTCAGCTGCAAGAGGCGAAGCAAAAGATGGAAGAGCTTCGGCAGGCTGTCCACCAGAGTGACGGCAACACGGAGCGGCTGCGGGCGGAACTTGACAGGTCGCAGAGAGCCGCTGCAGATGGTGGCGCGAGAATTCAGAAGCTGGAGTCGAAGCTGGAGGACTGTGAACGACGCGAAAGGGAAGCGTCTCAGAAAGCGTCGACTCTGGAACAAGAAGTTCAGGACCTGCGCAAGTTGGTCGAAGAGAGTCGCACCCTCGCCAGGGCACTCCACGAAAAAGAACAGGAGGTGTCCACCCTTACCAAATCAAAGCAGGCTCTCGATGACACTATAAAGCAGCTTTCAAACGAAGTGAAGCAACTGTCGTCGATGATAGAAGATGAAAAAGCGCGAGCTGCAGGCCTCGAAAAGGAAATTGCGGACAACAGGGACCTCGTTGCCAGTGCGGAGAAACTGCGAAAGGACCTTGAGGATGCTACGCACCTCAGTGGTGAGGTCAAGGCTGCTTTGGAAGATACTGAAAAACAGAAAGAGGCTCTTCGAGTAGAATTAGCACGTCAGACAGCAGAATGTGAAAAGATACCCGGTCTCGAGAGTGCTCTGAAAGAATCCAGGGAGCAGCTTTCCAAGAGTGAAGCAAACATGCGAGAGCTGGAGAGCTTGCTCTCCGAAAGGGAAAGCGAGAAGATGACTCTGCTTAAGAACCTCTCCGAGAAGGAAGCAGCCTTAAAAGATTTTGAAAGCCAGGCCGAAACGCTGCAAAAGAATGCCCAGCAAGTGGAAGACGAGCTCGGGTCAGTCAGGGACCGTCTGCTCAAAAGCGACAAAGCGTTGATGGAACATGAGTCGGCTCTCAAGGAGAGGGAGGTTCTTCTTGAGGGAATGAAGAAGGAGCTCAACGACACTGTGCAGAAGGTGCAGAACCTCGAGCAAGCAGAAGCCGATCATCGACGGCTTGCGGAAGAGAAAGAAGCCGAGATCACAGCGCTGAAACAAGACATCTCCGCAGAGAAAGAGCTCTCCAAGCTGGTGGAGCAACAAAGCATGACCCTCAGTGAAATCGAATCATCCAAGAATGCGTTGGAATCGGAACTTGCAGCAGCAGCCGAGAAGCACGCAACGCTGCAGCAGGAGTACCAGCAGTGCCTTCAGCTTATTGAGTCCAAGGAAGGTGAAGTTCTTTCCCTAACTGCATCTGTCAAGGAGAGAGAAGTCATTGTGGAAGAACTGAAGAAGCATATCGCAAATGCAGAAGAGAACGAGGAGGCTTTGCTTGCAAAGACAGGTGAAGAGAAGCGAGCTCTTGAGGAGCAGCTTTCGCTGGCAACAAAAGAGATAAGAAACCTGAAGGCTGAGCTGTCCCAGCAGATTGAACAGCACAGCGCCGCTGTCGACAGGCTCGAGGCGATGAACGCCAAGGTTGCCGAAAAGGATGCGCAGTGCATGGCATTGCTCGACGAGAAGAAAGTGTTGGTATTTGCGCAGGTGGGCCTGGAAGACGAGCTCGCTTCGAGCAAGAGGAAGATTGAGGACCTGCAAAAGGAGAACGCCGTACTCGACAGCGAGCTCGCGGTTAGTACTGCCGAAGTCAACTTTCTGCAGGAGAAGGTCGACAAGCTGCTCACACACGAAGTGGCCCGTATTCAGGGAGAGCTCTGTCGGAAAATCTCCACCATTGAGGAGCTCAAGAAGACAATCGCGGACCTTTGCGAGAAAGAGCAGGAGCTGGGCACACTGAGGGAGCAGCTGGAGGCGGCCTCGAGGCAGTGCTCGGAGTTTGAGCAGCAGTGCGAAGCCCTGAGGAACAAGTGCGAGGAGGCGACATTGAGGGAGCAGGAGCTCCTCGTTCGTCTGAACGTCTTGTCCTGCCAGCGAGATGAAGAAACTGCTGAGCGACAGGCTTTGGAGCATGATCTCGTGGACAGGAATGCAGTTAGTGCTTTTCTTTTTTTTCTTCTTGGTTAAAAGCGGTAACAGTGGTACCTACTGATGCTTTTAAAATGTTCATAGCTTTCACTGTGTTTGTAAGTTGTGCCACTCACACTATTAGTGTTGGCTTGCTCACACAATCTCAGTAGTTGGTTTGAACACTAATGTAAAACTCTTCGGTGTGCTTAAACATTTGTAGCAGTCATAAAGAACTGCGATTGGCAACAAAGAATTTATGCAACTTGTTTTAGGCTAGCCTTAAAGAAAAAAGGAAGATTATGCCACCATAGCACTGCCTCGCTAACAATGTTAAAGTGGAAGGTTCCTGCTCACCTAGCTTTCTCTGAGCGTAATGTTGCCAAAGAAACAAGGTAATCGTAACAAGTCGTAGCTACAAGCCAATTAAAAAGGTTGTTGCAAAAATCAAGCAGGGGAACACCTATGCTGTCAAAGGTAGCACTGAGGTTCTGCTTTGGTGGGATTTTATAATTTTTTATGTTGGCTCTCACGTTTGTCATAAGGTAGTACAATTAAACCTTTTTATAGGTATGCTATATATTCAATATTTGTTACAAGCATACACACGGGTACTGTTGACAAAAAAAAAATGTTATATTTAATCTACGTTTACTTCATTACATATAGATACTTCGTTGTACCTGTGTTCATTGTATTGAGGTTCAACTGTATGCTCAAAATTGAAACTACTGGCATTACTTTTCGTGATTAGCAGCATTGCAATTAGCAGTGAAATTTCCACCATCCTAAATTTTTCATACCTGCTCTCTGAGTTTCTACTGACATATGGGACTTTCCTGCATGTTTCCTTTGTCTAGGAACGAGATGAAGGACTGCTACAGTTGGCTTCGACGCAAGGCTGCCTGGAGCAAGCTCTTGTGGTTGTGACTGAAAAGGACGCTCGCATCCGCGAGCTCGAAGACCTCACAGCCAGCACACAGGCAGCGCTGGACGCACTGAAAGAGGAAACAGCTTCGCTCTCTCACTCTCTCAACACTGCAGGCAACAAGCTGCAAGAAGCTCAGCAGAAGGAGATGCAACTCGTAAAGCAGCTGGAAGAAAAGGAAGCTGCCATCACTATGTTGACTGAGGAACAGTCTTGCATGAAAGAGGTGAAGGCCGAGGCTCTGGCATTGAAGGAAAGACTGGCCGCCCTTGAGAGCCTTCAGGAAGATGTGGAAGAGCTGAGGCAGCAGCTTGTCGAGCGTAATGCGGAGAGGGATGAGTTGCATGTGACAGTGATGCAACTGCAGAATGATGTTGAGGCCAGAGAACAGGAAATTAATGCAGCCCAGCTGCGGCAGCAGCAACTTGAAAGTCAGCTGGAAGAGAAGGAAGGTGTCATGGCTGCCTTGGCTAAGGAACAGTCTCGCTTGAAAGACGCGGAAGCCGAGGCTGTGGCTATGAGAGAGAGACTGGCCACCTTCGAGAGCCTTCAGGCAGACGCAGAAGAGCTGAGGCACGAGCTCGTTGAGCGAAATGGGGAGAGAGACAAGTTGCACGTGATGATGATGCAACTGCAGAATGACTCTGTGGCTAGAGAAAATGAACTCGACTTGGCCCGACAGCGGCAGCTGCAACTTGAAAGCCAGCTGGAAGAGAAGGAACGTGTTATGGTGGCCTTGGTTGCCGAAAAGTCCTTAAAGGATACGGAATCTGTGGAGAGAATGGCTGGCCTTGAAAGTCTCCAGGAGGACGCGGAGGAGCTCAGGCGCCAGCTCGTTGAGCGAAACAGTGAGAGGGATGAGCTGTGTGTGACGATGATGCAACTGCGGAATGACGCAGCGGCTCGGGAACAGGAACTCGGCTTGGCACTCGTGGAGGCCTTGGAAAGAGAGGCAACGCGACCGTTGAGGCTGCTCGAATACATCAGAGACTGCAACGCTATGCAGGACCACAGCGTTTTGTTGCCGGAAGTTGTCGCCACACTTTTCGAGATGTACCGCGTTGCTGTCGGATTCCTTGAGGACCTGAGCAGCGCGTTGGAAGCTCGTCACGGGCACCTGCAGGAACGACGTCAACGGCTCATTGAGGCACAAGAACAGCCTCCTGTGGATGGGGTGGCAAGCGTGGAGTCGTCGCTGCAGCAGGTGTTGGCTCAGCAGCAAGCGGTGATGGAACGGATTGATAGGTTGAAGAACATTGCCAGTGGAGTTGCGCCTTGGGCAGAGTTGCCATTGTACGTGCCGATGCCAGGCGCCTTTCTTGGTTGCAGTGTGCAAGACAGCAGTGTCATGGCTAATGCACCAAGTGACATCATGGAGTCCTCGGATGAATCGACTAGTATTCACCGTGCAAGGTGAGCCTTGCATGTTTAGCATGTGATGTTATCTCAGCTGGTCTTTAGACTGTAGAGGTCTTGCTTTTTAAAGTGAAGGTTTCTAGGCGAATCCTCCCAGTTTTCCGATGGTGGCTGCTGTTGCTGCTGCTGCGGCCACCTTGCTGAATAGCTCATACATAGGACACCACTCATATAATGAATCGGTTTATATTTAGCCCTGTCTGTACTATCAATGCAGGTATGCATGTGGCTGGATCTGTTTTCTACAGAATTATGCAGTGAAACTACAGATGGCATCTTAATACTCTTAGTTCAACAAATTGTGTCTTCAAGCACATAATTCCTTTATTAAAGCAAATCTTTTTATGTCTTCAAGGTTTCTGTGAACTTATTGTAATCTTGAGTGACCTAAGTTTTAATTATCATGAATCAACTGTAAAGAACAGAAATTTTAAAATCTGAGCTCTTAGGAGGTCTTTTAAATGCTTGCACAATTTCGCACAATGTTTTTTCTTTGCAGTTCTTCACATTGTCAGACCGAAGCAGCCTTGGGTGAAACTGATTTGACCAACTTGTCCACATGCGAGCTTACCCTGTCCTCGACCGACAGTAGTGAGGATGAGCTGACGGAGAAGATGGCCCATGTGTGTAGCCTGCTAGCAGCACTGCGTCAGTCATTGCAGGGCCTTCTGAATCAGACAGCAGCACCTCCTCAGACGTTGACTACGGTTCCACGTCTATCACAGTATGCCCGGCGCGTCGAAGAAGAATACGTTGCGCTGCAGGAATCTGTGGACCTCCTCAAGAAAAGGCTGCCTCGCATCGAAGCGCAGGAACCTCCGTGTGCTGTCAACGTGGTGTCCGAGCTGCGTGTGCAGATTGATGGAACTGTTGAGGCTGCTGCATCAGTTTTCTTCTCGCCTGCTGGGGGCCATGACAGCAGCACAGATGAAGAATGTTATGCTTCCTTTGAAGAAGAACAGAGCTCTCCTAACAAGCAAGGAGGTCTGCAAGAGCCCTCGTCTCGGCAAGAACCCAAGATGGACAAGAGTGAAGCATTGAAGGCAAAATTAGTGGCGTTAGCAGTCAAGCTAGACGTCTTCTTGACGGCACTCGCAGGATTTGACAGCAAGGAAGCTGCAGATGAAATCAATCCCGAGATGCAAGGCGAGGAATGTGCGAAGCTTCTCGACTACCTTGAGATGTGGGCCATGCGCTTTAACGAATTTCTCGGACAAGTGAAAGAAACCTCAGCTGAAGTTATGCAGATTCTGCACGATGATGCAGTTGTTGTTGAGGATGTAGGTGAAGATAAGCCCTTCGTAGCGACAAAAGTTGCCTTGCTTCGGCAGTTTGTGCAGTCCACTCTTCAGCAAAAGGAGGACCTCGAAAAAGGCACAAGCGCTCTCCAGCAAAGCCTTTTGGACGAGCAGGCTACAGTGAAGGCATTGAGGCAAGAGCTGGAGGAACAGGAAGAGAAATTTGGCGAACTGCAACTCGAATTGCTCTCCGTGAAGCAGCGGGCAGACGGGACTGCTGCAGCTGAGACAGAAAGCTTATTGAAGAAGATTGAGGAGTATCAGCTGACTGTCAAGCAGCTAAGCAGTGCGCTGGAAGAGGTTGAAGACACGCTTCAGGCCACGTATGCTGAGAAGCAGAAGTACGAAGAAAGTGCCACGGAACTTCAGGTTCAGTGCACCAGAGCAGAAGTGGAAAACCAGAGAGTTCAGTTTGAGCTCTCGCAAGCAAACGATGCCGTTGAAAAGGCACAGGCTCAAAATGACAAACTCCGCACTGATCTCGCCGATGCCAAAGCATCCTTAGAAGCAAGTCTGAGCCTGGCTGAGCGAGTTAACGAGCTGGATAAAGAGCTATCCGAAACAAGGCGGAAGAAAAAGGAAACAGAAGAGAGGCTAGAGGATGAAAGCCGGCAGCTTGCTGCATTGAGGTCGAGCGTTGATGAGCTGTTAGCATCTAACAAAGTGCTTGAAGAGTCTTCCATCACTCTAAAGGAAGAACTGCAAGGTGTCAGAGCAGTGCAGGAGAATCAAGTGGCCGAGATTCGCAGCATTTGCATGGCTATGGACGTCGCCTTCACTGAAATCTCCGCAGTTGGAGACACAGGAGTGGACCTGAGTGTGCTGAGAGATGCCCTAAGCCGAAGGCAGCAAGAATTCAGCAGCCAGCTTCAGCAACTGGCAGACGAAAAGTGCGCTGTGCTGTTGGAAGTGTCCGAACTTCGCGAGCAGTGCTCCCAGGCACATGCGGAGCGTGAGAGGCTTGAAGAAGAGAAGCGGGCAGTGCTGCGGCAGGCTGAGGAGCAGGAGCTGGAGCTGCTCAATTCCGACTCCCTGCTGGAAGAGAACCGAGTCCTCCAGGCCGACGTGGACAAGCTCGTGACGAAACTGGAGGAACTGGAGGAGTTGAGGATGCGTGTTGCTTCTCTGGAGGAAGAGAAAAGCGCTCGGGACGAGCACATCGCATCACTCGTGGTGTTCCAGACTTCCGCAAGGCAGGTGCAACTGCAGCTGACTGACAAGGAGCAGCTGATAGCTGCCCTTGAAGAGGAGCTGCAGCTTCTCAGACCTAAAGAACGTGAAATTGAAGAGCTTCGGCAGCTTGTTTCTGCACTGGAAGGTAAGCTTAGTGACCTGAAATCACAGTATGAGGCTGCCCAGAAGGACCTTGAAGGGCTTTCCCAGTTGCGAGTGAAACTGCAGTCTGTTGAGACTTCGGAGGCCGAGCTGAAGGGGCAGGTTGAGGCACTCAAGGATCGCAACGAATGCCAGGCACAAGAGCTGAAGCAGCTGATGCATGAACTGGAATGTCAGCAGGCCTCGGCCGAAGTGTCTAGTGGTGCTCTGCAGGTGATGAGAGATCAGCTTGCACTGGAGAAAGAGAAGACTGCTGTTCTTACGGCGGACGTCGCTCGGCAAGTTGCAGAAAACGCAAAGCTTGAGCAGGCTCTTGAGTCTGCTCAGGAAGAGGCCAGGAGACAAGCTGCCGCGCAACTTGCCCTCGAAAATAATATTCAGCTCTTGGAAGAAGAAAAAATGTCAATAGCAGTACTGCTAAGATCAGCAGAAGAGGAAAACATGTCACTGAAGTCTCTTCTAGATGAAAGGAATGCCATTAATGAGCGCCTTCATCAGCAGTACGAGACTGAACACGAGCGGTACGAGCAGACGAAATTCAATTTAGAGCAGATTCTTAAGGAGAAGCAGCAGTATCTGCATCAACTGAATTTGTCCCGTGATGAAATCAAGGATATGTTGGCTTCAAAGACAGCTCTAGAAGAGGAAGTTTCCACACTGTTGCAGAAGGTGGACATGGCGACAGAAGGTCGCACCCAGGCAGATCATGAAGCTCAGCGTATTAGAACGTTGTTGGACGAGAAGACGTCAAAATCCGAACAGCTTCAATGTGACCTTCATGCAGTAAGCAGCCAGCTTGAGCAGTCAAAAATTGAGCTGACACGTTTGACTACTGAACAGGAGGCACATTTGTGCCAGCTGAAAGCCGCTCAAGATGAAATTGCTGTGCTGTTGGCTTCAAAACTGGATCTTGAAAACGAAGTGTCTGAGCTTTCACAGAAGTTGGATGCCACCAAGAAGGACTGCTCTAGAGCAGAAGACAAAGTGCAGTCCATGAAGGAGACGCTGAAGAAGAATGCTTTGGATATGGAAAAAATGCAAGCGGACTTAGACGAACTTAGAGACGAACTTGAGCAGTCCAAGTCCCAGTTTGCACAATTGGTCGCAGAACACAGAGAGAGTGAAAGTCAGCTGAGGATGGCTCAAGAAGAGATCGTTAACATCTCAGCTTCCAAGTCTGCAGTGGAGGTCGAGGCACATAAGCTTTTGCAAGAGTTACACATTGCAAAAGAAAACTGTGCTCGAGCAGAAGGTGAAGTGCAGGCTTTGCAACTTTCGC
Organism: Dermacentor andersoni; assembly: GCF_023375885.2. Lineage (NCBI taxonomy): Eukaryota > Metazoa > Arthropoda > Arachnida > Ixodida > Ixodidae > Dermacentor > Dermacentor andersoni. The sequence goes on along the minus strand of NC_092819.1, from coordinate 58,022,640 downwards.
TGGACAAGAAAACATCGGAAATGGAGTATGCTCAAAATGATTTTGTCATGGTCAGTCAACAGCTTCAAGAATCTCAATCTCTTGCAGCCGAGTACTTAGGTAAGCAGAAGCAGCTGGAAGACCGTCTCAAGAGTGCCCAACAGGAAGCTGCAGGGGTTGCAAATGTCAAGTCTTCTCTCGAACAGCAGGTGAAGCAGCTGATGACCGAGGTAGAACTGACACAGCGGAAATGCCAACAGGCTGAAGATGAGGCAAGCAGCCTTAAGCAGTTACTGGAAGAGAGAGACTCTAATATCCAGTGCATCCACAGTGACCTCGAAGATGTCCGCAATCAGCTTGATAAGGCGTCACATGCTAAATCGTTACTTCAAGATGAAATGAAGATTGCTAGTGAAAAGCTTCAGGAAAGCGTGAAGAAACACGAAGAACTTCTCGAGGCTCACAAACAGTCCAAATCTGAGCTTAAAGTTGCCCAAGAGAGGCGGGATGAGCTAGAGGCATTGGTAAGCATGAATTTAAATCTCCTTTTGTCAGTTATCATTATTAGCTGCTGCTGTGGGTTCTGTCAGCTCTCATTGTGTCCGCAGTGTCATCTGTGGACCAGAATATTTTACCCTCACTTCTACTCTTAGAGCAGGCACATCTAATCTCGACCTCACTCATCACCTGTTGGCGTGGCTTACGCTGGGGCTACAGGTTTGGTGACGCGACAGCCGATGGTGACTGTGCACTGGCAACAAGCATTTCCATAAGGGCAGGCTGAGTGCTATTCTGGCCGTTCATTCCACCTGTTTTTGCTGTCCCTGGCGAAAGATTGCCGCCGCCAACAAGTGCTGATTATTCTGGTCTACGGACGGCCACCGAATCTATGCTAAAAATTTTAACACGAGCTCCTCCCAGATAACCACACTGCACCTGCTCTCGGGGCCTCTGAATCCCAGAAAAATAATTGTTGCCTCCACCGTCGCGGAAATGGGCAAACATAATAGCTTGCGCACATATGAATGATGTAATGCATTTAAGGCAATGCCATTGCTTTTTGTGCTTCGTCGGGGGTTAGAGTGGCGCACCTCGAAGAGTTGGCTTGTGAAGGCTAGCTGCGTAGTGTAGCGCTCCTTCCTTGTTTATTTCATTCCTCCACGTTTCCAAACCCTAAGCCTTTTTTCCCACCTTATGCAGTGTCAGTGGTGACGTTACATCAAGTGCAATACTTTGTATGTGCCAGCCATTGGGCATATACATGCGCACCTTTCAACATTTTCTCGGAAATGGCACATATATTATCCTAAGGGGAATATATGTGTCTCCACTTGTTACTGCGATAAATGATGTACCGACGAGCTTATCAGTGAGCCATCTGGGCACAACAAAGCTGCTTTTCTAGGCAAAGCACGATCTCAAGATCTGATGTCATTTTAGAAAAAAATGGGATTGTTTTCCCTTCTCGCATTCTGACAGTTGAAGCAATACTGCATTAGGTTTAATTTTAAGCTGTAGTTGAAAAGGATAATGAGAAGCCTAGGAACAATTGAAACATAAGAAGGACGAAATTCCATGAGTCTGATTCATGTAGCAACTTCCCTTAGAATAAAAAAAGAGCATTTTGGGTTGCAACCTTGTGACTAAGGCCAAAAATACTTAGTACCAACAGTCGCCATTGGCACTCTTAGTTGCTTTTGAAGCCGCACATTTGCATTTCTGTGCAGGTTGATTCATTGACATCTCGGCTGTCAACATCGGAGACAAGGTACGAAGAGCTTGAGTGCAAAATACGCACCGCAAAGGCAACCATAAGGCGCCAGGAGAAAGAGCGCAGAGGACTGGACGTCGAGGCTGAGCAACTTCGTGGCAGACTGGCACAAGCCGAAATGGAGCTGCAACAATCTGGGGGCGCACGCGTTCAGGTATTTGCTCTTTCCTTGTGCAGCCATGCCTAGCTACACCTCGAGGCTACCGCATGATCTTGACTATATACTGTGTCTTATTTAAATATAACAACCCATGGAACTTGCAGTACAGTTCAATCTGTTCAGGTGGATAACTGAAGGGGCAGACATACACTTGCACAACAGATGGCAATGTCCTGGTTGCTATTCAAAAAAGTTCCTCAACTAACTTTTTAATTATTCCCTTAAAGTGCATGTTGCAATTGTGAAATTGAAGCTTAGCAGTAGCAATAAAGTCGTGGCTACATAGCAGAAATCTTGTGACATTTACTAGGCATCCTGTAAATAGCTGCGATTTTGACATATCCACGAGGGAAATCGCGAAGAATCACTTGAGTGTTTCCCCCAACGTTGTCCCTTAAAGCTGTTCCGCATTGTGAGACAAAGCTGCTTAAAAGATCAGTGCGCTTGATGGCACATTTCGTATTATGAAAATCTCAAGGCTTTGAGGTTTCGCGATCAGTGGGCATGCCTTGAGTGCTGTATGGTTTTTTTCAATTTTGCAATTGCAATGTGGGTCCTGGTCTAGATAATAAATTAATTAGATTCTTTAATAATTCATAAATTGGTGGTTATTGCATGTTTACGGATGTCTTTTGCCACGATGGGGTTGCTGAAAGTAAGCCGTGCATTAGCTAGAGTATAAAAGAAATTTCTCTATGGCGACTTCTATTTTTTGTCAGTGAATGCTCCCAGTACTCTTTCACAGAAGTCATTACCTGTAATTTGTCATGTATTAAGTCAGGTATGTAAGTTGCTTTGTTGCGTATTATCCAACACAATATTGTACTATTATTGCGTTGTTATCGTCAGCTTGAAATTTGCGGTATTTATGTTTGGTTTGATAGTTCTCGCCCGTTTCATACTTTGGCTGCAAACACACTCAACAAAACAAACAAATATTGTTTGCAGGAGCTGGAAATGGCACTTGAAGATGTGCGCAGGGAGCTGTCTGAGAAGCAAGACAGTGTTGTTGAAGCTTGGAGCAAATTTGATTCCGTCAACGCCGAGCTGGCTCGAAGCAAAGAAACGGTTGCCTGGCTGCGCACCCATATGCGTACCTACAAGAAACGCATTTCTGAGCTGTAAGGATTCACAAGCATTTGTCATTAGTTCAGCTTCATTCTTGAAAGCCATTTGTAGTTAAATTTTATGCCACTTATGCCATTTATGCCAAATTTTATGCCATTTTATGCCACAATTTTATGCCAAAAGGGCCGGTCTTTAGGTAGTGCAGACAGAGAAGTCTTCGCGCAAAGTCTTTACATTTCGAATATGAGACGATGCATTACGAAGAGTTCCCAAAAATGGACATTTTTGGTACAAAAAAACAGCCATTATTTCTCGTTTGAGGTGATTCAGAGCCCAGAATGTTAAAAACCAGCACAGCTCACCAACACGAAATTTCAGGTTAGCTAGCATCCACTACCTTCTGGAAATCTTAAAAGGCCATACTCTGAGATCTACATCGTATCAGGTGCATGTTTTATCTATTGGGCACTTCCAGTGATTATGCTAGCCATCACAGGAAAGGAATTAAAAATGCCCAGGTTCAAATGTGAACCTTTAAATACATTGCTTGTGATCATCACGTGTATTCACAGCACAGTGAAATTTATGTACCTGTAAAATAGTGGTTGGAATGTGGGACAAAAAAAAAAGTAATGGTGAATTTCACTGGTCGATTTGGAGCAAGCTTTTTTACTCTGGATTGAAGAATTGTATTCCATTAGTCAATTTGGAGCAAGTTTGCTTGTTCAATTGCTTGTTTCCTGTTGGCTCTTTGAGGCAGCGAGCTCTGTCTTGCTCTGCTGTTGTCGCACTGATACAGCGAGAAGCTTGAGGGCTACATTGAAAGCAGTGATCTAAAAATCACCTTGATGCCTTTTGAGAAGGGGAACTGAGGAGCTCGATTTGTGGTTAATTAGCCGTAAGAATCCAACTCATAATGAAGCCAAGCAAAGCATAGGGGAAGCTATTTGTAGTTTATAATTAACGTCTAGAAATGATAAATTAAAAGGAAACGAAAGTGGATTAAAAAACAACTTGGCAGCTGTGGGAGCCTCAAAGGGACTTTGCAAGGAAATGTTGATTCGAGCTATATTAGAAGGTTAAGTTTCTGTGACAATGAATGCATCGTTTATATCAAAAACTTGAGTTTTTGTAAGCGGAAAATGCAAATTGCTCTTAATTGAAAAAAACAAAAATAGAAAATTGGAGCTGCACCACCTTTTAAGGACCATGGCACCTTTCATTTTACGCAAGCACTGGCCAATCCACAGTTATTGACAGAGAGGGAGGTCATGTGGGGATCACATCAACTAGTTCGTTAAGGTGCGGGCGATTCAAATTGAGGAGTAGCAGCTCGGGTGGCAATATTCTACGCAACAAAGTCGTGTATAGGCAAACAGAAAGCAGTGATTGACTTCTAGGCAAATTATATATGAGTCTAATCAGGTCTAATGTTTTCCTTTAGCGTCCCTTTAATGATTGTTAAAATTCTAGACCCTGAGGAAATTGTGTGTCGTTTCCAGAATGCGCCGTGTGAGGGAAATTTCCGCAATAATCATGCATTAAGAAGACGTTTGCTTTCCACTGGCAGATTCAGGTTACCAAAATTTGAATGCATGCTCTTAGCTTTGGGCAACTGCCCCAGACCAGCCAGCAGAATAGACAGACTTCACCACCTTCAGAGCACTTGTGCAGCAGACATGGCAATGCGATGATGACGGTGGTCCTCGTTCCTTTCCTGTTGTTCTTGGGCCCCAAGGCAACATATTCATTTTCCGACATTTACTAAATGTTAGTGGCCGCTGAAGGACATTGCCGAGGAGAATGCCAATGGTGGACGCTTCCAGTAAAGCTGGCGTTGTCTTTCCTCAGCTCCACTCCTCCGCTAAAATATTTCTATTCTCACCACCCTGGCTTTGTGATCTGGAAGGCTTAAGTGGGCTTGTCATGATACAAACATGTTTCTTACCATAGTTGCCCTTCAGCTGGACTGCTAGTGTCGGCACGCTTTGTGGCAGCGACGGTATAGTGAAACGCGTAGTCTAACCCCTTCTCGCCCTATGAATCCTGTAGGAATGGTAATGTTTTACAGAAAATATCTCCCATCGAGAAAGACAAACAAACAACAAAATTATTTTCAGTATTGTGAGTGTTGGCAATGCTTATTATACTACATGCTTTTTTTTTTCTTTTTTTTTTTTGCTGAAGGTAAATACCTTTTCTCCTCAAAATTTTTGGAGTCTGCTGTCTAATGCTTTATAACCCGCCTCGCGTGGCACAAAAATGGTTTTCGAATAATCTGTGGCCACATTTGTTCCATTATGATTGTGAACTGGGAAGCCCGAAGAACAACATGCGGCTTACAACACATTTAGTTTTTGGCAGTTCATGTGAAATATGCCACCTCCAATTCGTTGCCAAAAACATGAGCTGGAATCTCTTCCTTTATTTTTTTCCCTGACTTGTCATTCAGATGCACGTAATGTAAAATTTTCTCTTTGTTAAAAAAAATTTGACCACAAAAGTCCGATGTTCAACTAATTAACAGAACTTGAAAAAGGGGGTACCAGTGAAACACAAAGGACGCGCACACGAGGAAAAGGTGTTAGACACGGACGGATGCTGGACTTTTAACTGTTCATTCAAGTTCATCATGCACCAACTGGCCCAAGAGCTTGTGCTAATGCACCTAATTAACAGAAACCAATTAACCATAGAGGGTTAATTGGACTATTCACCACAAATGTGAGAATTGATGTGTAATGTCTGTGCCGGACTGCATTGCAGGGAGAAGAAGCCCAGTGCCCGTGTGGACGATGAAGATAAAGAGCAGGGTCCAGGTGCTACTCCGGCCACGCCTGCCAAGTCTGTTCCCACGGTGATGCAGCAGCCGCCCGTCGTCACGCAGCTGAGTGTGTGTGCTGAGAGCCCATCCAAGGCGGAATTCCGCATGACTGTTTCGGCGCTCAGGAGCCCCATGTCCGTGACTGGAACTCCGGCCGCAAAGCTTTTTAAGAGAACATTGTCCAAGCCGGTCTCAACTACCAAGTCCGCCACAGACGGTCTTCCGTCGGCTACTTTGAAGACGACGACGATGAAGCGGTCACTCTTTTCTCAACCACGGTATGGTTTCAAAGCAGCATTTTTAGCTAGCAATAGTTTCTTTAGATTAGAAAAAAATGAAATGGAATAATTCAGTAAATCACACATCTGGTTCCTGAATCAGTTTGGCTGGTGATGGATCCATTACCTAAAACTAAATCTCAAAGAGGAATGCAGTTAAATCTCGATATAGCGAAGTTGGTATAATTGGCAATTTGCTTTGTTATATTAAAATTTCATTCCATTGAAATTTGATCTTTTATGCAAATACGTGCAGTCGCCAATGGTTTTCCTTGATCCCCCGAATTATCTGGCTATCGGAAAAATGAATTTTAAATGGGAAAAAATAAAGATAATTTTGTTGAATTTGAGAGTTGCAGATGAAAGACAAGATTTCATGCCTTGTTGACGCTGTCTTCACATCGGCTATGCAAAGCAAAGCCAGTCGCACCTTTGTGTTCACTCTGTCCCCGTGACTGATAGTTTTGCCCGCGGTGGGACGACGCTATCATGAAAGGCGCCTGCAGCGGGGAGCGAATGCTTTGTCTGCCTCTCAGTTCAATGTGTCTCCGAAACTCGACATTACGCAACCTTCAGCACCACGCCATCTCCGATCCCCCAGCCTTAGCATGTGTGGTAGATTACCTCTAAAACAAGGCACGCGATATGCGTATGCACTCGGCCACGCTGGCAGCCATGCGGCACCCACCCCCCTTGGCCCTTACGCGGGCTTGATCGCGTTACCGCTAGTTTGCTTCCCTTCCCCTCTTCCCCTAACTTGTGAACGGGGAGGTTGCATTCGTCAATCACCTGCCTTCTTGGGTCACCCTCGCACGTTGTCACTTGCACCTAAACCACGCACTAGTCGGTGCGCTATAGGACCTTAACACAGTTGGGCTTTATAGGGAACATGACGCTGCTCCATTTCAGCCGTCACTCTCAGTTGCGCGGCGCGTGATTTGAGAGGTGTGTTTACAAGCAGCCGCTTGTAATTTGACCATCTGCTTCCACGGAAGTTTCCATTTGTTTTGGCTCGGTATTCCTTTGCGGCGGCAGTGAAATTTCGTTATATGCAGTTAAACCTCAATGTAATGAAGTCAGTAAAGTCTGAAATTTGCTTCGTTATATAGAAATTTTGTGGTATTAGAATACGACCTTTTATGCAAATAAGTACAGTTGCTGATCACTGTTTTTTTACATTGAATCCCACAAGGCTTTCCCAATTTATCGGGGAATTGAAGAAAGCAAATTTGAATAATGATAATAATAACAATGAAAATCAATAAAAAATTCTGTTGGATTTGAGTCGGCAACGAAAGATATGGTTTCATTCTGTGTTGTCAATATCCTCTCATTGGCGGTGCAAATTAAGCGTAGCCAGCCATTCTTTTCCATCCACTTTGCTCCCGCAGCTGATAGTGTAGCCCCCACAGAGGGACTATGATAAGACTATGACAGAATGGGACGCTGCTCTGCTTCGGTGGTCGCTGTTGGTCGTGTGGTGTACGATTTGAGAGGTACGTTCGAAAGCAGCCGCTTATAATTCAGCCATTTGGTTATCTGTGTTCACAGTTTCCATTGATTTTCTTTATAGTATTTCTTCACGGTGGCAGGGAAATTTTGTTATGTTAAAATTGTGTGTAAAGACACTTTGTTACATTGAGGTTCAAAATACATGATGTTCTATGGAAAAGAAGGTATAAAATGTTAATACTTCATTGTATGAAGCGTTTCGTTATAGCGAGCATTTCATTATATTCAAGTTCGTTACATTGAGCTTAGCTGTACAAACATAAAGACATAAGTAACACACAAACATGAGTAGTGTCTGCACGGAGAATACACAGAATATATATATATATGAGTGTGTGTGTGTGTGTTTGTGTGTGATTTCAGGAACAGGATGTCAGCTATTGCAATCATAGGTTAGAGCACTGCGTATCTGTTCTACGTAGCAGACCGCAAGCTAAATGAAACAGCAGTGTTTGCTTCATGCATGATAGGGCTAGACTGTCCGCCCACGCCCTTTCTGATTGTGCTGCGTGGTGTGGACCGGCTTTGTGCTGCACCAGCTTGACCGACTGATAGTAGCCGCATCTCACTTGCACATTTTGAAGTGCTGTCATTAACTAGACCGCTATGAAGTGAAGTCTGTCAAGGCATCTAACCAAGAGCGGCCAGGAGTGAGCGCATGCTGGTCAGTGTGCGTGTGTTCCGAGCTTAAGGTTCGCGTGGTTCGAGGCTAGTCGAGTGTTCAGAACTCGTGAAAATTAGTAAGACGCGACGGCTACGACACTGATAAGTAGAGTGGCCAAAGTTTATTTCGTATGTGGGCGGCCGCGGCCGAGCGTGAGCAGACGGTGGCCGCCTTCTCCTGGAAGTGCGTAATTATTATCGAAATTAGAAAGCGTATTCTTGCTTACTTCAGCCTGCTTATTAAACTGCATCAATAAGTACACACAGTAACGGTAGGAAGAAGCACATTGATCCAAACACCGTTCTTGATTGATGTCAGGTATTGGCCAATAGCAGCCGCACATGGGAAGGCACTCCACTTGTGACTTCGCACTCCACTTGTGAGATCTATGCACTGCGCACGACTGCAGAATTTGGCTGGTATGCTCACAGCAGCATATGCTATCCGCGGGCTGTATTTTTTTTACCAAGCCCGAGGGATGGTTCAGGGCCCCGTTAAGGGGGGACGCGGGTCTTGAGATCTCGAAAAATGGTCAAAAATGGTAATTTTCAAAAATTGCGTTTTTGAAGTTGTTGTTCCAACTATGCCTCTACAAAATAATATGGCTCAATTCCTACTCGAAGTATAAAAAAAAAAGGCAATTTAGAAACGTCGGTGAGCCGAAATTGAACGCCAAGCGCGAAGGTTTGCCTCATTTTCAAGCTGCCGTAGCTCCGCGCGACGCGAACCGATCGGCGCCATCTTGGTCTTGTTTGAAAGCTGGTTTCCCGCTCTCCATTCTGGCACCAGAGCCCTTCTACTACAGCACTACAGTGTCCGTCATAATCCACTGTGTAGTTTCAAGACGTTAAAACTCAAAGGCACTCGCCTGGTATGCCTGTGCAACGTTTTTGTCTTCTGTATATAATATAAAAAAGAAGGGCCGCTGCATGATATACGTGCGAACAATGGCAGCAGGGAGGAACTACAGTGCGCTGGCCCAATAGGAACACAGCCGCTACCTGGTCTGCGCTCTGCTATGGCAGCCAACGAGTGTCAGCACGTAGACTATTCCTGAATTGTTCTTGCAGACCTGAGTTTTCTTAGAGACTTCTGCACCAGCCAACTATTGCATATGGAAATTTTGACGACTATTTTAGAGTCTCTTTTGGCTCACCATGTTTTCGATGTACGTCCGCTAGCATTTTGTGTCAGTCTTCCAAGTTTCTTAATTGTATCGGTCCTCGTGAGGGTGGAAGTGTTTTTGTTTGTTTTGTTTGCTAACTGATGAGGAACAGGGGAAGTGTGACAGTCAAGAATTGCTCTTCTTCACAGTACCCGTTCCCCTTCTGCCAAGCCGCGGGAAGCGACAGTCAAAGAGGCGCCCTCGGCAACTTCCGTGTCGGGCGTTATGACAAGGAACCGCCGTGCTGCGACTGCATCCCAGACTGGCTTGGGACGGGAGTCAGCATTTCGCTCCAAGGTTGCAACACCGAAACAGCGCACTGTGCCCAATTGTAAGTACTATGCTGCAAAAGTTTAGTAGACCTGCAATAGAACTGAAAGCTTGGCAACTGATTCATTCCAGCACCACGAAAGGCTAAAGACTCGGGGGCTGAGGGTCCGTGCCCACTTTTGTCTTATCTTATGTCTTATTATGTCTTATCACTATTAATTGTGCACTCCTACGGTATGCCAGGTAAATGACACTAGCAGAAACGTCTTGGTGTTGTCTCAGGGAAAGTGCTGAGTCGTTCATGGCAAAGCAGGTGGAATTGTGTGAGCAACATGACTCCAGGTAATTTTTACCATGAAAGAAATGCTTTAGGCTGGCAGCTAGCAGGTTGTGCCTGCTGACGTGACCATTGGTATTTGCAAGTTGTGCATCGGACGCCAGTCTGTTTGTTGTGCAGCCTCCTAGCAGTCGCCAGTGTGAATTCACCTTGAGCTCTTGACTAGTGCTAGTAACATAGTGTATAGTTGGCACAGACTTTGAGCTAACCACTCTTCACTCTACCTTTACATATTTTCAGTTGTAGAGAGGCCCTTTCCATTGGAGTCTGTCACTTGCAGAACTTTCCTTTACCTAGCAGGCTCTGTGTTCAAAGAGCCCAAAGTACATAATTTCATATTCTTATGTCGTGCCGGGCTCTCAGATGATGTGAATGTTGGAGCCATGTGCCAAGGCCTCCCATAGTACTGCAGCAGTGATCATCGCTGCTTTCGTCATGACTTGGTGCTTGTGCCAGCTGAAGATGCCAGACGTAATGGAGGGGTAGCTGGACATGCTCATGAAAACCGTTTATGCTCAGCTGTCACTTCATGCTCATGTGCATTGGAGAAGACTCCACCATACTGTTTAATATAACATATCTCTTGCAGCAAACATTGCTGGTATGAGAGCACCAGTGCAGTGCAAATAAACAGTGAAGCAAGAACCCTATTAAATTATTAAAACATTTCTGCCTAGACATGAACGTCCATGCACCCTAAATAACTTGCTATGATGCCTGTTTCTACCATCAAATTTCGGTTTCAGTCCCTGGCAATTGGATAAGTCATAATGCTATAATACACTTGCTCCATGATACATTGGTTTGTGCGTACTGCAAAGATACTGTACACTGTCTTCGAGGAGCCAGTGTTAATCAGTTCATGTTATAACTGTGCTAATTGTGTCTGTAATGTGGCCCGCTCATTGGCTGGTCCTGCTTTGTGTGACACCTGTTGCGTCTTGTCGTGGGCCCAGCATCCTCGGCACAGGCATCTGTCATGGACAAAGAGAACGTCAGTGATGCCTCCAGGGATGATGCGGCTGCAAAGCGTAAGGCGCAAGAGTCTCCCCAAATCCATCCAAACAGGAGGACCCGGAAGCAGTTGGCCGTTGGACTGTCTCCTTTTGGCAGGGGTCAGTTGTTTTTTTGCCACACACCCGAGAAAAGGTTGCCACTGCGGCTGGCAGCTTGCTCACGGACGAATGCTGCACCTCTCAGCTTTGCCTCTGTCGCACGGAACTTGCACTCATGCTCATATCCAGAATGCTGTATATGTGTCAGCTGGTCTGAGAAGTACTGCTTTCCTTTTCTTTCGATGGTAGTAGTGGTGGTGGTGGTGGTGGCAATGATGCTGACAGAGCCGGCATTTTGGAGTTAATCGGGTTGTCTAGAAGCCTCCATTCTCCCTCAAGCGAGTGCCATTTCTGAGCAAGCCTCCAAAACTGAGCAGTTACTGTTCATAATAAATGCACTTTGTATAATGAGCAGTATGCAGGTAATGGAAAGCCGTCAAGTAATTTTAATGTGTTTTAATTTCCTGTCTAGTAAGAAAACGTGACCAGAAGTGCCACGTGGCTAGTGGGTATTTTTGCATGTTTAGATGACAGGACGGTAAGCTTCAGAAGCATACTTACACTTAGCAGCTTTAGTCAGACATTTGGGACTGCTGTACATTGAGAAAAAGGCATCTCCTTAGAGTTTCCTCAAAGACAAGGCAGCATATCGGGGTTGACATCCAACACTGAGATGAAGAACTCTAATTCAAACCAGATGGTGTGCTATCATATTGGGCATCTGTTGGCAGTCCAACCTTGTGACCTACTGGGTGGCGTGGATGACGCATAGCAACTACCCCTGTTTGGTAGGTGCCGCTGTTACAAATTCTGTGAGACGTCATATCACCGTTGCAATAACAAGGTTGCGTAGGTTACATATGGTGGCTAATGCAAGAGCGTTGCGACACTTCGTGTGCGTCAGGAGATGTGTATCTGAGTGCGAGGGCTGCATGTTGGAACTCTGGGGATGCATCTTGCTGCCTGCATGCTCCTTGCAACTTTCTGCACTGGATTGTGGATTTGATTCCTGGCCCCGCTGGCCACATTCTGATGGAAAGTACTGTGCTCATGTATTGTGGTTTGCCTGGTGGTTCAACAAGCCCAGGTGGTCGAAAATTAATTGCTTCTTTTGCAGTACCAGTTTTGCATTGGGACATATCTGAAGAGAGTAACTGACATGAGATTTTCGACTTTTTTTTTTTTTTTGCAATAAGTTATTCAGTCAATCAAGAAAGTGTATAAACCTTGGAAAAAATACTGGTGAGTGTCAGGGTGCACCCTAGATAACTTGCCATAAGGTCTGTTTCTACGATCCAGTTTTGGTTTCAGTACCTGGGAAGTGGATAAGTCATAAAGCCATGTTACACTTGCTCCTTTCATTTCTATGTGATAACTATAGGCCCACCCATGAGCATAGCCAGAAGAAATGTATGAATTGCACTTGTTCCATTTTTTATGAGCTACGTCATCATAACTAGCCTTATTGCTTCAGGACGTCGTATAACGTCGATGATGCCAGGTCCAGCACTTTGAGACCAACTTTAGGAGAATATAAGTCTTTCCCAACATTCATAC